>NC_065451.1:74528797-74843086 GCF_917563875.1 Diabrotica virgifera virgifera
TTAAACTGATTTGAAAAACTGCCTTCTATCATGACTTTATTGACTGTGTTGGTTAACGTCATTTTAACTAATCGTATCAGTTTCTCTGATATTCCTAGTGCTCTCATTGCTTCGTATAGCCCGTTTCGTGAGATTGAGTCGTAAGCCTGTTTAAAATCGATAAAGAGCATATGTAAGCCTAGATTTTGTTCATAACTGTTTTGTAATAACTTCAGCAAAAAAATTTGATCGGTTGTTCCTCTTCCCTGTCTGAAACCAGCCTGGTATTCTCCTATTATCTCTGATTCATAAGCTTTCAATCTAGTTCTTATAATTTTTGCTAATACCTTATACACCACTTCTAACAGTGCGATTCCTCTGTAATTTTCACATATGGTCTTATCACCTTGTGAATTGGGCAGATGAGTGCTGTGTTCCATTGCTCCGGCATTTTTTCGTTGTCCAATATTTTCTTTATAAGTCCAGCTATTTTTTGCTGCACTATATTTCCTCCTACCTTTAATATCTCTGCTGGAACTCCGCTTTCTCCGGCACTTTTATTATTTTTTAGGTCCTTTATTACTGTTATTATCTCCCTTTCTGTCGGTGCTTGTGTTTGTTGTGGTTCCGCTTCTTGTATTTGTTGTTGTTCGATTTCTTGCCCTCGCTGTTGCATTTCTGTTTCTGTTTGGGCTTTATCGTTTAATAATTCTCGAAGTATTCTGCCCATCTATTCACTTTTTCTGTCTTGTCTCCCAGCAACATACCATCTTTATTTCTGCAAAACATTGTGCATTTATTTTGAGTCCCTCGTGTTTTTTTACTCCTTGATAAAAATTTTTAACTTCTTTTTGGACATAATTTTCTTCTATTGTTTCTAGTTGCTTTTCCAGTGATGATGATATAGTAACTGAAATGAAAAATCACAAAATACTCTACTCTGACTATAAACCCCAATACTTTACACTAGGCGCCGCCACTGTCTAGTAGTTAGACGTGAAACGACAGCTATAAATTCTGACGTACAGTTTTACGATTTTGTTTCTCGACATGGAGGAAATGATGATGATATTCGGTTTCTCTTGGACGGCAACTCGATACTTTTTCAGCATCACGGCTAACTGAAAACGTCAACGTAGCTCTACTAATGCCCCTATGTCACATAATCGTTATCAATTAATACAGTGACAGGAAGAAACATACAGTGTGGACCTTGCTTAAATAAAACATGCATGTATGTATAATGAAAAATACGAAAAGCTCAGTAAATTTAGAAAATGATAAGTAAAGTAAAGGAACATCTCCTTATGTTATATTATTAATTATGGAATAATATTTATTATCCATATAAAATTATACGATTGTATGACGATTTTAATCGTCATCATTCTCTTTGCCTGATCCCTATGCGGGGTCGGCTTCCCTAATTGCATTTCTCCACACAATTCTATCTTGGGTCAAATCAATGTCAATCCCCTTTACCAACATGTCCTGCCTTATCGTCTCCCCCCAGGTCTTCTTTGGTCTTCCTCTCCTACTCCTTCCAGGAATCTGCACTTGAGCTATTCTTCGTATTGGGTGATTAACGTCTCGACGTTGAACATGACCAAACCATCTTAACCTATGCTCTCTCATTTTGGCATCAATTGGTGCCACACCTAGACTTCCCCTAATATACTCATTTCTAATTTTATCCTTCTTTGTCACTCCACTCATCCATCTAAGCATTCTCATTTCCGCCACATGCATTCGTTGTTCCTCTTTCTTTTTCACTGCATAACATTCAGTTCCGTGCATCATAGCCGGTCTTATGGCTGTTTTATAGAATTTTCCCTTCGGCTTCATTGGAATTTTTCTGTCACACAACACACCACTCGCTTCTTTCCACTTCATCCATCCAGCCCTAATTCTACTGCATTCATCTCCATCTATTTCTCTATTACTCTGTAATACCGATCCTAGGTACTTAAAACTATTTCTTTTCACAATCATTTCACCATCCAAAGATACCATTTTATTTGTAGTAACTCCATTTTTAAATATCCATTCCAAATACTCTGTTTTTGTCCTACTAAGTTTTAAACCTTTTTCCTCCAGAGCTTGTCTCCACTGTTTCAGTTTTTGTTCTAAGTCTCTTTCACTATTTCCTATTAACACTACATCATCAGCATACATTAGGCACCATGGAATAGTACCCTGTAGTTTCGCTGTTATCTGGTCCAAAACTAATGAGAATAAATAAGGACTAAGCACCGAGCCTTGGTGCAATCCTACTTTCACCTGAAATTTATCAGTCTCTCCCACACCTGTCCTAACACTAGTCGTTACTCCCTCATACATATCTTTCACAATCTTTACATATTCGCCAGGGACTCCTTTCTTATTGAGTGCCCACCACAGAATCTCTCGAGGAACTCTATCATATGCTTTCTCAAGATCAATGAATACCATATGAGCGTTGGTCTCTTTATCACTGTATTTTTCCATCAGTTGCCTTACAATGAAAATTGCATCTGTTGTTGATCTGCCTGCATAAAGCCAAATTGATTATCGGATATTTCGGTTTCTTCACGTATCCGTCTATCAATTACTCTCTCCCATATTTTCATGGTGTGGCTAAGTAGTTTTGTAGCCCTGTAGTTTGTGCATTGTTGTATGTCTCCCTTGTTTTTGTAGACAGGTACTAATATACTGCTTCTCCATTGGTCTGACATTTGTCCAACTTCCATAATTCTATTAAATAGACCTGCTAGCCAACTTATTCCTGTCTCTCCCAATGCTCTCCATACTTCCCCAGGAATATCATCTGGTCCAACTGCTTTTCCTTTCTTTATTTTTTGAAGCGCTTGAGCCACTTCCTCGTTTGTTATTCTGGTAACCATTGCTGTTACTGTCTCCGTTAACTCCACAGGCTGTCTGTCAAATTCTTCATTTAATAAACTCAAAATTCTTTCTCCATCTCTTTTTGACATCCTTTTCGTGAATTAGTATTTTATTATTTTCAACTCGGATACATCTAATCTGATTAAAATCTCTTGCTTTCTTTGCTCTCTGTTTGGCTATTTTATATATCTTTGCTTCGCCTTCCCTGGTATCAAGTTGATCGTATAGGTTTGAATACGCTTCTGCTTTAGCTTTTGCTACTGCTACTTTCGCTTCCTTTTTGGCGACCATATAGTTTTGAAGATCTATGTCCGATCTGGTTTCTTGCCACTTATTATATAATTTTCCCTTCTCTTGTATTTTTCCTTGTAAAATTAATTTTAACATTAATAAAAAAAGCAAATCGTGTCTAAACCTATACAAAATGTGAAAATAATACTTATGGCCAAAAGTATGCTTGGCTTCATGTCTTCAAAAATTCACTTCCTGTATGCCAAATAGTTTTGGAGTAATTTAGTAAATATAGAATGCCAGCAAACGAAAAATGGGAAGGCCACAAATGCGATTGTCAGATGACCTGAAGAAACACATCGGGTCAAAATGAATGCAAGCTGCCCAAGATAGAGAGGCATGGAAGAAGGAAATGGAGGCCTATATCCTAGGGTGAATGTTTCGGGCTGACTAGATAGATAGATAAAATGCTAGAATTTCTCGATGTGCTTATACGTGACAGATGATAGCTATCATCATGGTAATTTTTATTTGGTCTGCAGCAATGCGCAAAAACCTGCACAGATGTTGCCTGGAACCAGGTTCTGAGGTTCTTTATTTAGAATGTTCTTCTTCATGGACCTCGCCTTCCAAATATATTTTTCTGAAGGATGGCTTATCTTATAGCAACGCATATAGATATGTATTTATTTCTCGATTCTTCTTCATTCTTCTGATATCCTCTTCATTTGTAACTCGGTCAGTCCACAGGATCTTCAAGTTTTCTACGATATAGCCGCTTCTCAAATGCTTCCAATTTTCATATGCGATATCTTCGTTTTCGTTCAAGGTCCACGATTCAATACCACAAAACAGAAAAGACGTAGCAGCGCAACATTCTTACTTTTATCCCAAGAGAGAGATTGTGGCTTTTTGAAGAAGGCCCTCATTTAGTTAAAGTTGGATCTAGCTTTTTCGACGAGTGCTCTTCTCTGCTGGCTGTTAATTCATTCTTGATTGTTTACCTTCTACCTTTTTCATTATCAGCTAGAGAAGGTAATATGTAAATATAAAGTTTTATAGTTTAAAACATTACACGATCTTATTTAATAGTGTAGGAAACAGAGGTTGAACCTCGCCAAATGGACACAAGTCCGGTTTTATTATTTTTTTTTTTTTGGTATATCAAGGGGTGCTTATTATGAGACTAACATTTTTTTAAAAAAATTTCGCCCCGGAACCTTTTCATCCCTTTAAAGGGGGTAATTTGTGGTTTTTGCGAAACGTAGCCCTTCCTGTACGTTTTACAAAAAATTTACTTAAAAGTAAAAGTAAAATGGAGAGGACTATATTTCCTACTATTTATTTCCCGACAGCATATGCCTATCACCGACCGTTTAGCGGGGGTGGCGCCCCAAAGTTGACAAATTTTTAAAAAAGATGTTTTAAAAAAAATATTTTTCCGTAACTGTAATGAAAATTAAGAAGAAACCCTGCGGTAATTAATCACAAATAAATGGCTGATTTTTTGGTATGAGTTTCATTTAAGGGTAATTGCAAATTTTTTAATTACAAGGTGATACATTTTAATAAACCCCTTTTTATACCATCTGAACTGCCTATGCTAGAGTAAAAAAACTTTCAGCGATTATCCACGTACTGGTGCTATTTACAAATTTGTATAACACACCCCATATTTTCCCCGAGCCCGGAACCACCCCAAAAAAGGAGAATTAATGAAGAAAATAATCAAAAATTTATTTTGGGCCACCACTCTGGCTTTAGGGTGCAAAGAAAATAAAATATGCATAGGTCATAATGTGCAGCAGACAGTGTGTTCTTTTATTTTCCGTAAGTACGTTATCAATAAAATGATTAGGTGACGAAAAAAAAACAAAAACTGGAGCCCGCCAAAGCATTTTCGAGGTTTACGGCGCCACTGTGCCGTAACGGTTGCTTACATGAAAAAATGCATAGGATCTTATTTGTAGAGAAAATAGTGGTCTTTAATTCTGAATAAGTTTTGTTTTAAATAAAATGCATATGTAATGAGAAAATCGTAAAAACATGTTCTTTAAGGGATAGGGGTATTTTCTACAGTTTATTTTTAAGGATAGGGGTACTTTACGCAGGGATGTTGCAATAATCATATATATTTATGAAAAAAACTATTGATGGAGCATACGTCCATATGGGCCAGAAAGCAAAAAAAATGTGTGTGTGTACTTTGTACGCACGTAAGAAGTTATACTTCTATTGATTTCTTAAGATGTGATTTCTTAAAAATAAATATACTTTAACAGTTTGTTTTCATTTTTTTTAATCACCAAACTAATTTTGTGCTACCGCTTTCAAAAAAATAAAAAAGTATAGGATTTCTCCGGATTCGAACTCAAGACCTCTCGATCTCTAGCCAAATGCTATACCAAATACGCTACGAGGACTGTGTCTGTATCGGTTCGGACGTACCTAACGACAATTCACGGTAACAAACAGACAAGGTTGAAGTATAATAAATATACAATAAAATGTTTTAATAATACTCATCTTACTCCTGAGAAAGACAAATCCAAAGACACAAAAATTATAATAAATATATTTACTAAAAACAATAATTTGTGGAGGCATTGAAGCACAAAAAAAGGCCTTACTGTCGGTTTTTGGCGCAGTAAGACGGATTTTAATGCAGTTTGGTGCGTTGGATTCGTGAGAATGTCAGGAAATTTTGTGAACTAATGTAATGAATAAGAAATCTGAAATTGCATTTGTGCATAAGAAAAATGCATTTCAAAAGTACATTTTGAAATAGGCAATTATTATAAATTTGCAACTCGGTAAATAGTTGGGCAACATCCCGATTAATTATTTAAATTATTTTTAATCATTTTTTAAGTCTGTATAATAGTCTAAGATGTCAATAAGCATTAATACTAAACAAAAAATTTTTCCTTATGGGGAACCGAACCAAGTACTAACACGTCCGTAACTAGTTACACATACCGCTAGCCTACGCAGACACTTGCTAGACGCGGGCGATGTTAGGTATAAAAAAACAAATAGGTTAGGTATAAAAAGTAAAATTGTAAAGAAAATTACTACAAAAAAATACATACTTAAATGTATTATAAAATTAATATAATCCTAAATTTTAGAAGAAACATTCGTAAATAGGTACATTTATACAAAACATTCGTAAACACAAAAGCATGTAGGTACCTGCACATAATAATTGCCGATTTCAAAATGCACTTTTGAAATGCATTTTTCTTATTCACAAATGCAATTTGAGATTTCTTATTTATTACATTAGTTCACAAAATTTCCTGGCATTCTCACGAATCCAGCGCACCAATCCGCATTAAAATCCGTCTT
Organism: Diabrotica virgifera virgifera; assembly: GCF_917563875.1. NCBI lineage: Eukaryota > Metazoa > Arthropoda > Insecta > Coleoptera > Chrysomelidae > Diabrotica > Diabrotica virgifera. Next base: position 74,535,242 of record NC_065451.1, read on the forward strand.
ACTGCAAAAAAATCGACACTTCAAGCCTTCAATGCCTCGACTAAATATATTGTTTTCACACCTTTTCTTGCACTGATATACATATTTATACATAACTTACAAGATTTAGCAACTAAACGCCTCACTGTCTGAGTGCGCATGCGCGCAGTATTATGAAATTTTACTCTCAATCGCGCCTAAAGAAGTATAACTTCAAAAAAAAAATTTTTTCAAGCTTCCATTTATTTTTTTTTGGCTACAGGGGTCATCAAGAAATCGCTTTTAGTGTCCATGCATGGGTAATAAGGACGTGCACAAAATAATATATGAAGCATTTTAATAAAGGGCATGGTGTGTGAAGGATTCCAAGAAAATCACCTTCTTTATTAATTCTCATTTTTTTGGGGTGGTTCAGGAAAAAAATGGGGGTCTATTTTAGAAATTTGTAAATAACACCAGTACGTGGATAATCACTGAAACTTTTTTTACTATAGCATAGGCGGTTCAGGTGGTATAAAAAGGGGTTTTTTTTAAATGTATCACCCTGTAATTAAAAAATTTGCAATTGCCCTTAAATGAAACCTTTACCAAAAAATCAGTCACTTATTTGTGATTAATTGACTCACGGTTTCTTCTTAATTTTGATTACAGTTAGGGAAAAATAATTTTTTTAAAAACATCTCTTTTAAAAATTTGTTAACTTTGGAGCGCCACCCCGGCTAAACGGTGTGTGATAGACATATACTGTCGGGAAAAAATAGTAGGAAATATCGTCCTCTTCATTTTACTATTAAGTAAATTTTTTGTAGAACGTACAGGAAGGGCTACGTTTCGCAAAAACCACAAATTATCCCCTTTAAAGGGATGAAAAGGGGGGTTCCGGGACGAAATTTTTTAAGAAAAAGTTAGTCTCATAATAAGCACCCCTTGATATACCAGAAAAAAAATAAAACCGGACTTGTGTCCATTTTGCGAGATTCAACCTCTGTTTCCTACACTATAATGTCTATTAATAATTACCTTTTTATGATAATCAAATATGTTTTTTGTTTAATATAAATGTTATTAATTCTTTGACGTTTTTTATTTCAGGTAAGTTTTAAGACTTTCAAGACATACCCGTAAGTACTTATTATCGTAAGTATACTAAATGTAACATTTAATATATCGTTACCGGGACCTGATGATGCTGTGTGCTGATAAATTATAGACAGCGAAACCGGTCGTCAGAATAATACAATAAATTATTGTGAGAATTAGTGTAAGCCTCTCTTTTATTTTCATTCATCACGAAATCAGATGTGCAACGCATTCAACATTTTTATTATTTTTTGGTTGGTCACTATAATTTGTATAAAACAAAATAGAAAAGAGAAAATTTTCTTTCATGTTGGAATGCAGCTAAGGTATAATCTAAGCTTTTTAAAATTTATAAAGCAAACAGACCGATAAATAGCGGAGATGGGAGAATGTACAATTTGCATTCATCACCTGTACGCTTATCTAGATACAATTCCAACAAGAATTCTGCTTCCTTAGTATTCCTAAGATATTGTACATTCCGACCTAGAAGAGAATTTTCTCTTTTCTATTGTGTTTAAATAGATGTCGCTAATGCGTCCAATTGGAAATAATTGGTTATTATTTTGCTTAGTTGACAGCTAGATTTAGTTCACTTCAGGGTACACCACTGGCAGTTCTGATGCCACTGAAAAGAGCAAACATATTTAATGGTGGTGGCCCCTTCTTCTTCTTGTAGTTCCTTCTCCTATCGGAGGTTGGCTATCATCACAGCTATCCGTACCTTATTGGCAGCTGCTCTGAAAAGATCTACTGACCTGCAACTATACCACTCTCTTAAATTTCTCAGCCAGGAAATTCTTCTTCTACCTATAGATCTTTTACCCTTTATTTTACCTGGCATTATGAGCCTTAATATCTCATATTTCGCACCTCTGGTAATGTGGCCTAAATATTCTAGCTTCCTTGTTTTGATGTTCTTTATCACCTCGCAATCCTTTTGCAGCCTTCTTAACACTTCTGCATCTGTAACTCGTTGGATCCATGGTATTTTCAAAACCCTTCTATAGCACCACATCTCAAAGGCTTCCAACTTCTTTATATTTTCTACTTTTAGTGTCCAGCTTTCCACTCCGTACAACAAAGTCGAGAACACGTAGCATCTTAAGGCTCTTATCCTCAGCCCCAGAGGAAGGTCTCGATTAACAAACATCTTTTTCATTTTTATAAATGCTTGTCTTGCAATTTCAATGCGTGTCCTGATTTCTCTACCCTGGTCATTGTTTTCATTTACCCAGTTTCCCAGATATTTGTAGTTATTCACTCTTTCTTCTTGTTTTCCCTCGATATCCAACCTTCCTACTGTATGTTGCTTAGAAATAATCATGAACTTGATTTTCTTAACGTTCATTTGTATTCCATAGTCCATACTGACTTGATGTAATCTATGTACTAATAATTGCAGTGCATCTAGACTGTTCGCAAAAATAGCGGTGTCGTCTGCGAATCTTATGTTGTTCAAGATTTTTCCGTTTATTGATATACCCTGTTCTTCCTCTGATATTGCGTCCTTAAAAATAGCTTCGCTGTACAGATTGAATAACAATGGAGACAACACGCAACCCTGTCTAACACCTCTCTTAATTTTTATGGCCTCTGTTTCGACATTTTCGATTTTAACCGTTGCTTTTTGATTCCAGTACAGATTGACAATAACCCGTATATCTCGACCGTCCACATTCTTCTCTTTTAAAAGTTTTATGAGTTTCTGATATCGTACTCTATCAAAAGCCTTTTGATAATCTATAAAGCAGACATAGAGATGCCCCTAAATCGAATTAAATCTAAATCTGTCTTTCCTCATAATTTATACACACACCGGCAAAATTAGCCGAACACGTTAAAAATGGGACATGTTTGATGTCTCGTATTTCATAAACCAGTGGTCCGATTTGAGTGATTCTTTTAGTATGTTATAGCCTTATTATTTAAGAATGTCGGTGTAATAACATTGTTGCTAGACAGGTAAATGTCATTTTATACCGGGTGTAACAAGCATACTGTGTTTTTTTCTTAAAGTTCGGAACACCCTGTGGAATATTCCAGCATATATAAAATATTAAAATTAAAACTCGTTTGTAGAATTATGCTTTCTTAACATTTTCTTTTTTGATTCATTTGTTTATGTTGGAAAATAAAAAAGTTATTTGCTTTAACAACTAACCATGTTTTTGAAGATATTCTTTTTTAGCGGCGAATCGATTGAGGGTAAAATTTGATTGATCCGCGCGCATGCGCACACCGACAGTATGGTATTAGTTGTTATACGGGCTCTGATTGGGTGTTGAAATTTTGAAATGATCTGTCAATAACTGTTCAATATGGAGGTTATCGGTAAACAAAAATATTGTATAATATTAGTTTTTATTGACGTGTGGACAGAAATAAAATCAAATTTATAATTATAGTGACTTTTTAAATAGTTTTGAAAAGCCGCAGGTACGTAATTCTAAATGTTTCAGTTGGAAATACCTAATAGTTTCAATACCTATCTATTTGGAAAATGTAAACAAAATAATGTAGTTACCTATTAGTATGCAATGCTTTAATTTACATAATCTGATTACGAACAAACTTTCTACAAATCTTCATCTCATATATCGTTTTCTTACTCTATATTTTGTTGTATTTTATTTCGACAAAAATCAAACTAATAATTTTATTAAATTCATATAAATTTATGGTGTAAACGTTTAGTTTGTGTATATCCCCACATGACGTATACGAGAGTTTGGTGCAGTTTGAAATGGCGTCAACTTTCGTACGGCGCGGTAGACGTGAAGTGGATTCAAGCCCCAAGCAAGTTATTATTTTTTTATTTTTTTTTATAGATTTTATGATTGTAAGTATATTATTATATATTTTAGAAGATATTCTTCTTTTTTGAAAGTGGTAGATAAGAAAGTTAGTTTGATTTTTAAATAAAATAAATACAAATAACCTTTTAAGTATATTTACTTCGTTTAAATTACCTATTATATAATAGAAGAATATCTTCTTACGTGCGTACAAAGTACACACACATTCTTTTTTTATCAATAAATCCTCATAGTAGGGGAGAAAAGTATGCTAAATTTGCAATTACTCGAGCGTTCTTGGGACCTGGAGTGGATTGTGAAGAGTGGGTGCTACAACCAAAAAAAGTTAAGTTTTCCATAAAGTGTGGGACTCTCCATTTTTCAATTTAATTTTCCATTTCCACCAATTGTTTTTTTTTCCGATTATAGCGCAATTTATCCATAATAAGAAAAAATGTTGCGAATAAAAGTTGCTTCCTCACCCCACCTCCGTGGGGGGTCGTGTTTGGTGCCATTCGGTAGATTTTTGAAAAATATTGAATAGGTGTATTTTGCAGATTTACGATCTGATGCTCATTTCGCAAAATATCGCAGGGTTCGTATTTATAATTTTTAATTTACCCCCCACCCCTCTCCTTTGGGTGTCACGAGCCCCACGGAGGTGGGTTGGGGGATTTAATTTAAAATCTTAAATAGGAGCCCCCAATTTTTATTGCAGATTTGGATTCTTTACGTAAAAATAAGCAACTTTTATTCGACATATTTTTTCGAATTATGGATAGATAGCGCTATAATCGGAGAAAAATGATTGTTTCAAATGGAAAATTAAATTAAAAAATGAAAAGTTCCCCACTTTATGGAAAACTTAACTTAACATTTTTCTGATTTTAGCACATACTCTTCACAATCCAATAGGTCCCCATAACGCTCGAGTAACTGCAAATTTAGTATACTTTCCTCCCTTACTATGAGGATTTATTGATGAAAAACATGGATAGTTGTTAACGCACATAACTTTTTTATTATCTCACATAAGTAAATGAATCGAAAAGGATAATATTAAGCAAGCCTAAGTCTACAATCGAGTATTAATTATAATATTTTACATATGCTAGAATATTCCACAGGGTGTTCCAAACTTTAAGAAAAAACACAGTATGATTGGTACACCCGGTATAAAATGGTATTTACCTGTATAGCAACAATATTGTTACAACGATATTCTTAAATAATAAGGCTATAACACACTAAAAGAATCACTCAAATCGGACCACTGGTTTATGAAATACGAGACATCAAACATGTCCCATTTTTAACGTGTTCGGCTAATTTTGCCGGTGTGTTTATATTACAGAGAAAAAGGGATAGATACGAAAAAATCCATTCTTACGAATATATTTAATCTGCAGTAGATTGACCCTGTATGTGATCCGGTAGTTCGGTTTTCTGACTACATCCTAGTTATTATCTATGACACAAATCTCAGTCGACTTGTTACGGTTATTAAATGGAACTTCATCTGTTTATCGAGCGGATTTTTAGATTTAGCAAATTATTGAAAATTGAGGCAGAGCGCTTTCTATTGGACAACTCAGTGATCTGTATTCCTGATATTATTGTGTAGCTTGCGAATCCAGAAAAATGTCCACGTCTACGAAAACTTTTATTATCGTGATGTTGTAGAGAGAAAGTTTTTGATATGTGGGTAGAGTTACAAGATATTATCTCATAGTTGAAAAATCTAAGATATTTTTTGTATTAGAAATAGAAGAAAATAAAAGGTACAATAACCGAACCGTATTATAACAATAATATACAAACAAAGAAATTAAGATATGTGTTTCTTCTACAAAATATTCTTACAGACTAAATACCAAACCGAACTAAAACACATTTCTCGCATTCACACCCCTTGTAACATGATACTTTTATGCAATCTTACGTAAGAGGGTATTGGCCTAATGGTTCTAAGAAGTACTCACCCATGAAGAAAGGCTCCACGTGTTTATTCTAACACTTAACAAAAATATATTATAGTTGAGTATTAAGCAAATTCCAACATCCCCTCGCAACTAAAATTATTTTTGAATTAGTCCAACAGGCCCCCTTTACTACTTAAGTAGTCTAACTTAACCCTATTCAGCGGCTTAGTCAACATATTTATCATATCCTCGGTAGGACAATACTTAAAATTAACAACGCCTTTTTCATGCAATTCCTTTACGAAATGGTACTTTGTATCGATATGTTTTGTCCGATTACTGAATTCGTGATTTGCTAAAAGTTTTAGACAGCTTTGATTGTCTTCGTATATAACAGGGGTGGCCAAACTGCGGCTCTCGAGCCACATGCGGCTCTTTGAAGGATTACTTGTGGCTCTCGATTGTACCCGAGTTATTTTTCAATTTTGTATTAGATATGATTTAAAAAAATTATTATCGTTCCATAATATGTATTTCAAAATGTCTTTTAATTTACTGACAACAAACATGAAAGACTTTGTAACAAATTCCATTTCCATCCAAGATAATAATGATATGACACATCGAAAACTGTGCTAACGAACATACATAAGAGTGGCGCAATGTAAAAGTCAGTAATCAACCAAATTCAGACCGATTTTTGTATAACTCTTGCTACAGATGTAATTTGTAATTTGTATTAGGTACACATTTTGCATTTAAGTCATTTTACTCGACTTAGAAAAACATTTTTACCATATTATACTAGAAAAACTGAACGAGTAGGTATATAAAAAAGCCGGAAGGAATACTGACCGAACTTCAAAATAAATTTGAAGACTTAAAATATGTTAAATCGTCTCTTCATTTTTTTCCGAATTCATTTGAAATGAACATAGTTCATAAGGTGAATTTTTTATTATTACCAATATATGACCCAAACAACATCTGGAGAATTAAAATTAATAGAGACGCAAGAAGATCAAGCTCGAAAATAAAACTATAAGTCGACGCCGAATACCGAATTTTGGAAATTTGTACCAGAATCTAAGAAGGTACCCTAAAAAAAATGTTTGTCGAATTATTTCCATATTAGGAACAACGTACTTGTGTGGACCATTTTATTCCATTTTATAATTCGTGAAATCCTAACACCGATCAATATTACCTAACCAGCATCTAAAAGAATTAATGAGAAGTCACATATTAATCACCAAATTCTACAGAATTATCAAAAGAAGGAAAACAAAAATGTAATTAAGTTTAAATATTTCGTAATTGTATTTCGGTTTTCAGTAAGTAAAAGTTCTGTTAAAAAAATGTAAATACCTTCTATACATAGATACTTTTTGAATAAGTATTTTATTGCGGCTCGCGAAAAACTTCAACTTGTGAAAAGTGGCTCGGACTATTAAGAAGCTTGGCCACCCCTGGTATATAACTAATTCCGGCTCTAAACCCACAAATTCCTTTATAACCTGTTTTAACCAAATTGCTTGCTGACATCCTTCAGCCAATGCTATCTACTCTGCTTCAGTTGATGATAGTGACACGCAATTTCCCCAATTTATAGGCGAACCCCGTAATAAAAATGTATACCTGCTATTTGATTTTCTGTTCCCCCTGTCTTCTGCCCAGTCAGCGTCTGTATAGCCGTATAATGCACTATCTGTTCCTTGTTGTCCTAAAATAATCTTTTTATATTTAGTTTTCTTTAAATATCTTAACACTCTCTTTGCTTCGTTCCAATCTACTTCTTTTGGATTTTTATTCTGTTGACTTAGTATGGTGACGCTTGCCAATATATCCGGTCTAGTATTTACCGCAATATATAATAAACCACCAATCAGTTGTTGATATATTTCACTGTTTTTCATCGGATTTTCTCTGCTAATCTTTTAGTATCCAACATCCAGCGGTATATTGGACCCTTTTGCATCTTTCATCATAAACTTGTTCAGCAATTTGTCAATATAACAAATGTATCAATTACCTGTGTATCCTTTGCTGCCATTAAAGTGTCATCCACGTATGTAAGTACGTAAACCCTTTCATTATTTATTACCTTGATATATAAACATGTATCAATATTGCTTTTGCAAAAATTTTCTTTAGATAAAACTTCCAAGTTCTGGCAGATTGTTTCAAACCATATAAACTTTTATTTAATTTGCAAACAAAACTTGTATCCTTTTCTTCAAATCCCACAGGATGTTTAATTAAAATTTCTTCAGACAGTTCTCCATTTAGAAAGGCTGTTTTTGCATCTATATGCCTTACTATGAGTTTTTTACTCCATGCCTCTGTTAATAAAATTCGAAGAGTAGCTTGCCGCGCAACCGGAGCGAACACTTCATCGTAGTCTACGCCGAATTTTTGCCTAAAGGCTGTATGACACTATGCATTTTCTTGTATCATTTCTAATATCGTTTCTGATATCGTTTCTTGTATACATTTTCTTGTATCATTTCTTGTATGTACATTTGTGCCCTGTATGACACTATGCAAGTTCTTGTATCGAAAACTGTATGAAATTCGGCACGTGATTGGTCGAAATTTTGTTTGTCACCCTGTCACCTTACATTGGTATGGCAGTACTGCGTCTACAGCTGATTTTAAGGATTTTATAAAATTTATAAACTTTTAAAAACAAATATTTTATTAATGTAAAGACTGAAAAAGTTTTGTACACACTTATGACAACAGGTAAAAGGGGGAGAAGTGTACTTTTGAAGTGTGTAAAATTAATAATTCTTAGCTGAGCGCTTTCGGCTTATAAAGCCATCTTCGGAGCTATGCTACAATAAAAGATCTCTAATGAATAATTGATCTTAGAATTCAAAGTATAACTTACGTCAAAAAGGTCAAAATACCACTATGAAGAGAGATGGGTTCCATTTATGATATGAAATACTTCTGTTTCTTATGTAGTTTTTTATTGGTTGGAAAAAACCTTGTCTGTCTGTTTAAAAAAATTGATCAATTTGCTGCTGGTTATTTTTTTATAATATTTTATTGTTATAATAACTAGAATTTTTACGTTGACTGTTGATTATTTGTGTTTTTTATTTTGTTTTGATATTTGTGCTAAAATATTTGCATTATAATTATCTTCAGTTTGATCCAAATTGGAACTATTGTATTTTCCTCTATTAAAAAATTATGCAATATGAAACCCAAAGTTATTCTAAATATATGGTTATTAGTAGAACAGTAGTCCATACCAAACGGTATATTATCAATAAAATATTTATAAATAATACCTACAAAACACAAATAAATTTATCAAGACATAAATCATATGATCTCATTTTCAGCCGCCATTATGAGATTTAGAAGCTGTCCTTTACTGTGATTTAGAAGTTTTACCAGCAGGTTTTACGTTTTTGCTCTTTGCGCAGAAATTGGCGCAGTTATTGTACAAGAATCTGTGCCTGACATAAATTCTTGTATCGTTTCTGATATCGTTTCTTGTATCTGTGTATGACACTATACATTTTTTTGACATATCAGAAACGATATTAGAAATGATACAAGAAAATGCATAGTGTCATACAGCCTTAAAACCCCTTGCTACCAGCCGTGCTTTGTACTTCTTCGAGCTTTGATCTTCGCCTGTTTTTAACTAGAATACACATTTACATGAGACTATATTCTTTCCCCTTGGTGCTTATATTAAATCCCAAGTTTTATTTTTCGTGACTTGCTTCCATTTTTCACTATCACTTCTTTTAAGCGCTTCTTTAAAGTTTCTAGGTTCTACTTCTTGGAGTTCTGTCAACTTTGCTACGTAGCGCTCAGGTGGAACACCTTTATTTACTCTGCTAGATCTACGAGCACCTGGATTCTCTATATCGAGATCTCTATCTATCTGATAGTTAGAATCACCGTCATCGTCATGGGATTGTTCCTAACTTAAGCTCTCATACGTGTTAGATGTATCCGTAGAATTTTCTATTTTCTCCGTGTTTTCAAAATTTGCAACCTCTCGGTCTTCTACGTCGTTTTTCTATATTTTTTCCCGTTCCATCATGGACCCAATGAATATTTCCTCACTTTTCCCGACGCATATTTCGACTTTCCGCCATTATGTATTACGGTTAACACGAAAACTTCGCGACTGTATACTTTTAATTATTATCTTAATACAGGTGAGCTAAAACGTAACTGAGCCTAGAACCTATTAGAAATAGAAGATAATAAAAGGTACAAATAAAAGTAAAAACTATTTATTTTAACCGAACCGTATTATAACAATAATATACAAACAAAGAAATTAAGATATGTGTTTCTTCTACAAAATATTCTTACATACTAAATACCGAACTATACATACTAAATACCGAACTATACATACTAAATACCTAAATCCGAACTAAAACACATTTCTCGCATTCACACCCCTTGTAACATGATACTTTTATGCAATCTTACGTAAGAGGGTATCGGCCTAATGGTTCTAAGAAGTACTCACCCATGAAGAAAGGCTCCACGTGTTTATTCTAACACTTAACAAAAATATATTATAGTTGAGTATTAAGTAAATTCCAACATCCCCTTGCAACTAAAATTATTTTTGAATTAGTCAAACAGGCCCCCTTTACTACTTAAGGACTCTAACTTAACCCTATTCAGCGGCTTAGTCAACATATCAGCTATCATATCCTCGGTAGGACAATACGTTAACAACGCCTTTTTCATGCAATTCCTTTACGAAATGGTACTTTGTATCGATATGTTTTGTCCGATTACTGAATTCGTGATTTGCTAAAAGGTTTAGACAGCTTTGATTATCTTCGTATATAACTAATTCCGGCTCCAAACCCACAAATTCCTTTATAACCTGTTTTAACCAAATTGCTTCCTGACATCCTTCAGCCAATGCTATGTACTCTGCTTCAGTTGATGATAGAGACACGCAATTTCTACATCCCCAATTTATAGGCGAACCCCGTAATAAAAATATATACCTGCTATTTGATTTTCTGTTCCCCTTGTCTTCTGCCCAGTCAGAGTCTGCATAGCCGTATAATGCACTATCTGCTCCTTGTTGTCCTAAAATAAGCTTTTTATATTTAGTTTTTTTTTAAATATCTTAACACTCTCTTTGCTTCGTTCCAATACTTCTTTTGGATTTTTATTCTGTTGACTTAGTATGGTGACGCTTGCCAATATATCCGGTCTAGTATTTACCGCAATATATAATAAAGTACCTATCAGTTGTTGATATATTTCACTGTTTTTCATCGGATTTTCTCTGCTAAGCTTATAGTATCCAACATCCAGCGGTATATTGGACCCTTTTGCATCTTTCATCATAAACTTGTTCAGCAATTTGTCAATATAACAAATGTATCAATTACCTGTGTATCCTTTGCTGCCATTAAAGTGTTATCCACGTATGTAAGTACGTAAACCCTTTCATTATTTATTACCTTGATATATAAACATGTATCAATATTGCTTTTACAAAAATTTTCTTTAGATAAAACTTCACCAAGTTTTTGGTTCCAAGTTCTGGCAGATTATTTCAAACCATATAAACTTTTATTTAATTTGCAAACAAAACTTGTATCCTTTTCTTCAAATCCCTCAGGATGTTTCATAAAAATTTCTTCTGACAGTTCTCCATTTAGAAAGGCTGTTTTTGCATCTATATGCCTTACTATGAGTTTTTTACTCCATGCCTCTGTTAATAAAATTCGAAGAGTAGCTTGCCGCGCAACCGGAGCGAACACTTCATGGTAGTCTACGCCGAATTTTTGGCTAAAACCCCTTGCTACCAGCCGTGCTTTGTACTTATTCGAGCTTTGATCTTCGCCTGTTTTTAACTAGAATACCCATTTACATGAGACATATTCTTTCCCCTTGGTGCTTATATTAAATCCCAAGTTTGATTTTTCCTTAATGACGTGATTTTCTCTTCCATAGCTTGCTTCCATTTTTCACTATCACTTCTTTTAAGCGCTTCTTTAAAGTTTCTAGGTTCTACTTCTTGGAGTTCTGTCAACTTTGCTATGTAGCGCTCAGATGGAACACCTTTATTTACTCTGCTAGATCTACGATCACCTGGATTCTCTATATCGAGATCTGTACCTATTTGATAGTTAGAATCACCGTCATCGTCATGGGATTGTTCCCAACTTAAGCTCTCATACGTGTTAGATGTATCCGTAGAATTTTCTATTTCCTCCGTGTTTTCAAAATTTGAAACCTCTCTGTCTTCTACGTCGTTTGGCTCTATTTTTTCCCGTTCCATCATTGACCCAATGGATATTTCCTCACTTTTTGCCTCCCTTTTCCCGGCGCATATTTATTAAATTCCAACATTTTGAACATTGAGTATTATCGGACTTTAATAAGGGTATTAAAAAATCGGCATATTTATTAACAACATTAGGTATGCCGATGACACAGCGATAGTGACAATGGTTGGCTGTATACCATAGTTTAAACTAAACTTAAAAAAAAAACTTACAATGAACTAAAAAACTTCTTATGTTAATGAGTAGAGGTTATAGTCTGCAGAACGGCCTAGAAAAAGGTGGAAAGATGCAGTCAAAGAAAATCTAAAGAAAATGGAAGTGAGACAATGGGAATTAGTGATTAGTGGCACAGGACCGACAAACATGAATGGCAATAGTAAACGCGGCAAAGGCTCACGAAGAGTTGTAACGCCATTGATGATGATGATGATAATGTAATGGATTTTGACAAGAGCTTTGACCTTGAGAATCGTAAACTTGTGTACTGCATCGGCATGACTCATAGCTTTTGTCAAAATCCATTACCTTTATGTTGTTAATAAAAATTATCCAAATAAATTATATTAATTATCTTCAAAACGTTTTTAATCATGTCGGACCATAATCAGTCAAACATCTGGAGAATAAACTAAAAGTAAAAGATGATGAAATTAATTTATTATAACAAAACTAAAGCGTATTTGGCATTTAGTAGCGCATTAATTAGATGGTTCTACTCGAGTTACTTGGAAATAAAAAAAAAGAATGTGTGTGTACTATGTACTATGTACGCACGTAAGAAGATATTCTTCTATTATATAATAGGTAATTTAAACGAAGTAAATATACTTAAAAGGTTATTTGTATTTTATTTAAAAATCAAACTAACTTTCTTATCTACCACTTTAAAAAAATTTTTATTAAAAGAACCAAAAATAAAAAAAAATATGAACCGCCCGGGAATTGAACCCGCAACCCTCCAATCTCAGTGCTAACGCATTTCTAACTACTCCATCGAGGCACTAGAAATAGATATGTAAGTTTCGGATATAATTACACAACACGGCGACATATAGTGTAAAAATGTTATGCTTACATAATATTTTATTAATCCAAAAACACAAGAATTATATAAATAATACATTTCCTAAAACCACTAATATATTCTGTTAATGACTTATTTGCACGGTTACAGATCATACATACCTATCTTGAAAGATTAGCAATGAACTACATACTGGCAGTGTGCGCAGGCGCGCGGTAAATGTACAATTTTACCCTCAATCGATTCGCCGCTAAAGAAGAATATCTTCAACAGTTAAGAAAATTGCACTATGGGGAAAATACATTTTTTTTAACGTATACCGATTTTGAACATTGAGATTCTGTTTTCTTCAACCTAGTTTCTGATTGGGATTTTGGTATTTTTGATCGTTTTTACGCGTAATACTGATCGTTCTTATTATATTATGTCTTAGGGGTGTTTTGAAGGTATGGAAGTTTGTATGTAGGTAGATAACCCAAGTAAAAAGGTAATGGTTTGAAAATTACCATCCTATTGTTGATAACTTGAAACTTGCGATGCAACTTAACTCTATGCAGAATTAAATTACGGTGAATTTTTATTTGAATGTTTTTGGTGTAAAGTTAACTACACTATCTGCGGACTTTGCATACCTGTGTTAATAATATACGCAATCCATAAGATTAGATTTCAGCAATAAAATTTCTGGTGAATAACTTTTCCTTGATTTTTTCCTAATTTGCCCAGAGTATATATTATATTCTGCGAAAATTAAAAAGCTTTATTTTTATTATTATTTTTGAATTGATGTCATCAATTTATCTTCTACAAGTAGATCTGATATTTTGATTCAAACAGCTGTCGGTACTTATAATAAAGCTTAAAATTAATCCAACCATTTTTCTTTCTCCGAATGTCACCGTCAAGTATGTGTAGATTTAAATAAGCCGGAACTGTCAACCAAATTATATAATGAATAAAATTAACAATCGAAACTCACTACATGATAAATGGTGTTATAAAAATAAATCTCCCGATAGAAGTTAGTAAAAAATTAATGAGTCCTCATAAGCTGATTAATGTTACATAAATATAGATACCCACATTGTTTGAGTTTTTATATATTTGCAAAAAACAAATATTTATCAAAACTATTTACATATTTATAATTTGTCGTATTTTAATAAAAAAAAATATTTCTTTATATATTCCGGTTCCCGTACTCAGTGATACCCTACTCAATTTAGATACTTCCACAAAAACATTAATTACGTCAGATTTTCGTTGTAGATAGAGATGGAGTTTATACCTTTGACATATATGTATAATAAAATTTACATAACACTACAGGATTTAGATTTATGTAATAGAAAAAAGTGTTGAATATAACAAGGCATTAGTCCTGATATTTGTTGATTACGAAAAAGCTTTCGGCACAATGAGACATCAAAAAATGTTAAAAGCCTTAACAGAGTGCCATATAGATCATCGCTATTCCAGTGTGTATCATTTTACGATTTGACAGACAAAAATGAAATCAAAATTACTTGATCAATCCACCTGAAATTTTGCATAGGTTTTGTAACGAAATAAGCGATGGACTACCCCAGCTCATTGAAATAATATTCGAAAATATTACCTCAACCAACCAAGATAGCCATCGTCATTCCCTCAGCTTAGCTCAGTCACTCAGGTGTGTGTTCGTCTTGTCCTAACCTTAGATATGAACTATGAAAATTGGAATAGAAGCAAACAAAACAATATTTTTAACTAATCATGTTTATTGTTCAATAAAGATATAATAAAAATATGACTTAGTAAATTGCATTAACAAATGTATTCAAATTCTTGCCAAAAACTAACAATTCTGGATTATACTTATGGCTTTTGGTAGCTGATGGTAACTTCTTGATGTCGTATGGTACAGCTGTTGACTTCTCTTGACCTCAGGTCAGTGCAGCTCTAGTTTACTGGTGGTGTTTGTCGCTGCAGTCTAGTTGCGATGCATCCTGTAGTTCTTTGCCTGAAGAGTAGCATCACAGGTGATGAAGGCAGGTGGCTCCCGAAGGGAGAAAGGTGATTTTATCCAAAAACTATAAAATAGACACATATCAATCATCAAGAAGAAAAACCAACGTGTGCCAGCCTGCCATTCTTTAATCCAAAGAGTAGCAGATGACAAGAATAAATTAAATGGAATTTAGATGAGGAGAATAGTTAAAATTTTGATTACTAAACGTGCATATATGTAAATTAAAAAGATAAATATATTTAAAACTAAAATATCAGAACACATGGTCTGACATTGAAAGTTAGGTTAGATATAAAAAAACATTAGAAAAACTGTAAGATGTAGAAATGTATTTTAAAAAAAATAATGAATTTTCTTACCCCAAGAGAGATGATTTGATGGAACAAAATGATTTAATTTTCAAATTACATGCCTTTTTAAGGATTAATTTTTCCCTTCCATTTTCAATTTCTGTCAGGGAGTAGGGATGAAGTGACACTGTCATTGAAAACGACATTTGAAATGACGACCAAGTACTATGAAGTATTAGGCATGTTCCGTATTGAAAGACAGATAGTTACAGAGTAAGAATACGGGGTATGTTCAGTATGTTCAGTTGATGATTTAAATAAAAAGAGATATAGTAAATCGAAGATAATAAAAGAGGGTAATAACAGAGGATAATAAAAGAGAATAATAAAAGAGGATAATCAAAGAGGGCGCCAACGAGTTTTTAACGAAGAAAACTGGTAAAACAAATAGAAGAAAATTATTGCTAATGAAATATTAAAGAAAGTAAAATAAAATAATTATTTAAAAATAAAATATCAAAGATGTGACGTTTGTAACGTTATAGTTTTCTGTGAACGTTTCGTGAGGTAAAACTGTCGAGATATTTTTGTTTAACATATTTTGTTTTAAACTTTTTTTACAGAAAAATTCGTTATTTTGACTTTTGAGTGATACCAAAAACTCAAAAATCGTTAAAACTAAAACAACTCGACAGCGTTACCACGAGAAACTCATAGGCTATGGCTATAGGGCTTTTGATTCACAGTCATTTGTTTCAAGCTTCTATCATGTGTCGTCTAATATTAATATATCTACGTCATACGTTATTGGTATTAATCAATGATACAAACCAAAGACGTATGACGTAGATATATTAATATTATGTGACACATGACAGAAGCTCGAAACAAATGACAATCGATGAAAAGCCCTATTAAATCTTTTTAAATTTTTTGTTTCACATGATCCAATCGCGAATTCTGATACCACTTATTTTTATTATTTTTTAATATTTTGTACTGAAATTTTTTGTACTGAATTTGCTTATTTTTAAAAATAAAATAATTCTACCATTAGTACGTTCTCTGACGGTAAAATATTGCAAAACCTATAAATTTTAAAGAACCGCTTAGATAGACATGAAATTTGGCATACAGATAGGCATCATGTCAAAGAAGAAAAGTGATAGTGTGCGGATGTGTGATTTTATCCTGGGGATCAGTTTCACCACTTCTCGAATGTGAAAAATATTCGCTAAAAATAAGTCCGGAAATGGATGAACTGACTAATTCTAAGCAACTTTTGTTCTATAGCATTTGTTCACTAACTTAATACTTTTTGACTTATTTGCCAGTAAATACGTTCATTTTTCAATAAAATATAGCTCATAAAAAGTGAAAGAACAGACATGGTTAATATATAATCGAATAGTTCAACGTGAAATAACCAAAAAATGAAACACTTTTTGGCGAAAACTCATTACTGTTCATAACTGTTTTAAAGTGTTTAAAAATCTTTAAATAAAGCTTTATTCTTGTTTTTAAAAAAGTTTCTTGCAGAAAGTTACGCTCAAAATAAAGTTGGTCCCTTTTTTGTTAAAAGATCGTAAGAATCATCCCCTAATTAGCATCCCAAATGAAATTAATCGTTACCAATTCACAAGTTGCTTTAGGTACTCGTGTATGTATTGTTTATGTTTTCTGTAAGTTCAATCGGTTCAAAGCGCTTATTTTTGAATGGGCTGTACTTGAAAGAGCTTGAACTAGTCAATAATCACGAGTGTATGCAAATTTTGAACAGCCATATCTTAACCAATAATTTTTTTCTTACAGAAAAACAAAAAATACAAAATATTCATAAAAGCAAAACCTACATTTTTTACTCTTTGTGGTTTTTGGTATCATTAATAAATTTTAACTTTATTATAAAAAACCGCATTTTTTAAAATTAAAAAAATTTGCTTTTAAACCAAATTTTTTAAAAGATAAGCCCTTTGAAACGATGAAACATACAGATCATATAGTTAAATAATACATAAGAAAAGTAACTTGTGAAGCGGTAACGATTAATTCGATTTAAAGTGCTAATTAGAGGGTGATTTTCCCGAGTTTTTTTAACAAAAAAAAGGGACCAGCTTTATTTTATGCTTAACTGGCTTACTTTTGATACTAGAAACTTTTTTAAGAAACAAAAATAAATATTTTTTAAACACTTCAAAAAGTTGTAATAAGTTTTTTCCAAAAAGTGAATCATTTTTTGGTTATTTCACGTTAAAATATTCGCTTTAAAATTTGACGGATATGAACCTATTTTTAATTAGCTACAACTTTGTTCTTCTGGGTCTAGAGAGTTTATTAAGTGCACCATTTTTCCAATTTTTTAGAAGCTATATTTTTCCAAAGAATATTTTTTTTCTATAAAATACTTACTTTGTGAGTTATTTAAAAAAACCGCTTAAAACGTGCTTTTTGTTGAAAAATGAACATAATTACTCCCAAAAAAAAATCGAAAAGTATTAACTTAGTGAAAAAATGTTATAGTACAAAAGTTGCTTAGAGTTAGTTAGTTTATTCATTTCCGGATTTATTTTGAACGTATATTTTTCACCCCCGAAAAAGGGTGAAACTCAACTCCATTTCAAAAGCACACACTGGCACAATAATACTTTTCTTCTTTGACATGTTACCTATGTGTATGCCAAATTTCAGGTCAATCCAAACAGTTCTTTAAAATTTTGAGCAAAAACCGTGTTTCCAAGGTATCTACTACATAGTTTCAAAAAAATTTAGAAAAATGTGCTTAAACTGTTGATTTCAAACCATAGGTGTTTTACCCCGTAAGTTGGCTGCAAAGTGGTATTTGAGAGTACATACGTTCCACTCCTGAAATATGTTATGTGATTTTTCATGTGTTTCTGAAAATTACATTGGATTCCCCTATGGCTGTTTTAATACAGGGTAGCGAGAAAGTATGGAAACACGAAATTTTCTCGGAAACCGCTTGAACGATTGTTTTAAATTTTGGTGGGTAAGGGTATTATAATACGGCCGATATTATAGTGGTAATAACATTGTTGTCAAATTTTCCGTTTTTCTGGAAATCTAATGAACTTTCTTATTTTAAATAGAACACCCTATATATTTTTTGCGTTTTGAAGTCCTTAAGAAATTATGATTATTTGTCATGTTATATTCCCTATACCTAAATGCCATAATTTCGGAGTTATTGCTACATTTATTTAAAAAAAATTTTTAACAAATTATACAACTTTATTTTTTTGGACCGGGTAGATATTATTTTAGGTTATTTTGGTCATTGGGAACAAAAAAGGTCTTTTGTAATTTTCCTCAAAAGTTAATCATTTCCGAGTTATAAACATATTAAAACTGAAAAAAATCGAAAAATGACAATTTTCTGTGTTCAAAAACATAGTAAAAATATTATTTTTGAAACTATGAAGTGCCTAAATTCAAGCTCAAACCTTATTTTATCAGATACCGATAAGTTATTTGGTCTTATTTTATTCTAAAACATTATTTTTAGTTGTTAATGCAGCCCAGCCCGATAGGCCGTCCTCGCATATGAACTTTATTAACAATAAAAAAAACAATGTTTTGGAATAAAATATGAGAAAAATTCTTATAGAGGTCTGATAGAAAAAGGTTTGAGCTTGAACTAAGGTACTTTGTAATTTTCAAAATGATTTTTTACTTGTCTTTTTGAACCTTGAAAATCGTCATTTTTCGATTTTTTTCAGTTTGAAATTGTTTATAACTCGAAAACGATTAACTTTTGAGGAAAATTACAAAAGACCTTTTTTGTTCCCAATGACCCAAAGAACCTAAAATAATATCTACCCGGTCCAAAAAAATAAATTTGTATAATTTGTAAAAAATTTTTTTTAATAAATGTAACAATAACTCCGAAATTATGGCATTTAGGTATAGGGAACATAACATAAAAAATAATCAGTATTTCTTAAGGACTTCACAACGTAAAAAATATACAGGGTGTTCCATTTAAAATAAGAACTTTCATTAGATTTTCAGAAAAATGGAAGATTTGACAACAATGTAATTATCACTATAATATCGGCCGCATTGGGGCACCCCTACCCACCAAAATTTATAAAAATCGTTCGAGCGGCTTCCGAGAAATCACCGTGTTTCCATACTTTCTCGCTACCCTGTATATCATGCACTTGATCAATTCATTATTTTTTTTATTTTGCCAAAAATGTACCAATAAAACAAAATGATAAGACAACCTCAGATCTGAGTTTTTCTTATCAGCTTAGAAAGAAATGGTTTCTTTTAGTGTGATAGATATCCGGTATGACAAATTTCAGCAATAGAAAATTTGCCAGCATTTGGTTATTCGTATTTGATAAAAATACCACCGTTTGAATATCTCCATCGTAGTGTCAGGGTTATTTGCGGTGAACCTGTATATTATCGCTATGAATAGATAACTATTTTTTATCTGTAATTAAAGTATTATGTATCTTGAGTAACAAATTTTTGTCACCGTAAGTAAAAATAAATATTTCGTTGTTTTATTCAAGGATAGCAAACAAACAAAAATAATCTGTTATACAAATTTTTGATATTTTTCTAGTTTGATGATTTTATAATATGTACAGAACGTGAATTAGGTCTGGATCCTGCGTACCAAACAAAAGTTTATTAATAGCAATCTGAAAATTTGTTAATAGCTTATTAAACGTTATCTTAATTACGTCTAAATCTAGGCCATATGCATTTAGGCCTGGATCCCGCGTACCAAAAAAAAAACAGTTGATTTGACACAGAAACAAATTTGTTAATAGCTTAAGTAACGGTGTCTAGTCGGACAAACCTTGATGTATGGGAACACTGGAACAGGGGAAGTTTTAATTGTGGAACAAGTTACAGGCTTCGAACGTCAGACTACGAAATCGTCCCATTAGTCCAAGTAATGAAGCTTAAAATAGGACAAAAGCTCCCAATTTTTACAGAATGGATCGATTTGCTTGAAAATTTTGAGAATAAGTAGTGATTAGTCCAAGGATCAAAATCTATATCATGCCAAAAGGCGCTTTTACCATGGGGGTGGTTGCCAGCCCATCTCGGGGGTGGAAATTTTTTATTATATTTTGACCGCAAAAGTTGGTAAAAACATTCACTCTAAGCAAAAAAGGTTCTATACATTTTTTTCATAAAATTAATTGTTTTCGATTTATTCGCTATCGAAAGTGTTAGTTTTATATCGAAAAAATTAATGTTTTTAATCAGTTTTCTGCTAATAACTCAAAAAGTTTTCGTTTTATCAAAACAATTTTGCTTAACGAAAATGTATTCTTTGAAAAAATAAACAAAACCGTTTTTTTAATTTTCTTTAAGACCAATAGTAATCGAGCTATACTTTATTATATGTTGTTAGCTCTTCTTCGTCAAATGCTAAATATTGTAGTTTCAAAGTCAAAAGACGGGAAAACTATGCATTTTTCGAATTGGTCTGACCCATTGAACTCGCACTAGTTTTTTCGAGCAGGGAAGCATGTTGCCCTTTAAGCATGTACTTAATTTAATCTTTTAACATCGACTGTTAGTCACAATGTTTTCACAAAATTTAATAATGAAGCATATATTATGAAGTTACCACTTTAATTAGTGCGCTAGTTACAACTACTTAGCAGAATGCACTGAAGATGTTCTGAATTAGAACGAAAACGTTTTGCACGACATTTTATGAAGTTTTTTAATAAACTATTTTATACCAGTATACAACTTGAGTTTTTACTTCTGTATGAGTTTTTTAAACTATGGTATACAGCCAACTATTGGAATTTTTCCATTGATTTTATAAAACTAACACTTTCGATAGCGAATAAATCGAAAACTGTTAATTTTAGCAAAAAAATGTATAGAACACTTTTTGCTTAGAATGAATGTTTTTATCAACTTTTGCGGTCAAAATATAATAAAAAATTTCCACCCACGAGATGGGGTGGCAACCACCCCCATGATAAAAGCGCCTTTCGGGATCATATAGATTTTGATCCTTGGACTGTCCACTACTTATTCTCAAATTTTCAAGCAAATCGATCCATTCTGTAAAAATTGCGAGGTGAAAAGCTTCGGTTCCTGGACTACATACATGTATTTTGTCGGACAGAACTTCCAATTCATTAAACTGTCATGCAAAAATCAGACTGCTATTTACCATCAATACGATTCCTTTCATTGGACCTATTTTACGTGTCGGACTTATTAAAATGCCCTATATATTTGTCGGACAAACATTTTTTCATATATTATATAAAGTTTACTATATTGAATAAACTTAACAATAACCTGCTAGTCTTCACAATTATAAACTTGTCAGGATGACACCTTCCACAATTAAAACTTCCCCTGTTCCAGTGTTCCCATACATCAAGGTTTGTCCGACTAGACACCGTTACTTAAGCTATTAACAAATTTGTTTCTGTGTCAAATCAACTGTTTTTTTTTGGTACGCGGGATCCAGGCCTAAATGCATATGGCCTAGATTTAGACGTAATTAAGATAACGTTTATTTTCTATGTTCATCCTTTAATATACAAAGCAAGAGTAATGTCTTTTACATCGATAGATTTGAAGAAGCATGTGAAAAATTTCAAAACCATGATATGATCATGATAATTTTTGCAGTGTAATTTTGCGAAGATGCAAATAATGAGTACCATGTAATAGTATAAAAATACACAAAAAATCATGGATGTTGAGTTAACTTCTTGGTCATAACTCAAATAAAAATAAAAATAATACGACAAGAAAGACAGAAAAGTGACAACCGACCATGGGAAATAAAAAGAATTTAAAGGAGAAAGCATAAAAAATAAAGTGATAAATTAGAAGAGTAAAAATAACACTAAAGGTCGCCTCATATTATAATGCACGTCGCGTTTTCGTCACGTAGCGTTTCGTTTGCGAAAAATATAATTTAATGGTTTTTAAATTGAACCATTCATATTGTGCGTATAAGACACGTAACGTAGCGTATAAGACACGTTACGTCTGCGTTCGGTTCATTCGAAAACAATATTTTTCGGATGTTGACAGATACGGGTCGTTTTCCCCTTGTTGTTTATGTAGGTATTTCTTTGAATTTGATACCGAGTATTTAGACCGGTCAGTATCGTCGCCCTCTCTAGCGAAATTATTCCGATTCGATTTTTTGCACAAATTTACTCAAAGAGAGGTTCTTATAACATATCCACAGGGTGCCAGGCGGTGCCGTGGTCGAAAAATTGTTTAAACAATCTTTTTTAAACAAATTCCCAAAAATATTTTTTTATTCGAGCAATATTTTTTTTAGATAATTTGGGTAATTCTGAGCAAAAAAGGTTTCTTGTCATTTTTCTCTAAAATTGCGAAAAATCAAGACTTAATAACTCGATTAAAAATTATATATATATATATATATATATATAATCTAAACCTTTCTACCTAACGGTGTAAGGTGTCGATTAAAAATTATTATTATGAATTTCAATAAGTGACCAAATCAAGTTTCAAACAACTTCTTCAAGGTCCTGAAGAGATTTTTGTCATTATTTTATTACAAAGCTGTTATTTTTAACTATTAACAATTACCGCTATAGTCCAACTGTATCGTCGCCCCCATTAGCGAAAATATATTTTTTTGCACAAACTTATTCAAAAAGAGGTCCTTATAACACATCAACAGGGTTCCGGGCGGTGCCGTGGTCTAAAAATTGTTTAAACAATTTTTGTTAAACAAATTCACAAAAATAATTTTTTATTAATAATTTAATTAAACCCAAATTAATAATAATTTGAGTTATTCTAAGCAAAAAAGGTCTCTTGTGATTTTTCTCTAAAATTGATTGTTGTCGAGTTATATGGCCATTTCCGCAATTTTGCAAGATATGTTTTTTGCTAAGAATAACCCAAATTATCTAAAAAAAAATCGTTCGTAATGAAAAAAATATTTTTGTGAATTTGTTTAATAAGAATTGTTAAAACAATTTTTTGACAACGGCACCGCCCGCCACCCTGTGGATGTGTTTGTTATAAGGACTCTTTTTGAGTAAGTTTGTGCTAAAACATCTAATCGAAATAGTTTCGCTAACGGGGGCGACGATACAGTTGGACTATAGCGCTAATTGTTAATAACTAAAAATAACAGCTTTGTAGTAAAATAATGACAAAAATCTCTTTGGGACCTTGAAGAAGGGGTTTGAAACTTGATTTGGTCACTTATTGAAATTCATAATAATACTTTTAATCGAGTTATTAAGCCTTGAAAATGGCCTTTTCGAATTTTTCAAATTTTTAATCGCATGTAACTCGACAACAATCAATTTTAGAGAAAAATGACAAGAGACCTTTTTTGCCCAGAATGACCCAGTTTATCTAAAAAAATATTGCTCGAAATGAAAAAAATGTTTTTGTGAATTTGTTTAAAAAACATGTTTAAACAATTTTTCGACCACGGTACCGCCCGGTACCCTGTGGATATGTTATAAGGACTTCTTTTTGAGTAAGTTTGTTTAAAAATATCGAATCAGAATAATTTCGCTAGCCGGGGCGACGATACTGCCCGGTCTAATTTAAAAAGTAGTTAATTTAATCTTTTAACATCGACTGTTAGTCACAATGTTTTCACAAAATTTAATAATGAAGCATATATTATGAAGTTACCACTTTAATTAGTGCGCTAGTTACAACTACTTAGCAGAATGCACTGAAGATGTTCTGAATTAGAACGAAAACGTTTTGCACGACATTTTATGAAGTTTTTTAATAAACTATTTTATACCAGTATACAACTTGAGTTTCTACTTCTGTATGAGTTTTTTAAACTATGGTATACAGCCAACTATTGGAATTTTTCCATTGATTTTATAAAACTAACACTTTCGATAGCGAATAAATCGAAAACTGTTAATTTTAGCAAAAAAATGTATAGAACACTTTTTGCTTAGAATGAATGTTTTTATCAACTTTTGCGGTCAAAATATAATAAAAAATTTCCACCCACGAGATGGGGTGGCAACCACCCCCATGATAAAAGCGCCTTTCGGGATCATATAGATTTTGATCCTTGGACTGTCCACTACTTATTCTCAAATTTTCAAGCAAATCGATCCATTCTGTAAAAATTGCGAGGTGAAAAGCTTCGGTTCCTGGACTACATACCTGTATTTTGTCGGACAGAACTTCCAATTCATTAAACTGTCATGCAAAAATCAGACTGCTATTTACCATCAATACGATTCCTTTCATTGGACCTATTTTACGTGTCGGACTTATTAAAATGCCCTATATATTTGTCGGACAGACATTTTTTCATATATTATATAAAGTTTACTATTGAATAAACTTAACAATAACCTGCTAGTCTTCACAATTATAAACTTGTCAGGATGACACCTTCCACAATTAAAATTACGTTCCACAATTAAAACTTCCCCTGTTCCAGTGTTCCCATACATCAAGGTTTGTCCGACTAGACACCGTTACTTAAGCTATTAACAAATTTGTTTCTGTGTCAAATCAACTGTTTTTTTTTTGGTACGCGGGATCCAGGCCTAAATGCATATGGCCTAGATTTAGACGTAATTAAGATAACGTTTATTTTCTATGTTCATCCTTTAATATACAAAGCAAGATTTACATCGATAGATTTGAAGAAGCATGTGAAAAATTTCAAAACCATGATATGATCATGATAATTTTTGCAGTGTAATTTTGCGAACATGCAAATAATGAGTACCATGTAATAGTATAAAAATACACAAAGTCATGGATGTTGAGTTAACTTCTTGGTCATAACTCAAATAAAAATAAAAATAATACGACAAGAAAGACAGCAAAGTGACAACCGACCATGGGAAATAAAAAGAATTTAAAGGAGAAACCATAAAAAATAAAGTGATAAATTAGAAAAGTAAAAATAACACTAATAGAAAATAGTAGGTATAGGAGAAAAATGGTTGCTAATCAAAGAAGCATTGGTGAAAACAGCAGAGGAAATAATAGAATGAAGAAAACAAAAATTAAAATGAATTGTTTGAATGTAATATGATGAAGCTATTGAACAGAAAATATAAAGAAATAAAAAGATGGTTCAAAACAAACCATGGCCAGAACTGTTACGAAACAATACTACCACCAAAAAACAAAAAACGCAAACAAGATACTGAACAGGGTACTGAAGCGTTTTTTCGACAAGTAATACCTGTAGGAACAAATTGTAACTATTTCCTGCGTAGGATCTGGCGGCCATTTTTATTTATAAAAAATTAACTGTCAAAAAATGGCATTTTTCCCTTTTTTTTTCAAATCAATGGAAAACAGTAAAACTTATGATTTTTTTAGTACAAATATCTTTGAGATTATGGAAAAAGCTTTAAAATGACATATTCCAAAGTTTGATATACTCATTTATTGTTAATATAATTGCGAAAAAAGGTCGGAATTGCAAAAAAAAATTATTTTCGCAATAACTGCTGTAAAAATTAGTGTAGAGGTTTGAAATTTTTGTCAAATGAGGGTTCTTTGGTGCTTCATATGTGATAAAATTTCAAAGCGATTCATTCAATTGTTTAAATTTTATTCGAATTGTTTATCTCAGTGAGCATTTTTTTTGCACTAACATAAGTCAGAAAAAAATGACGTTAGAACCAGTCCACAGGTGTCAAATGGAAGAGCATGAACTATATTTTCAACTTGGTTTAAAAAAGCTAATAAAAAATGCATTTATTAGTAATAAATAATTGTGAAAAAGTATCGTAAATCTTTCCTTATAAACCTTTTGAATAACTTTTTCCAAAAAAATTTACTTTTTTACCCTGTTTTAAGTGCGCAACTACCAAGTAATGTTATTTATATCATAATTGATAAAAAATTGTAATAAATATATGTAATTTCTTATATAACAAAATAAAAAGTTTATAAGGAAAGATTTACGATACTTTTGCATAATTATTTATTACTAATAAATGCATTTTTTATTCGCTTTTTTTTAAACCAAGTTGAAAATATAGCTCATGCTCTTTCATTTGACACCTGTGGAATGGTTCTAACTTCATTTTTTTCTGACTTATGTTATTGTAAAAAAAATGCTCTCTGGGATAAACAATTTGAATAAAATTTAAAGAATTGAATGAATCGCTTTGAAATTTTTATCACACATTAAGCACCAAAGAACCCTTATATGACAAAAATTTAAAAGCTGTACACTAATATTTACAATAGATATTGCGAAATTAATTTTTTTTGCAATTCCGACTTTTTTCGCAAGTATATTAACAATAAATGAGTATATCAAACTTTGTAATATGTCATTTTAAAGCTTTTTCCATAATCTCAAAGATATTTGTACTAAAAAAACCATAAGTTTCACTGTTTCCCATTGATTTGAAAAAAAAAGGGAAAAATGCCATTTTTTGACACTTAATTGTTTATAAATAAAAATGGCCGCCAGATCCTACGCAGGAAATAGTTACAATTTGCTCTTATAGGTATTACCTGTCGAAAAAACGCTTCAGTACCCTGGCTGCTCGAGTGTCATGGAAAAAACCTTATTACCCTGGACTAATATTCAAAATTAAAAAGATCGTCCAAACAGCCACAGTTTCGTTAGAAGTGTATGGCTTGTAAATGATAAATAAATAAACTGGCATTCGTTGGATATGTTGAAAGACTTGGATTTACTTATACGATGACTAATTTGCAATGTACTGGGTAATTGCATGCATTTATTTTTGAAGGTGACCAAATTTTAAGCGAAATATCTCTGTGAAACCAATTTTATGAGACTACAAAATGGCCTATTACCAGGAAGATGAAAAATATTAAAAAATGTTTTGTCTTAAATAACACCTAAGGCATAACACGTAACTATATTAAAAACATTTTGTGATAAGGATATCGTAACTGTCCTAATTTATTTATATAAACAACTAAATACTGGATGTCCCAAAAATTTATGAAACATTAACAACTCGTCTCCTAATTCTAAATATCATTATTTTCTAGCCCCGTCCATCCTGAATATTCCTGAACATCCGTACTTCGCGTTTTTTGGTTTCCACCTGCTGCGGTTGAACTGATTTATTAAATATGGTTCCCTACTGTTTAAAATTTGCGTCTTGAATCTAAGAATGGGTATTGTACAGGGTGGGGCATTAATGTGACAAAGTAAAATTACGCGTTTGTCAGAAGACATACAAAAAAAGTTATTTAGGTATAAGTTGGGGCACGGATAGAACAATATTTTACAAATTAATAATGTTTTCAAAGATACAGGACTACCCGTATTACTGACAGGATGACACAAACTTATGTTTTTTTTAATGGAACACCCTGTATATTTTTATACTTTTGGATTCTCCTCTATGTCTTTGATTGGTCTTGGTTATCTCATCCAATATTAATAAATTAAGGATCAGTCTAGGTTAATATGTATATTTTTTTCGAAAAATTAATGTTTAGTTTAAAGAATCACGAATAATTCAAAAATTAAAGCACTTGGGTATAGGGAATGCTTAAGAAATAAAAAAGTACCATAAAATATAATTTCATTACAATACTAAAATACAGGGTACTCTATTTAAGAAAACTCATTCCGGGTTTTGACCAACCCTGTATATTAAAATTAAACATTTCGCTATATTAATAATGTTTAATAACAGTAGACTATATTAAAAATCTTTTGAACATGAATAGACATTATGGTGTCAAATCACTATAATTCTACAGGGTGTGAATATCGCTACGAAATTAACAAAAAACGTAATTATCTTTTAAATTACCTCGTAAAACATTCTTCTTCTTCTTCAGGTGCCATCTCCGCTACGGAGTTTGGCAATCATCATAGCTATTTTAATTTTTGAGGCAGTAGCTCTAAATAGTTGTTTTGAACTGCATCCAAACCATTCTCTGACGTTCTTCAGCCATGAAATTCGTCTTCTGCCATCTATATTTACCTGCATTATGAGTCGCAGGATGCCATACTTCTCGCCCCGCATCAGTTTTCTTTCTTTAATTGTAAGTTCACAAAACATTACAAAACCCTATATTTTAGGAGAGAAGGCATCGAGAAGAATCCAAAAATTTAAAAATATACAGGATGTTTTATTTAAAAAAACATAAGTTTGTGTCACCCTATGAATAATGGTGGCTCTGTATATTTGAAAATATTTTTATGATCCTCTCTGTGCTCCAAGTTTTACTTAAATAACTTTTTTTCATATATCTTACTACAAACGAGTAATTGGACTTTGTCACACTAATGCCCCACCCTGTATGTGAGCCGAACTGTTTGCGATCCGCTCGCGAGCTGTTACCAAACAGTTTTTTGAAATAATAGGTTTGTTCGTAGAACGATCAGCAACCGTTGCCAACCATCAGAGGCATGCGCGTTCCTAATCTACAAACTCTAACTGTTAACTGCGCAGCGCCAACGGTTAACTGCGCATGCGTCTGATGGTTGGCAACGGTTGCTGATCGTTTGGATCGTACTACGAACAAACCTATTGTTGACAGCGAACTCATCGTAAATTCGTCACGATCTATGGAAAGCGATCGGACTAACTACGAAGAAACTTGTGCGAAATAACAGTTTGGTTTCTGTAAAAGTGCAAGCAAACGTTTTGTCTATTTTTATAGTGCAAGAAAATTAACATACTGGTATTACAATTTACATATTTAATTTTACTATCTCTATTTATAATTATACAAAGTTTATAACAATTAAACTAAATTCAATTAAGTATTTTCCACCTAAGAAGACCGATTTGCAATTAAATGCTGATGAACTTTAT
This sequence comes from Diabrotica virgifera virgifera, assembly GCF_917563875.1. Taxonomy (NCBI): domain Eukaryota; kingdom Metazoa; phylum Arthropoda; class Insecta; order Coleoptera; family Chrysomelidae; genus Diabrotica; species Diabrotica virgifera. Next base: position 74,564,450 of record NC_065451.1, read on the forward strand.
TACTAGCGGACCAGATAAGCGGCGATATATTTTACACTATCTGTATGAATAACATTTTACTGGTCTGTTGTGTCAATTAGCACTACTCAACAAGTTTTCGTTTATTCGTTTTAAAATTTTATTGCAATAGTACGGAATATACATTGCGGTGGAATAAGTGTTACCCCCTTAATAACTTATTAATTTTTAGCACATAAGCAAAACGCTCGGACAGCGTTTGACGCTGGTGACAGTGATAATGATTTTTTTAAATGGGAAACTACATCATGTGACACCTCATTTAAAAGCTTTTGAAAGACTGATTACAAAAATGTATAATACTTTAATCCTTTTTGAGACCGTAGGCGCAAAATTTCGGTCGAAATATAGTGAAATGTATTAATTTTTTTTCGAATCCTGAGAAATCTTAATAAGTATTTTTAAGAAATTTAAAAGCAGAATGATTTATTACAATATTATCGACGGTCAAAAGTCCCTGAGAACTTCTATAATGATTATTTTAATAGGTCACAGGGGTGAAAAAAAAATTTAGTCGGATTTTTTATTTCAAATATATCATTCAAAAGGAATTTTTGTTTATGCTAAGGGACTTTCAGCCCTCGGTAATAATGTAATATTTTATAAATACTTATTAGTTTTCTCAAGATTCGAAAAAAATGAATGCGTTTAAAAACAATTCGATCGATATTTTGCGCCTACGCTCTTAAAAAGTATTCAAGTATTATACATTTTTGTAATCAGTATTTCAAACACTTTAAAATGAGCTATCACATGATGCACTTTCCCATTTAAATTGCCTGTCACCTGAAGAGGGGTCGCGTAAAGTTCGAAACAGTGATTTTATAATATACTTTGATTATTTTAAAAATCGACCTGTCTGAGTGTTTTGCTTATGTGCTAGAAATAAATAGGTTATTATTTGGGGGGGGGGGGGGTTACACTTATTCCAGCGCACTGTATCTTATTTAAACAGTGAATTTACATGTTAATTTTTTTACGTATCGTATATTGTAGGTTTAGCCAATAATCAAAGTTATGCCTTTACAAAACCATATTATTTAAAAAATATAAGGAGTACCATGTGTCTTAATAATTATTATAATCTCCTTTATACACGTAAAAAAAATTGTTTAGTAAATATGTATTTCTTAAATCCACCCAATCATTGGAAAATGATTCATGTTATTTAAAAATATCAATGAACGACACTGTTATCGACAAAGTCGATCAAATTCAAACTTGTCATCATATTACACTTTTGTTTATCGTTAAAAATTAAATAATGGTTGTGAATTGTATTGGTGTTATTTAATATTTTAGCAAAATACATAATCAGCAAAAATCTTAATTAAAACATGCAATTCGTTGTTGCAATCACTACACTTGTTTAAACCTTTTGTTTTGTTGAAAACTCGGATGTGATTTAGTGCCAGTTTGTTTCAAGGTTATATTTAATACAGTGTCTGTATAAAGTAAAGTCCTGGATGTATTTTATTCAAATTTGGACATACTAGCAACTTGACAAGTATTTTCCAATTTTACTGCAGGCAGAACCATTCGTATAATTTTCATTCTACGCAAAATAGAGATCTTGATGAACATTTGATGTCGACAAATAATTTCGACAGGTAAACAGGGAGAAGTGTACTTTTGAAGTGTGTAAAATAAATAATTCCTACCTGAGCGCTTTCGGCTTATAAAGCCATCTTCAGAGCTATGGTCAAAAGGTTCAAAATACCACTATGAAGAGAGATGGAAAAATACTTCTATTTCTTATGCAGTTTTTTTTAATGGAAAAAACCTTGTCTGTCTGCACATAAAAAACTGCATAAGAAGTAGAAGTATTTTTTCCATCATTAAAAAACTGCATAAGAAATAGAAGTATTTTTATATCGTACATGGGATCCATCTCTCTTCGTAGTGGTATTTTGAACTTTTTGACCATAGTTCTGAAGATGGCTTTATAAGCCGAAAGCGCTCAGCTAGGAATTATTTATTTTACACACTTCAAAAGTACACTTCTCCTTGTTTTCCTGTAGTCATAAGTGTGTACAAAACTATTTCAGTCTTTACAAATAATTTCGAGTATTCGAAATATTCCGTCCCACTTCTTTTAACACGCCCTGTATATACATATTATATTCATTTTATTTGCCTTTGATAGGGTAAAATCCAATATTTTTACTGAGCATACATAAAATACAGGAAGTTAAATATTTTTACTTTTCAAGCGATTGGAATTAAATATTAACGCCCCACTGTTTGAGACCCACTGATCGTCTCTTAATTGCATATGGGCCGTCATAGGGTAAAAGAAGGGTATACAATCTCGATGCGTCGACACGAACAGACAATATATTATAATATCGCTGCATACGCCGTTCAAATTGAATGCGAATATCCTTTGTGTTCGTCCTAACAACCGACAGACCATCGCCGTACAAATCATACGAATATAACGTTCGCAAACGGTTCTAAAAACAGTTCGGCTCCCATATGTCCGACCTTCGCCCAGTCCAAGTCCTCTGTATATTTCAGAGTATTCAAAGAGTTGATGTGTTTCCCAGAATTTTTATTATGGAGAGCCTCGCCAACTTATTCCTCTAATTGTACATGGATCTTGCGATGTTATATAACAAACAGCTAGTACATAGATCGATGTTGAACTGTTTGTTTCGCTTTTTTAAGAATTTGGCGTTGTGTTAAGATCTTATTAATGGTCCATTGCCATGGCCCCACACATGACACCTACAGTCTCTCATACAATATATTTGATCCACCGCCATACGCTACGGCTTTCCTCCCCTTTGTCCCCTCTGTTTTCCTCTTTTCCAAACTTTGAGTAGGGGAGAGCTGTTTCGTTTAAGCACTAATTTCCATAGATTCTAATAAAGATAACTTAAGGCCTTAAATTTAAATATTTAAATAAAAAATGAATAACCATTTTCAACTTCTTTGCAAAACGAAAATACAGCCGCATCATATTCTAGTCCAATCAGAGAGTGCCGCAAGCACCTCTACCGGTTTCGAAACTTATTAGTGTCTCATCAGGAGGCACATAATATGCTGCTCTCTCTGATCCAACCAAAACAAACCCCGGCGTGCAGTCACGGATTGCAACGAACGCAATGGCATAGATGCCCTAGCGGCAACTGCTAGCAAAAGACTAAGTTTTCAATCTAATAGGATATAAAACAAAATAATGTTCCTCTACATCTCACCAGACTGAAAACAATGGGAACCTTCTCTGGTTACACCTCCGAGGCTTCTACAATTTGCAAGCCATAACGGATGCTGAGACTAAGGAAGATGAGGGAATTTTACAATTTATAATTCACGTCCCATCTGCTCAGCGCAGTAAAGTTCCAACGAGAATGGTTCCCTTCGTACTCCAATCAGAGTAAACATGTAAATCAAAAATGAATAACCATTCTCAATTTCGTTGCAAAACGAAAATACAGCCGCGTCATATTCTAGTCCAATCAGAGAGTGCAGCAAGCACCTCTACCAGTTTCGAAACTTATTAGTCTCTCATCAGGAGGCACATATGCTGCTCTCTCTGATCCAACCAAAACAAACCCCGGCGTACAGTCACGGATTGCAACGAACACAATGGCATAGATGCCCTGGCGGCAACTGCTAGCAAAAGACTAAGTTTTCAATCTAATATATAAAACATAATATATGTTTATATAAATAAAACAACATAATGTTCCTCTACATCCCACCAGATTGAAAACAATGGGAACCCTCTCTGGTTACACCTCCGAGGCTTCTACACTACAATGTGCAAGCCATAACGGATGCTGAGACTAAGGAAGGTGAGAGAATTTTACAATTTATAATTCAGCAGATGGGACGTGAATTATAAATTGTAAAATTCCCTCATCTTCCTTAGTCTCAGCATCCGTTATGGCTTGCAAATTGTAGAAGCCTCGGAGGTGTAACCAGAGAGGGTTTCCATTGTTTTCAGTCTGGCGGGATGTAGAGGAACATTATGTTGTTTTATATGCCATTAAATTGAAAATTTATTCTTTTGAATATTTAAATACTCAAAAATACTAGGACTACAATCCAAGAGGCATATAGGACATAGAAATATGGAAGGAAATATGGTGTGAAAACGCACCCGGTAAATACTAACCCTTCTAGTAAAGTAGAATAAGACTAATTTGTGCTCGAGGATTATTTTTTATAATATTAAGAATAATTTAATACAAATTTATTTACGCACACCCTAGTCCACATTGACGATTAATCTGCTAAAGCTTGACGCAACTGTTTGAACTAAAATGTAAAGTTGTTTTGACCATAATATTGTTCAATATACATTTTGGGACATCCATTATATTATATTATATTTCTGGACATAGAAGGTGAACACCCTGATCTAATACCAATATAAAAATTAAATCATACAAATAAAGTGTATTGGAATGTTTGTATAAACACTTGATAAAGTATTGACTCCATATTATCGGAAGTAGCACTACATAATATACTGCTTCTCGATAGATTGAAAATATTTTTAATTTTTGATTAGACATCAGTATGTGCTTATTTAATTAAATAACTTCAAAATTAAATCTTCCATCAAAATATTTAATTAGACGTATTCTGCACCGCTTGTTTGCCCCAAATAAATAAAACCTAAAAAGATAAAGTTTATATAAATACACCATCAGATGAAAAACATAAATACAATTCAACGGAGAGAGAGCCGCAGCGCAGCTGGAAGAATACTTACCAAAAAAAGACAATGTCTATAACAACAAGTTGAAAAGGTTGAAGGAGAATATGAACGCAATCAAAGTAAGACATTCTACAGAGAGGTAAGACAACATAGTAAAAGAGACTAAGGTTTAAAATAGACGAATCACTCTGCTGCGCTACTCTGTGGATCCACAAAGTTGCTGAAACAGGCGATTTTGTAGCCCCAATGATTTTCTAATGGACGCCTCATTGGCGAGGATCAGCAACCGTAGCCAGCCACTGTCGCTCATGTGGAATAGCACGTTTAATTTACATAAGAATTTAGGGATAGCTTGGCTATTATTGCACCCTAATATGTCTGTGTAGAGTTTGCCATTGGATCCGAACATGATATGTAACACGTTGCCGTATTCTCTATTTTTTCATACTATCACATTACAATTTTTTGTGATATTATATTTGTGTGTGAAATGTATCATTTGTGTATTTTAGGTATGTTCTAATATGTTATGTATAGATAGGTTTTTACCTAAGAGGGACACGTTTTACGACACGAAATGTTATCCTAAACAGATTGTATAAGATTAATGTTTCTTTCAAAGAAACACTTAATTGATTACGATGCTCCCAGAGTGCCACACTCGTCATGTCAATTTCTTGAAATCAATAAAAGTTTCTCATCCTTAAAACGCAGAGGCAGAATTTATGGCTTTTCTGGTCATTATCTAAAACCGCAAAATAGGTCGACATGATAAGTGGGGTTCGAAGGAGGCAGTTCATTCTCAGCATCCGCAGAAGGTAGACACACCCCTGGTCGTCGCTAACAACATATCCTTTCGAGAACTAAACATAACACCTTTTTGTTACCAAAATAAATCAAATATTTACCGTTCGTTTTGTTACCTTTATTTTTATTGTTTTCAATTAATTCCGTCAACATCACCACCGGAATAAATGTGTAAAAAATAAGTAGTTTTGAAACACCAATTAAGTAAAGTGTATTATGTTCTTGTTTTCACCAATTTTGAAAAAATGTGAAAACGCGGAATTATCCACGTCCGTTTGTCCGTCCGTCCGTCTTGTCTGTCTGTTTGTAAACTCAACTCCTCCGTCATTATACCAGGTAGAATGACAAATGGGGTGTCAAATGAAAGCGTATAATCCAAGTATGATACTAAAGGTGAGAAATTTAACATAGGCTGTCTGTCCGTCCGACCGCGAATATAACTCCTCTGTCACTATAGCAGGTAGAATTACAAATGAGGTGTCAAATGAAAGCTTATAATCCAAGGATGGTATTAAAGGTGAGAAATGTGACCTAGGCTGTCAGTCTGTCCGTCTGTCTGCGAATATAATTCCTCCGTCACTACACCAGGTAGAATAAAAAATGAGGTTTCAAATGAGAGCTTAAAAACCAAGGTTGGTACTAAAGGTGAGAAATTTGACCTAGACTGTCTGTCCGTCTGTCCGTCCGACGGCGAATATAACTCCTCCGTCACTATACAAGGTAGAATCCCAAAAGATAAGAAATTTGACATCGGACTTCCGGTTCTAGATTTTCAACCGTAAGTACTGTTTTAAAGTCACCGAAATAGTGTAAGCGATATATCATTCGACGTACCTTACAAAGATGAGAACAAATGTAGAATTTTGGTTTTTATATCATTTCCGGTTAAAAGGTTCTAACCAGAAGTGCCATATTATAGTAGCAGAAATACATGTAACACATAAATCGAAGCGTATTGAAAAGTCTAGTTTGAATCTTTAATTTCGATTTTGAAGTTGTTTCTGTTTAAACAATTATGACCCACAGTTTAGTAAATATGACTCAAAATTAGTAAAATCGTATATCAATCGACGCAAAGTTACAGGAAGGGTTCAAATATCGACATCCAGTTCTACTTTCGATTACTTTGGGTGAAAACCTTGGACTTAATTGTCCAATTACGACTTCGTCTAATAGGACGACGTCCAATTACTTGTTTTTTACAAACAGCTCAAAAGAGGGATGTTAATTATAAAAAAGTAGATAAATAATTATAATAAATTAAAATATAGTTTTGAAACACCAATTAAGTAAAGTTTTTTTAAGCTCAAAAGAGGCATTTTATAAATAAAAATAGAGACTGATAAATAAAAGAGGCCAATGCAGATAAACTGTAACAATGTTTTTAAATCGAAGTTAATTTAAATCGTTATAAAAAGTAGATAAATGGATAAATCAAACAGATGAATGATTATAACAAATTAAAAAGGGTTTTGAAACACCAATAAAGTAAAGTTTTTTTTCATTTGACACCTTATTTGTCATTCTACCTGGTATAAATGACGGAGAAGTAAACGTTCTTATAAAATTATTCTATTGTTCTTGTAGGCACATTTAACATTGATTGAAGTTATGAAACAAATAAAGAAAACAGTATGGCAACACTGTGACGCACAAGCATAATATTCAGCTGTGGGTTACATAGGGCGCACTAATATCCAAGCTGTCCGAATTTAGGTTCAAAACAGACGGACGTGGAACCACAAAGGTAGTTTCCGATGATTGGCCGTTGGTTCTTATGTGGAGTGGACGTTCCACCTAGACTGGCAATTGTGGCAGGCCACAATTTTTAGCATTTTTCTTATTTTGTCATCTGTTATATCCGGTATATCTTCAGATCCGACATTTTTTACCATTTTTCGGTGTTCTTCGCCTTTACCTGGTGGTGGTTTTGCTTTTGACTCATATACTGTTTGGTAGTAGTTTTCTATCACGATAGTTATTTGTTGAATGTCTCTAATTTCCTATACCTATAGATACATAAAGTATAAATGTAAGCCAACCATGTTGATACAGAATTTCAAAAACACAATAAAAACGATTTAAAAAAGCGTTTTATTACTCAATCTCCCATGCATATTAAAAATTTTATAGGTCAATATATCAATCTAAAATTTAAAAACATTTTTAACGAGTTTTTGTTATATATACTCTGCAAATAATTGGCAAATATTCCTAGAGCTAATTGTGGCATAAAAACACATACCAAATTCCAAATTGCAGGTCTACGAAACATTTAAAGTCATCTACTTTAAAATTTAAGTATTCGCTGTGTGCAAGTACTTGGAGGGGATACGAGAAACTATCGAGTGATAATATTTAATAATATTAAAAAATATTGAAATATTGAAAAATATTAAATATCTTTTAGGAATATTTTTAATATTATTCAATATTTTTAATATTTCTATTAGGTTGAAAACTTTGACTTTCAGAAGAAAATTTAATTTACCATTACTTCGCTTAAAATAATAAAAAAATATTAAATGATTCCATATAAGTTTGGTTGAGTGTACTTACTTATCTGCTTTAACTCCCCAAATTTCTCCCATGGAAAACTGTTCACCCTTTTGAAAATATGTGGCTTCCATAAATATATTTACGTTGAGTAAGTTATCAGGCATTAAAAAAAAAAATTTTTCTTAAGTAATAAAAACACTCAAATAGTAGTTATTGTTTAACGTAATGTTGAATGCAATAATAAGACTAGTGAAGAAAAAAGAGGGTACAAAATGGGCGATAGAGAGATAAAAATACTCTGTTACGCTGATAACACCGTGATAGTAGCCGAATGCCAAGATGACTTACAAAGACTACTGCACGAATTCAACATTAACGCAAAAGAAATGAATATGAAAATATCAGCCCAAAAGATAAACAAGCTTAGTAATAGCCAAAAACCCAATAAGATGAAAATTGGAGTTAGACACTCAAACTATACAGCAAGTAATGACTTCCAAATACCTGGGTATTAATCTATCAGCCGACAACAATATCCAAGAAGAGGTAAAAGACCAAATAATTAAAGGCAGTAGAACGGCCGGATGCCTAAACGACACAATTTGGAAAAACAAACACCCAAGATTGGAAACAAAGGCGCCAATATATGTCAGTTATTAGGCTAGTTATGACTTATACGGCCAAAACAAGACCAGACACAAGCAAAATACAAAGACATCTGGAGACCAAGGAAATGAAGATCTTAAGAAGGATTGTTGGAAAAGGACTACAGGACGGGGTAAGAAGCGAGTAGACCAGACGCATATGTGTCATATACGACAATATAAATACCCAAAAAACAGAAAAGAAGAGTAGAATCAACACATAAGCAGGATGTCTGAATTAAGGTTAGTAAGAATAGCCAGGGACGAGTCTCATTTGGGCAAAAAAGGTATAGAACGCCCAAGGAAAAGATGGAATGACAATTTAGGGACAGAATAAAAGGCACCGTTGACGAAAAACTGGAGTACTGCCCATATAAAAGAAAAAAATAAGGATAAATATCAGTTAGAAATTGTATTAAAACACTTAAATTAATATTAGTCAGAAATACACAGGGTGTTTCATTAATAATTGTCCATACAGTAACTGGAGAAACCTTAGCCCAAAATACGAAGATTTAACCTAAAACACTTAAATAAAATGTGGTTCCTTACTGAGTTACAGGGTGTTTTATCTTAAAATTTAAAAACTATTTTTGCTCAGCATTTTAAAACTATTCGACGTATCCTTTTCAAACTTGGCAGGAAGTATAGGTACTGTACGAACTACTGAATTCTGTTAAACAAACATTTGTGTCTATTACCAGAGGCGTACGACGGGAGAAATGAATGGTTGACCCTTTCCAAATTCTACGCCACTGGCGAAATTACTATTTTAGTACAAGTTTTAGATTCTCCAAATTCTATGAAAATAATATACTCTTCATTCGTAACGATAAAGTCATTAGTTTTCGAGATATTTGAGGTTAAAAATGAAACGACACGGTTATTTTGATTAATGTATTGTGTCGTTTCATTTTTATTTTCAAATATCTCGAAAACTAATCATTTTATCGTTACGAATGAAGAGTATATTATTTACATAAAAAGTATTGCAAAATCAAAAAATTACACTAACATAGCAATTTCGTCAGTGGCGTAGAATTTGGGAAGGGTCAACCAGCCACTATCCCCTGTCGTACGCTTCTGGTAGTAGCTAGAGACGTTTATTTATCTTAATTTAGTAGGGTGTACAGTACCTACACTTTCTGCTAAGTTTGATAAGAATACGCCAAATAGTTTTGAAGTAATGGGTACAAATAATTTTTAAATTTTAATCATATGAATCATATAATAAATTAATCAAAATAACTGTGCCGTTTCATATTTAACTTCAAATATCTCGAAAACTAATGACTTTATCGTTACCAATGAAGAGTATATTATTTACGTAGAAAGTATTGGAGAATCTAAAACTGGCACTAAAATAGTAATTCCTCCAGTAGCGTAGAATTTGAGAAGGGTCAATAATTCACCATCCCCTGTCGTACGCCTCTGGTAGTAGCTATAAACGTTTGTTTATCATAATTCAGTAGGGTCTCTAGTAGTCGTACTTCCTGCCAAGTATGAAAAGGATACGTCGAATAGTTTCAAATGCTGAGCAAAAATAGTTTTTAATATCTTAGATAAAACACCCTGTAACTCAGTAAGGAACCACATTTTATTTAACCCTGCTGTCCTGTTCGGGTCTATTTGACCCAAAATATAATTTATTTCTTATTTTACAAATTATTACGCGGCGTAACGATTTGGTGTTTCGTGACTTTATTACCTAATATGAGGTCTTTCAATTGCATATGAGATAAACAATCAACTTCCTGATTTTTTTGATAAAAATGAAATTGTTACCTAGGGTACGTTCGGGTCAATACGACCCGCGTATTCTATATTGGTAGTACCTGTATGTTTGTCAGCCGAATACGTCTGTAAATTAAAACAGGATTCTGCAAGCTAGAACTTGTAAAATAAACTGTAGTATAGCTGGACGATATTGCCAACCAAATTATAAATACGACCAACATGAACGGACAAATGTTAAAATTGTTGGAACCAACTGGAAAAACATGAATAAAGTTGGTTTCCAAACATACATTGGTCTTTTATTTTTAGCTCGAGTTTATAAGTCCCATGGTGACTCAACTGAAAGTTTGTGAAATGAAGAAACGGGTCGTAGTATATTTCAATCGACAATGTCGTTTGATATATTTACAAAAAGTTTACAAGTAATGCGTTTTGATAACAAAACTAGGTACTAGACAGGATAGGAGACGTTTTGATAAACTTGCTGCAATACGTGAAATTTAGGAAACAGGTGGAAAATGTACCAAAATTTTTTAAACCTGATGAAAATGTTAGCGTCGATAAGCAACCAATTGCCTTTAGAAGCCGCTCTCCCTTCAAATGGTACATTCGAACCAAGCCAGTGAAATATGTTACAAAAGTTTGGGTTTTATGTAATTATGAACAGTAAAACTTCTTATGCTCTAAAATTGCAGGACTATACAAGAATGCGGGTGATGTGTGATTTGAGTAGTGATTTTAATCGTAAAATTTAGGACAATTTCTTCTAAAACAAAGTAGATACAATGTCGGGGACTATAAGTAAAATAAACCGGAGCTTTCAGCAAAAATCGAGAATAAAGAAGTTCATAGCTCGTCTTTTTTGCTTCACTCAGGATACCACTGTTGTTGACAATTTTCCTAAAAATAATAAAAATCTTGTTCTTATGAGTACTTTGCATCATGAATCGATGCATCATGCATCACTTTCATCAAATGAAAAAGCCCGAAATTATTTTAGATTACAATTCCAATAAGGGAGCAGTGGATAATCTAGATTAACTTGTTGGCACGAATACATGTGAAAAGAAATACATCGCTGGCCAATGATTGTTTTTTATAATCTGCTGAATAGTTCTGCCTACAACACGTTCGTGTTATGGGCATCAATAAATATCCAATGGAATACCAATAAACTGGCAAAACGGCGAATTTTTCTTGAGGAATTGGGAAAAAATTAATGAAACTAGTTATCATTTCCAGAAAAAATATACCAATAACTAAAGACTCTCACGAACTGGTAAAAGGAACACGAGCAGAAACAAGTAGACAAGATGGAAATGCTAGTGAACCGTCTATGGACAATCTAACTCCGCCTGCTAAACGAGCACGCTTTAAACTTGCCCTAAAAACGATAACAAGACTAATTATTATGTTGTATATAAACATATTTTTTGTAAAATCCATTCTTTTTATTACTGTCTCAGTTGTAAACAGAATTAAATTTTTGTAGATATTTGTTACTAAGCTTTTTTGAAAGAAAAAAATACCTTTTATTTTTGTTAATAAGGTTTAATATACATGAACAATATAATTTTTGTTTAATTAACCATAATTTCTTATCAATAAAGTTTTATTTATCACCATTAGCTTATTTTATTTCTATTAAGGAGCGTAAACCATAGTTGGGTCATATTGACCCGAACAGTACATTTGTGTAGTTGACTCGAACGGGACAGCAGGGTTAAGTGTTTTAGGTTAAAGCTTCGTATTTTGTGCTAAGGTTTCTCCAGTTACTATATGGACAATTATTAATGAAACACCCTGTATAGTTCACAGCAACTATCTAAATATTTAAAAAGTGTAAAACGAATACCAAACGTATAGGCCAGGATCCCTCGTACCAAAAAAAGTTTATTAATAGCAAGCTGAAAATTTGTTAATAGCTTAACGGTGTCTAGTCGGACAAACTTTGATGTACGGGAACACTGCAACAGGGGAAGTTTTAATTGTGGAACAGGTTAAAAATTTGGAATGTCAGACTACGAAAACGTTCCATGTATTTTGTCGAACAGAACTTCCAATGGATTTGTTACCCTTTAATTAAACTCTGATGTAAAAATCAATTAATATCGCCGACTTCGAATATTATAATGATATTACATCACGACCAATAAGGCTGTAATAATTTGAATTTTCTCTCGATTTTAATTGTCTTTAACGGCCCTACGAAATACCAAAACAACTTTTATCCTTTGATATATATTTGAAATTATGCTCTGTTGTGATTTATAGCTTTTTTTTAAATTTAAAATTTTATGCAAATTCCCTATTGTCAATATGAATGAGACAGATAAAATAATTAAATTAATTAGAATAATTTTTTACCGAGCAACAAAAACGAAATTTGTTTAAATTATTAATGTTTTGTATTTTCATATCGATTTCCAAAGTGGAAGTCGACACGTCAAATAATCTTAATTTCAAACTCAAATTGTGGCCTATTCGCAACTAAAATAGTAAATTTTAAATCTAATTTGCCAATAATAAACAATACCAAGTTTTTTGTAAAATGTATATAATAAAGTACCCGAAATGACGGTCACAATACAAAACGTTTTCGGATTAGGGATTCCATCATCAGTGTTTAAAAGCCCTAAAATTAAGTATAACCTAATTAAATTAGAGAAAACTTAAAAATTGACAGAGGTTTTAAAAACAATAGGCCATACTTACAAAAATATCATGCCTGAGCCACCAAAATGTATTGGGTAAAAACCCTTTAAATGTAAATGATATGGTTGTTTTACATATTTATATAAAGATCATCTGATGTTGAAGATGTGCCTGGATGTTACCCAGGGCAACACAGGACTCTTCCCACGTGGTTATAATTTTTTTGGAGAAAACTTCACATATTGGATTTCAATGGCCAACTGACAACTAAATTCAAAAGCAACCCAAAATGACATTAAGAACTGTCAATGTAACCTAGTTGTATTATTACTTCAGCCACAACGTTTAAAGATTATTTTGAATGTTTAAGACAAAAAACAGTATCCAATTTACGTATATTAGAATTAAAGATGTTCGAAAAAAGATGGAAAAATTTTCTTTTTTTCTTAGAAATAATCCATTAATTATTCAAATAGGAAAATAAAAATAAAATGTTTACGTTACCAGAAGTTATGCAGTCAACAATACCAATAGGTGTTGTATTAGTGGTGTGAAATTATCCATACAATTAGACAAATAATGGGAAAGGCCTTATACATGTGGACGTCTAGGAACACAAAAATAGTATGTAATGTGTACATATGTGTACGATTTTAAGAGTATTAATCGTTCACATATGGACACATTACATACTGTTTTTGTGTTCCGAGACGTCCACATGTATAAGGCCTTTCGCATTATTTGTGTAATTGTATTGATAATTTCACACCACTAATACAACCCCTATTGGTATTCTTGACTGCATAACTTCTGGTAACGTAAACATTTTATTTTTATTTTCCTATTTGAATACTTAATTAATGGATTATGTCTAAGAAAAAAAGAAAATTTTCCATCTTTTTTGAACATCTTTAATTCTAATATATGTAAATTTGATACTGTTTTTTATCTTAAACATTCAAAATAATCTTTAAACGTTGTGGCTGAAGTAATAATACAACTAGGTTACATTGACAGTTCTTAATGTCATTTTGGGTTGCTTTTGAATCCAGTTGTCAGTTGGCCATTGAAATCCAATATGTGAGGTTTTCTCCAAAAAAATTGCAACCACGTGGTAAGAGTCCTGTGTTGCCCTGGGTAACATCCAGGCATATCTTTGACATTAGATGATCTTTATATAAATATGTAAAACAACCATATCATTTACATTTAAAGGGTTTTTACCCAATACATTTTGGTGGCTCAGGCATGCTATTGTTTTTAAAACCCCTGTCAATTTTTAACTTTTCTCTAAATTAATTAGGTTATACTTAATTTTAGAGCTTTTAAACACTGATGATGGATTCCTTAATCCGAAAACATTTTGTATTGTGACCCTTATTTAGGGTATTTTAATATATACCTTTTACAAAAAACATGGTATTTTTGTGATTTCTGGTATACAGCCAGCTACAGGAAGTTTATTTTCCTCGTGGATTTTGTAATTTGCCAATAATCGCTTTTTTGGGTTTGTCGCACTATGCTTAACTACGTCCATATTATATTCTGTAAATAATTGGCCAATATTCCTAGAGATAATTGTGACATAAATGCGAACATAACTCTTTTAAACACATACCAAATTGTGGGTCTACGAAGTTATTATTACCGAATTTCATCTCCTAATGAACAGGGGTCTTGGGAAGCCTTTGTCTCAGGTAATTTTCCTAATTATCCAGACCACTTTATGACACTAATTGGACCTGTGACATTCCACAATGTCTGTTTTAACGAAGGTAAGTAATATCATCCGTAAGCCGATACTTCTTAAAATTATTAATATATTTAATAATTTATGATACTTAATAGAAGACGAGGGGGATACTGTGCGACAGTCGAAGAGAAGAATCAAGTCTGACGTATTTTTGTAGCGATGAATAATTATAAATGATAAATTAAATAACGAAATCAATTTATATATAAATTTATATATACAGAGTGGGCCAAACAAAAGTATGCACCTCGATATTTGGCAGTATTTATTAGATTTTAAGAAAATAAAAAAACAGGTCAATTTTTGAGCTAAGGGGGACACATTTTTACGGTACAAACATCTGTCATTTGTCAACTCCCTCCCTTCCACTTCCCCCACCCCGTATTTTTAAATAGGGAATAGGGGTCGTGTGATAGCTTATTTGAAAGGTTATTCAATTATCTATTCAGTAATATCAACATTGACATAAACATTTATACAGGGTGTCCAAGAAAAATTATTTTAAATTTGATTAATTGGCACAAAAAGAAGAATGTATGTAATTTATTTAACTCAAAAAACATTCTACTGCTAACAGAAAACATAAAAAAATGTTTATTTGATAAATAAACATTGTTTGTTGCTTAAATTAAATATTTAACCTACCAAGAGGCAGATGGGTGGAAGCTTGAACATTAAAATTGAGCGAAAAACAGTGTCTATTTATCAAAAAACATTTTTATCTGTTTTGTGACAGCAGTAGAATGTTTTTTAAGTTAAATAAATTACATACATTCTTCTTTTTGTGTCAATTAACTAAATTCAAAATATTTTTTCTTGGGCACCCTGTATACATGTTTATGTCAATGTCGATATTAATGAATAGAGAATTGAATAACCTTTCAAATGAGCTACCACACGACCCCTATTCCCTATTTAAAAATAAGTGGTGGGTGAAATGGAAGGGAGGGATTTGACAAATGACAGATGTTTGTACCGTAAAAATGTGTCTCCCTTAGATAAAAAATTGACCTGTTTTTTTTATTTTCTTAAAATCTAATAAATACTGCCAAATATCGAGGTCGATACTTTTGTTTGGCCCACTCTGTGTATGAGAATATACAACACCATGATTAAGAGTACATTGGTATACGGATCCGAAACATGGAGAATAAAGGAACACTAAAAAAGAAAAATAGAAGCTACTGAGATGGACGCCCTAAGAAGAGCAAGTAGAACATCGAGATTGGACCGGGTTAGAAATGAGGAAGTAAAGCGAAGAATGAATTTACAGGAAACGGTTGTAGAATGCATTGAGAAGAAACAATTAACGTGGTACGGGCATGTTCAGAGAATGGGGGGAGGAACGACTGCCAAAGAAAATTATGAAATGGATACCTACAGAAAACAGGAAAAGAGGAAGGCCAAGAACGACATGGATACAAGGAGTAAGGCGATCAATGAGTGTACGAGGATTAGAAGATGAAAACTGCAATGATAGAAGATATTGGCAACAAGGCATCGGACAACGTCGGAGGACGTTTTGAACCCGAATTTATGTATAATAAATTTATATAGAGTCAAATGGAATAAATTTGATAATAAATAAATGGGACGTGTTCTAAAATGTGATCGTATACGTCAGTGTCGACATACTCAGACTCCGTATGGCTTGCATTTTTAGAAGCCTCAGATGGTGTAACCAGGGAAGGTTTTCCATTGTTTTTATTCAGGTAGGATGTAAAATGGTATTTTAAATATCATTTTATGTGCTATTAGATTAAAAACTTTAACTTTTTTCTAGCAGATTTCGCTAGGGCGTTACTGCCATTTCGTTCGTTGCAATCCGTGACTGCACGCGGAGTATTATCCTGGTTCATTCAGAGAGAAGAACATATGTATCTTCTGATTGAAATTGAAAATGTTTATTTGTTTTCAAGTTCTATTTGTTTGGAAACACTAAGCACAAATATATTTTACCACCTAAACAAACGTAAAATGTATCTTTCGTTACAATGACATCAGAAATAAATGTTAATAATTGTGGAATCTTTCGTCTAAGGCCGCACCTACATTGGATCCGTTTTTATCCAATCCGATCAAATCAGATCCGATCCGATAGGCGGCACCTACATTGGATCCGTATTTCTCCGATCCGATATAGACCGATTTTCTGGCGAGGGTGCCTACATTGGTTCCGTTAGGGTGCGTTTACTACGGAGACGAAATGATGGTATCCTAGCCTAGAGCATGGTATTGTACTCTTCATATTTATATATCGCTCATTTACCAGAACAACGTGATATTTCAAAATATCTGATTTTTGTATTATCTGTTAAATAAATCCGCCGTATTTCATTCTATATACTGCAAAAACGTGGTATCTTTAACATAAAAGTAAAGTATGCTTTGGAGGGACAGAGACAGAAATGATGTGACAACTCATCTTGTAGCGTTGTTTCTTTTGGACACCTCGTTATTTTCAATAGTGTGACGTATTAGTTGTGATCTGTTTGGCGTAGGGTGAAGTGCTCTCTGTTTTCACAAACAACGCGACATCACGACTATACCACCCTGTTATTACAAAGGTAAGCTACAATCTAATATTTAATTTTATTTCTAAAATGTAACAAAGGTATTTGACCTGTTAATCCAGAAAAAATTCAGTAACATGTGAAATAATCTTATCATTGATATCACGTTCTTGTTGTAAAAATATTATTTTTCATAGGTAATATCACAAGAAGAACCACTGTTGATGATAAACTGGATATTTTTTTTTGATTATTTGTTGTTGTTCACTTTTTCCAGAAAAATTATATTATCTCACAGTCTACTATGTCATTATATCACGTTATACATACTAATAAAAATTCACAATGAGAGTTATTTTTGCAGATGAGATCGCGGACTAAGAAAATATTCAAGTTAGCATTAGAAAATACATAATTGTGCTGTTGCTGGATTGTCAGGTAATGAGGTTATTAATACTAAACAATAATTCTGATTTTGATAATGTTTTTGGTAAATGAGAATTTTATAAATTTTATTATTTGCTATTGATATAAATGTAATATTTTGTAAATAATTAATGTTGTTAATCCCAGAAAACATTATCGCTGCGAATCGGCAAGTAGCAGCAATTCAGTAAGTAGATCATTAAGTAGTTCTACAAAGAATATCTCGTTATTTCACGAAGGTAAGTACTTTATTAGCAAAGTTATACAACAATCGCAATCAAGAGTACTACAAATAAACAAACCAAGACACGTTCACTGTTACAAGGAGCACTCCCGAAATCCCATTTGGGATTTACAATGTATGTATATACATTGTAAATCATGATTCAGGAGTGCTTCTTGTAGCAGTTAACGTGACTTGGTGTGTTTATTTCTAGTGCATCTTGATTGTGAATATAGTATAGTTTGTTATTAGTTTTTTTTATATTGTAGAACAATATGAATTAGGTAGATTTTTGTTACTGTTTTCACTGCTCTACATATTTTTTTTATTTTGTAGATAGTGATGATTCTGTTAATGATCCCAATTCTGAACTAGAAGAGCCAGAACGTAAGACTGAAAGTAAGATGATATTGAAAACTGCTGTGACAACATTCTATATTCGACAAAGTACACATAAATTTCTCCTTCTACATCGGTTACTATTGACACTTCATACAAAGATACTTACCAAGATAAAACGTTACAGGACAACTTAAAAAATGTACATTAACTAATGTAGAGAAAAGTGTAACTACTACGCAGCATGAGTCGAGAGTAATCGATGAAACAGGAACGAAAAAGGAAAAGAAGATAATAAAACAGAAAAGTGAATGGAAGAAAAATGTTGTGAAAATATTAAGAAACAGTGGAAAAGCATACCGATCCTCAAAATCCAGTAAAATTTTTCTGGAACACTCTTTAAAGTCACCATGCAAAGATACCTGCACATTCAAATGTCAAGTAAATCACAGTGAGTCAGCTGCAACAACTTTTAACACAATACTGGGCTCGGGGGACATTGAAAAACAATAATTATTGTCCATTCTTAGCGTCGAAACAACGTCGTAACAAAGTCGTAACAACGTCGAAACAGTTGTCCCAAAATATCCTTATATCAAAGTTGACTCTCATGGATGTATTGTTCCAAAGCGTAAAATTAATAATGCCTATTTTTAACTGTGTCTGGTGTGAAAACCAGAGTATGCAAAACCTTTTTTAAAAACACATTCAGTATTAACAACCGTCCAATCGAAATAGCTTTAGAAAAAGAATAAAAATACTAATATTTCTTCCATGAAGGTTTGAGCCATGAAGATCATAGAAGTTAGATGAAAACATAAAGAATGGATTCCATTCTCGTTGGAACTTTACTGCGCTGAGCAGATGGGACGTGAACTATAAATTGTAAAATTGCCTCATCTTCCTTAGACTCAGCATCCGTTATGGCTTGCAAATTGTAGTAGCCTCGGAGGTGTTACCAGAGAAGGTTCCTATTGTTTTCAGTCTGGTGGGATGTAGAGTAGCATTATGCTGTTTTATATGGCATTACATTGAAAACTTAGTCTTTTTATAAAGAATGGAGTTAGAGAGTTCTAAAAGCAATACCGAAAGTTGACTTAATTACTTAATACTCATAATACTATCATCTACTTAATTGTTCATTTACAGCAATTTTTTACTGCTGGTGTTCAAAGAATATTCATGAATGATCATTATCACAATTTATTTTAAAATATTTTATAACTTTCAATAAAATATGAATAAAAACCATGTGTTTTATTTATTTAAGTTATAGGTCTGGATCCCGCGTATGAAAAAAAGTTGATTAATAGCAAGCTGAAAATTTGTTAATAGCTTAAGGGTGTCTAGTCGAATAAACTTTGATATGTGTGAACACTGGAACAGGGGTAGTTTTAATTGTGGAACAGGTTAAAAATTTGGAACGGTAACAGCACGAAAACGGCACATTTATTTTGTCCGACAGAACAGACTTAAACTCTTCGAACAGAGATTAAACTCTCATGCAAAAAGCAGACTGCTATTTATCACCAAATGGGCGTTTTAATGAGTGGAACATATAGAATATGTCAAATGACAGGAATTTTGACAGGTAATAAATAGCAGTCTGATTTTTTCATGAGAGTTTAATCTCTGTTCGGAGAGTTTAAGTCTGTTCTGTCGGACAAAATAAATGTGCCGTTTTCGTGCTGTGACCGTTCCAAATTTTTAACCTGTTCCACAATTAAAACTACCCCTGTTTCAGTGTTCCCATATATCAAAGTTTATTCGACTAGACACCCTTAAGCTATTAACAAATTTTCAGCTTGCTATTAATCAACTTTTTTTTCATACGCGGGATCCAGACCTATTACCTAAAACCAGAAAATGTTATCATCTACAATGTTACAAGTTAATTTATTGCATTACTTTCTTTCTATATTTTCAGAAAGAATGTGATATATATGTTAATTTTTTTTGCATGTCTTAATTCTATAAGTATATTGATAAAATCTAGGTAAAATGATTAATTTTATTCAAAGCTAATAGTTAATCTATACTCCAATTACAATTTCAAGCAAATTAATTTAGTTATTACCAGTTTATGATTTTTTGAAACATAAAAAGTGTTCTCCTGTAAAATTGTACTTTTTGTGTTATCACGTTGTTCTAGTAAATGAGCGATATAGTTTCGATCGCCAGGTAAAATAAATACATTATTTTAAATGCGAGAATTCACGAATATGAAGAATACGATACCATGCTCTAGGCAAGGATACCATCCTTTGGTCTCCGTAGTGAACGCACCTTTAACTTCCGACCACCGACAATGAGTTCCGATGAAGATGTGTTAATGTGTTGGCTGTTGTTGGAAAACAACGTTCTTAAAATACATAGAAAAAAACGTAGATGGATGCATAAATTTAATAAAGACAGATCTTCAGGAGAATTTAATATAAATTATCCTGATAAATTTAAGAGCCTATTTTTTCGTCACAACAATGTAAAATAATTCATACGAAAAAAGAAAAAATACATTGATTTATTACAAACTAGCCTTGTGTTGGCACGTATTAAAAAATATTCTCATATAAAAAGATATAGTAACACATAATAGGTAGTATAATAATGATATATCTACCCCATTCCGCGAATATAAGACCCTCTTGGATTATCGCGACAACGAATATTTTACTGTGCAAAATATGAAGAACGAAAGTACATTGCAAATTATATTGTTGTTTATTGGAGTAATTATTAGAGCAAAATACTTTCGTACTGCTTATGTTGCACACTAAAATATTCGTTGTCGCGATAATCCAAAACAGTCATATATTCGTGGAATACACCATCCTTCCGGTTTTATCACAAATTGAGCAGTAATAAACTTCGGTTCTCTTTGTACGGTTTTATTCAAGATTATTTTGGCAATTTCAAAGACACGTAGTACCCGTTAGAATTTTATAACCAAAGTGAAATTGACCATCTCAATAAAACTATTTACCTAGAGGGACAGAATAGGAAACAATAATTGTTTCCTATTCTGTGCTAGAGGTATTAAATTTTATACCTATAAATAAAGAGATTTTGTAACCCTTATGTTCAAGACAACATTATAAAATATCTATCTTGTAGAGACACATATTACATAATTAAATATTAAGATTTGGAAGCTATTTATTGTTGATCTATTTCATGAAATACTTAAAACAGAAAATTAAATTACTTATAAGCAAATATGCAAAAACCGGAATGAAACCAAACACTTCTCGATCTGAATAGGAGAAGCTACTCCCGACGTCGGCCGATATCGGATCGGATCGGAGATAGACGGATCCAATGTAGTTGCCGTCATTTAATACATATATGAAAATAATAGAGGAGATAAGTACTAAGATAAGAAACAGAAATGAAATTGGGAGAAGAATAAGCGGCATTTAGACCAGGAAGACAAATGACAACATAATACAGGGTGAGTCATGAGGAACTGTACATACTCCTACCTCGTATAGAGGCCCCTATGTTGAATAACAAATCACCATTAAAAAGTGTCTGCCCCCATTGTTTAATAATATACCGGGCGAGTTTCGCATTTTGACAGAAATTTATATTCGTCATAATTTTTGAACGGTCAGATCAATGTGTCTCTTATTTTGGTCAATCGTTACACTATTACCACCTAATTAACTGATTGATTCAAACTAGAAAAAATCAGGTCCGGCTTTAAAAAATTAGTTCGTTTGGGTCTTAGAAAAAATTTCACCCTGTTTACGCTTTTGGAAAACTCTAATATTAATTTTACAAATTAGACAAATAGGTAATTAAAATGACATATTTATTTTTTCCCCCACGATTACTTAATTTTTTATAAAAAAAACAAATTTGACTATGAATTAAAAATTTGGTAAAGTGAACCATAGATTTAAAAAAAATTAACTTTTATTACAAAAATTAATTTTTTTAAACAAATATTTGATTTATGTTACCACCTAATCAACTGATTTATTCAAACTAGAAAAAAATTAGGTCCGGCTTTAAAAAATTAGTTCGTTTGGGTGTTAAAAAAAATTTTACCCTGTATACGCTTTTTGAAAACTCTAATATGAATTTTACAAATTAGACAAATAGGCAATTAAAATGGCATATTTATTTTTCCCCACACGATTACTTATTTTTTTTTATTAAAAAATCAAATTTGTCAAAATCGCAATTTTACCATAAAAATAAAAAAAATTAAACGTTTTTCTTAAAATTAAAAGTTTCGCCATTTTTTTTATATAACACGTCTAGATCTAAACTCCCCATAACACTTCTCTTTGGACTCTATAGTTTAACATAGACGTGATCAAATAGATAAATTTTAAATTTTTTCACTTATTTTTGCGATTTAAATTTGCAATTCACGAATCTGCACCTTTTATTTTTAAAAATTCATAACTTTTACGAGAAGAAGACTGAAAGTCTACAACAATTGTCATAGTCTTCACAATGGTAAGAGATATGTGCTGTAAAAATTTCAGAAAAAAAATTTAAAATGGAACGTTGTAGCGAGTTAAACCGTGATTTCATCTTTTTTTTTCATTTTTAGGTTAAAATTCTGATTTTGGAAAATTTGATTTTTTAATAAAAAATTAAGTAATCGTATGGGGAAAAAATAAATA
Source organism: Diabrotica virgifera virgifera (assembly GCF_917563875.1). NCBI lineage: Eukaryota > Metazoa > Arthropoda > Insecta > Coleoptera > Chrysomelidae > Diabrotica > Diabrotica virgifera. The sequence goes on from NC_065451.1 coordinate 74,587,379, forward strand.
TGCAATTTTAATTGCCTATTTGTCTTATTTGTAAAATTCATATTAGAGTTTTCAAAAAGCGTATACAGGGTGAAATTTTTTCTAAGACCCAAACGAATTAATTTTTTAAAGCCGGACCTGTTTTTTTCTAGTTTGTATAAATCAGTTGATTGGGTGGTAACACAAATCAAATATTTGTTAAAAAAAATTAATTTTTGTAATAAAAGTTAGTTAATTTTTTTAAATCTATGGTTTACTTTACCAAACTTTTAATTCATAGTCAAATTTGATTTTTTTATAAAAAATTAAGTAATCGTGTGGGGAAAAATAAATACGCCATTTTAATTGCCTATTTGTCTAATTTGTAAAATTCAAATTAGATTTTTCAAAAAGCGTATACAGGGTAAAATTTTTTCTAAGACCCAAACGAACTAATTTTTCAGCCGGACCTGATTTTTTTTTAGTTTGAATAAATCAGTTGATTAGGTGGTAATAGTGTAACGATTGACCAAAATAAGAGACACATCGATCTGACCGTTCAAAAATTATGACGAATATAAATTTCTGTCAAAATGCGAAACTCGCCCTGTATATTATTAAACAAGGGGAGCAGACACTTTTTAATGGTCATTTGTTATTCCCCATAGGAGCCTCTATACGAGGTAGGAGTATGTACAGTTCCTTATGACTCACCCTGTATATCATTGGGAGCCTAATGGAAAGAAGCATAAACACGCGGGGAAAACTGGTTTTAGCATATATAGACCTAAGAGCAGCATTTGACACTTACATTTCCGAATGTAAGTCGAAACGTCAAACAAATAATTATTGTATTTCCAACTTAAATTGTGGCTTATTTCCCAAGTAAAATAGTAAATAGAAAGTAAATGTACCAAGTACATTGTTAAAAATTATAGAAAGTAATTACAAAGAGGTAAAAGGAATAGTACAAATAGCTACTAATTACAGATAATAAGATACCTTAGATTACAACCAGTAACAATAGAGTCCTTAATGCATTCGGACGATATAGTACTAATAGCAGATTCCGAGAATAAAATGTAGAAACTAATGGATATATGGGTAGAGCAGATAGAAGAACTAAAAATGGAAATAAACGAGGACAAAAGTAAGATAACCTACTCAACGGCAAATAAGATAAGGAAGATAGCGAAATAAAGATAAAATGCAAAAACTCAGAACTGGAAATAGTTACAACTTACGAATACCTGGAAAGTATAATTAATATTGACGGAAAAATAGACTGGGAAGTAACAATATAAGTTATACCATGCGTTATCCTGTAACAGTCCCACTATCCCATTTTGTAGCACTAGCGAATGGGCACCAGGGCGCTATTTGTATAACAGCCTCACTAATGGAAGCCATTAGTATAACACCATTATTAATAACACGTTAAATGCCAAATTAAACAAAATATAAAAATATACCTACTTGGTGCTATTTAACTTTATGATGTACCTCGGTATCTTAATAGATGTTAAATAAAATTGAAACTCAAATGCTCGGGGGCGCCATAATTAAAAAAAGAAAATATAATATAATTATATGCTTACTTATAAAACAAATATAAAACTAAGAATGCCGGTTACTTTATAAGAAGGTTAGAGATTGGTAAAGAAAATCTAATAATTAAACATAATTCTTACTTTATTGAAAACAAATAAAAATTTGGTAAAGTTGTTATCTAGAAAAAGTCTTTAATCATTTTACCAATTGACGAGAAAACGTAAGAGCTCAACAATTAAAAATAGCGCAAGTACTTTGTTGTGTTCTTTATCCGTGGGTGATCCATAGTCCATCCAGGCGGCAGTTAAGGTGTTAAACATTGTCCTGATGTTACGGCACATTTGTTGTCACGGCACATAACGACACTCATTTTGACAAATAAAGTACAGCTATTAATTATATTACAGATGAAATTCCATTGTTCGTTTATTGTATGCAACACTTGGATACTATTATTATTGCTATTGTTTTTGATTAAACTTAATTGAAAGAAACGAAGAACTTTTCGACAAAAGAAAACCAATGGATCAGTTTAATCCATCACTAGAAACACAAAATACGGTCGAGAATCTACACTATCTACGAACACAGCAGCCACTTAAGCCTACTTCGGCTCTGGAACAAAAACTAAACTGTACTAAATACAAACAACTATCTCCATTGAATTATTATTAACAATTTTCTCCGCCAGCAAGGCAAAGAGCCTGCTGACGGAAAGGCACCAGCTTCTTACTCTAGACTCTTCAGAACTGATCACGCACGAATCCACTTGGAACTCTCTCACAACCCCAAAACTCACTCCATCTCCCCATCCTTTTATCCTACTCAACCATTATTTTACATAAACAACTCAGAGCCACTTATCTCTATAAGATAAACATTTTCCAGTTTCACAGTCGCCAAAAATACATTAGTAAAAGAGTTACGAGTCGGATTCTTTTGGCGGTACGAAACATATCGAGGTCCCTCAGATAAAAGAGATATGAATATCCATAAGAACACAAGATCAATATAACACTGTGAGAAACGAATTACGTAATACACTGAAACACAAACATGATTTTAACGGACTGAGTATACAGGGTGAAACGACAATATTAGGGACTCGAAAACGCCAGTGACTTTCGTACCGTTAGAATCCTTAATAGCGGGAAAAGGGAACTTACAGGAGAGACATGGATATAAATATATAATACAATAGTGATATCGACTGTGCTCTATGCAAAGTGAAAATTAAACAATTCTATAAAAACATAAAAGCAGGATAAATGAGACACCTAAGAAGGATAGTTGGAAAGTCAAAATGGGATAGATTAAGCAACGATTTTATCAGGAGAATGGCCAACCAAGAACCAATAATGAATAAAATAGCAAAGAGACAAATTAATTGGTATGGGCGTTTGATGAGGATGCAACCTAATACAGTTACAGGAAAAGTCCACGAAGCAAAGAACATCGTCAAAAAAAAACAGGCAGATCAAAAAAAATTAATACAGCAAGTAGCAGAAGCGGGAAAAGTTAAAGAAAAATCACTCAAGTAATTTAAAATAATGGCAAGAAATAGAAAAGAATGGAAGATATGGGTGAATGGAAATTAAAATAGGTGGCCCAAAACCGACACACTATTAGGGTAAGCCCAAAACCGACACCCTATTAGGGTAAACGAAAAGGAAGAAAGGAAGTTCTATTTGTTTCATAAGCCCAAAATACGTTATACTAACTAAACGTAAAATGTATCTTTCGTTACAATGACATAAGAAATGTTAATTGTGGAATCGTTCGTGTAAATTATCTGATCCCGCTCTCGGGCTGACAATACTGAAGAGGAGATAAAACAATCCGTATTCCGTATATTCTCCAGTTTTCGCCAGCAACAATGAAAACGTCAAGTTTCAAGGCGAATTCTCAAATCGACAGTCACACGTTAGTGTTTGTACATTTTGTATAGCTGTTTAAATAATATATTGTGTGGAAAGAGACCCACCAAGTACGTATCTGATTTCAAGAAGCAATTCAAACCATTTTCCGGTAAGGAAAGGTTTAAATTATGCAACATTAGACGTCGAACGAAACAGGGTGAATATAAAAGAGCGGAAAATCTCGACCTATTTGAAATTAGAGCTGCGTGAATTTTTTTAAATATTTATAAAGTGGAAGTTTTGATGTCCTTGAAGATAAAGTCGGCAAAAGGAAAAACGAATAGTTCTATATGCTAAACTCCTTGCAACTTTAATGTATCGCTTTCCAGACGTATAGCGCGTTTTTTGAGTATATAATTTATGAAGTCTTGTAAATATTTTGATAAACTATCTTTACGTGCGGTTTAAGTTATTACTAAAGGACGATTGTAGATAGCATACCACTCTGCGTTAAACCGGCCAATCACGATAATGCGTCGTCGTTCAATTTTGTCGAATTTGACTAATTGACCAAACATTTTGATCGTATGTGACCGTACATCCAACAAAATTGTCAAAATTTTAGCACAGAGAAACTTGTTTCTATACTGCAGTACTGCAGAATTGACCAGGGCCACTTTATCCATTAGGCAATATAGGCAGTTGCCTAGGGCGGCACATTACGAGAGGGCGGAAAAATACTGTACAAAAATATTTTTATATAAAAATTATGGATCTGGGTTCTGTCATTAAAGAGTATGAAGCTCTTTTAAATTACTTTACCGCAAGGAAGCCAAAAAAATTGTGCCCAAATAAAAAATATAAAGAAATAAGAAAGAGAAAAAAAAATCAATTTGACGAGGAGGCCGATGATGAACCAAACTTTTCAGCTAGTGATGAGATGAAAATCCACACATTCTATATTACATATAATCGACACTCTGATATAAGAGACCTGAATAGACGTCTGGAATCGTATCGACTTATTCATCAACGTTTTCGTGTTATTAACATATTTGCCAAAATTAAGCAATGAAGAAATTATTAAAGAAGCTGAAAATCTGATACAAAATAAAGACGACCAAGATACATAATTCATACATGAATGCATTCACTTAAAGGGCCATTTGGTTACCACAATAAAATCACCAATTGACATACTTATCTTACTATTTAAAGAAGAGTTATTGAAAGATATTTTCCCTAATTTTGACATTGCTTTGTACATTTATTTGTGCATCCCAGTTGCCGTTGCCAACGTGTCCGCTGAAAGGTCATTTTCGAAAATGTCAAGAATTAAAATTTCCCATCAAGTATGAGGCAAGAACGTGTTAACAATTTATCGATTTTGTCAAGAAAAAAAAATTTTTTTAGAAAGTCTTTTTTTTGAAGAGAAGTCTCTGATGTGATCGAACTGGGGTGACAATTTTTTCTGTTATAGGTACATAAACATCGTAGTTTAAATCCATTTTTAGTGTATTCTTATTTAAATAAAAATTTCTGCATTTTTTTGCCAAAATGGTACATGTTTGAAGGGCGGCTACTAGAGAATTGCCTAGGGCGTCAATTGACCTAAACGCGGCCCTGGAATTGACATCATCGACGATTTTGTCGAACGACAGCTCAGTACCGTGAGTGGCCGGCTGTATTCAGTTTTGTTCCAATATAATTCAACGCGAAATAATTCATTAATCTCCGAAAGTTCATTGAAAATATTACATAGGTCAACTATTGCTTTTTAGTTACTAGATTCACATACATTATGTAACTGTTCTTCCGGAACTGGGGATTGAAACCAAAGGTAATCTGTTGGTTATGGGTGATTCATTTAGAGGTACTTTTTTCAAACAGAAAAAGTAATGAAAAAAATGAATTTTATTTGAAAATCATTATTATTATACAAAAGAACCATTCTTTACAATTACTCTTTAAAGATAATCTCTTTCAAATGGTGACCGTGACTGAGGTTAAAATTGTGCATTTTGAAGTTCCAATTCTCGATGACGCGTTCGAGTATTTCGATTGGTACTTATTTGACCAATGACTCGAGTAATATTAGCCTCCAACGCCTCAATCGTAGCCGTTTTCTTCATGTTGACTTAAGACTTTAGGTAGTCTCAAAGGAAAATGTCTGTAGACGTGATGTCACAGGATATAGGTGGCCAGTTCACAGGTCCGAAGCGTGAAATAAATTGCTCACCGAATCGTTTTCGCAGTGAAGCCATGCTTTCACGGAATGTATGGCAAGTGGCGCCATCTTGTTGGAACCGAATATCGTCGAAATTACGAGCTTCAATTTCAAGCACCAAATAGTCCGTTATCATGGCGCGATAGGCGATAGCGATCTGCTTTCAGAGTAACATTCTGGCCGACATCTGCTTTAAAGTAATATGGACCGACGATTCCACCGGCCCATAAACCACACCAAACATTTGTTTTTCAGGATATAATAGCAACTCTTGAACCTCTTCGGGTTGCTCATCACCCCAAATACGGGCATTTTCTTTATTCACCTCCCGGTTAAGCCAAAAATAGGCCTCATCGGAAAACAAACATTTTTTTCGAAAATAGTGGATCTTCTGCAAACTTATCTAGAGCACATCGACTTAAATGGTGACGACTCTGAACGTCGATCGGCTTCAGATCTTGCACTAATTGAATTTTGTAGGCTTCTGAACTAACATCTTTATGTAAAATTCCCCAAATTGTCGCGTACGACAAGCCAAGCTGTTAGGAACGACGATGAATAAATTTTTCATTATTTTCGCGTACATCATCCGCTACCGCCGCTATATTTTCTTCAGTACTGCTAAATGTGATGTATTTGGTCGCCTGTTATCCAATAATTAAAACTGGGTTTCAAACCTCTGACGGTATAACGAATTATACGTTCAGTAGGCCAATTATGTGGATTATTGGTTATTATCTTAGGGCACGAAATACATTCCTCATAGAACTCCTATTTTCGTAATACAGCTGAATAATTTCAAGACGCTGTGCTGGGTTTAGCCTTTCCAGGATGAAATGTCAAACAATACTGAATAAAAACGCAACATCAGGTAATACTGTTCATGCACGATCTCTTATCAAATCCTCACCAAAAAAAGTACCTATCCTCTTCAGCCCCAAGAAAAAAGTTTTTAGTATTTTAACAATATTTTCTATTTTCTCTCCTCATTTGTGAAAACAATTAACGAAAATCTATAAAAACTATAAAAAAATTATTCGACAGACATAATATGACAGGTCCAGCATAATGGACATTAGGACGTAGCTTTCATATAATTTAAGTATGAAACTGAAAAAACATTCTGGTTCAGGAGAAATACACACATACATTTTGCATTTTGTACAAAAGAATCTCGTCTTCTTAGTGCATTCAAGAGGTTTAGGTAACGCGATAAGAATTTCTATTGCTGACAGAGCATATTGGCAAATGGTCATTGATGGTTTTTCTTACATCTATAGGCGGTAACTGGAAAACTGTAGATATTTTTACAGGAATTATGGCACTTCATCTTCAGATGTCTTCGGTTTACTCGAAATAGACGCACTAGCTTGTCTCCCACGTGCAGGCTTACCACCTAGAGCTAATGACCTTCCGACAAACAACTTAAATTCCTGTAAATCCATTTCCTTTGATCATTATCGCTATCTTCACTGATGAAAAATGGTTATCTGTCAAAATAGCCTCCAACGCACTTTCCATCAATATCCTTTTAATAACTGTAACTAAACTTAAAAAATTTGAGTATGGTAACATATTTGGCTAACTAAGTCCCAATGTCCAAAATGCTGGACAAAAAGTTTAGAGGACCGTTAAGGTGTTCAGTTGTAGTTATTTTCAAATATATATTTACAACAAATACGTCCAATCATCAAGTAACATACATTAAAAACAATCAATACTTTAAAGTACAAAAAAACACTAGAGCTTACTGTATTTTTGTGGAGCCACCATCATAACTTAAAAAATTTCACCACTTGTAACAAAAAACTACCCAGGTAGACGCTGTTGTCGAATTTTTTAAATGAGTAAATTTGACTGATAAATAGGAAGTCCAATATGCTGCAATATAGGACGCAGCGATGCCCAACCCGAATAGTCACCGTGTAATAAATTAATAAACATTGTCCAGCTGGCTGGACCTATGGACTGAGGAGGCTAAATGAATCACCCTATACCTACACATCAGTAGTACGCCCGACAGTTACTTATGGTTCAGTACTTTGGTGGAGAAAGACGGCTTTGCAATCTTGTGTGACCACTCTCACCACCCTACAAAGACAAGCGCTTCTAAATATAACAGGAGCCTTTAATAGTACAGGAACGGCTTCATTAAAGGCTATCACAGGTCTTATTCCGCTTGAATTATATATTTCGGCGGTAGTCTTTATGACCATCCTGAGACTCAAAGCAAACAATACTTGGAGGCCGAATTATGCATTGAATAGCCAATTAAACACTGCTGGGACTATACTTGAGGAATCCATCTTTATTTCCTGCATTGATGAAATCATTGATGAAGTCCCTAAGGCTAAGTCCCTATAAATAATAATAACTCATTAAATAATACAATTCTTGGGAAATCAGAAATAAACAACGAAACTACAATCAGAGTATAAAACAGGATACTTTGTGCAAAAGAAACATGAATCAATGATAAACGCGACCTAGATAAAACACATGAGAAGAATAGCTGGAATTACAAAGTTTGAAAGATTTAGAAATGAAGATATAAGGAGGGAACTGGAGCAGGAACCGATAATGAGGAAGATCGAAAACAAACAATTGAACTGGTTTGGCCACATAGAGCGAATGGAGCAAAGGAGGCTAACATAGAAGGTACATGAAGATAAAATCGGCAACAAAGGGAAAAAAGGAAAGACCGAGGAAGACATGGATGGACCAAATCCGTGATATGGGTGAAAAAGAGACATGAATATAAGATATGTGAAAAACCTGGCCAGCAATAAAAGTGCATTATAAGAAATAAATAAGAGGCGGAACCCTACATCCGCCGCCCTGAAGGGCAGTAAGAATTATAAGAAAGAAGAAGAGAAGATTTCTCACGCATATGTGACATTCGAAATCGCCTGTCGCTTCAGACATTGTTCCTGAGAGAATTTGTTTGAAACATTTTTTCTACGGCGTACAGATTCTTAGTAAATCAATGTTCCATCAGTCCCCATTACGAAGGGGTTTAGGGAGAAGGTCGGGGGTAGAAGTAACTTTTTTGCATCTTTTTTGGGGTCCGAAAATTGACAATTAGGAAAATTCAGCTTGATCGTATGATTTTTAGCGTGACCAGACATCTCGTAACGCGCCAATTCGTAACCGGACAAGTGGTAATGCACAACTCGTAACGGCGACAGTTCGTAACTATACAAATTCGTAACAGACAATTCGTAACTTCAAAATTGAATTATTAACGAAAAAACAGTTTTTATTGTTTAAACAAATTAATAACGAATTAGAAGCTAAATCTGTAAGTAGAACTTTTTACTTTAACATGATTATATTATTATAAACTATCAAAAAAAGGTTTAAGTAGAATATAAGCTTGTTTGATTTTCTTCTGAAACAATTTAAATATTCGATCTCCATTGACTCCCCTATTCAGTGAATTCCAAGATAAAAAATTTAAAAAAAATTAGTTGTTATATTAACAAAAATATATGCAAAATGCGTTTTCAAAATATTTCAAAATAGTTTTAAAAGTTTGCATGTAAGTATTTTATTTAAATATTTGTTTGCGTGTTTAAATAATTTTATTATGTTCTGAAACACGAAATATGAAACGCGTTAAAAATGTTTATCCTGATATTGCTTCGTTAAATTGATAAACATAATTTCATTTATAACTGTCATGTCCGACTGGTATATTATTTGACAAATAATGACATGATTTCGAAGTCAGTTAAGTATGATAGAATGCCCTAGGGCGTTATTTTCAAAAATAACGCCCCAGGGCATTAAATTTAAATAACTAGTTAAATACTGTCAAGATGACAAATGAAAACCTAAGTAAAACTATGGTTACCACAATTACGTTAAAACTATTGCTGGTAAATGTACTTATTTGAAAACTAATTAATTCAAAATTCATTCAAATTTTTTGCATATAAAGATTAATTTAGTCGGACATTAAACGTTGAAGGTACCACGGGCATTATAGATAATAACGCTTTCGGTCAACGTATATCCCTCAGGCCCAAAGCCCTCGGTATATACACCATTGACCTCAAGCGTTATTATCCTTATAATACCCTTATTACCTTAATAACTATAATAACGGTTAGTTTCCACGTTAACAAAAATAAACAGAATAATTAAATTTGGAAGTTACGAATTGTCCGTTACGAATTTGTATAGTTACGAACTGTCGCCGTTACGAAGTGTCGCCGTTACGAACTGTCGCTGTTACGAATTGTCCGTTACCATTTATCCGGTTACGAACTGTTGCGTTACGAGATGTCATGGAACCGATAGGTTCACTGGCATTTTCGTCTGATGACTGGACTATAAAGAGAAAAATTTGCTTATATCGTAGTCGCGACAGTTCACTTAAGGTTTAAAATAACCTAGATTAACGCTATTGTTAGCTTTTTACCTTAAAAACTGACATTTTTCTTTCACTTACAGAAAAACAACACAATCATTTATATTTTTTGTATGCAAATACAAGAAACACGTTTGGCGTGTCTTACTGTGCTATTAATCTTTTTTTTGTTCGATTTCGTTTGACTGCAGACAAATTGTAGCGTTTATTTTAAAAAAGCAATTATATCGGCGTAGGAATTAAGATTAATTGTTGTCTTCTAAAAGAAATAAGTTAACGAACAATAACCATTAAGTATAAAGTTGGAATTAGAGCAAAATGTTTTGGGTATACTTTTTTATAACGCTGCTCGACAAAAAACCTAAACACTTTGATATTTGTTACAAATGAATGAATGGTAGTTATCTGTAAATGACATTCTAATATGACATGTGTTAGATCTCCGATTTTGTCACAAGTACAATTGGGAGTATCTGTCAAGCCAATTCTATGCATGTAAGATGGAGTAAGAGCATGATTTGCTCTCAGCCGATTAATGGTATTTATAAAATGTCTATGATAGGTGAGTTCAGAAGCATGGAAGATGATAAAGAACGTCAGAACATCACATAAAGGTGGGCACACAATTAAGAGTATATCTGATGCCGAGTGGGAACAACATTTTAAGGAATTATTGGTAGAAAAACGACCGCAATACATAACCAGAATACAAGAAAAAGAGAATGATATACAGAGTGAACACGAAATAGAACTAGATAAAACCAAAGTGGAAGAAGCTATTAAAACTATGAAATCCCGGAACGCACCCGGGGCTGGAGGAATTAATCCTGAATTAATAAAATATGGACCACCCAAACTATGGGATATGCTTAAAAATCTTTTCGAAAGCTGGCTGAATGGAGAAAAAGTACCAGATGAATGGCTAACATCACATATTACTCCCATACATAAGAAGGGACCTAAAAATAATCCCAAAAACTATAGGGGAATCGCAGTCATCAGCACCATTGGAAGATTATACTCCAGGCTATTAAGAAATGAAATAGAACAAGAAATTCAAGGAAGGCAAGCTGAAGAACAAGCTGGTTTTCGTGCGGGACGTTCAACGGTAGATAATATCTTCACTTTAAAAATAGCACTACACTAGGTTCGCTTTCAAGATGCAGTAAAAATAAACAAACCAAGACACGTTAAATGCCACTAGGAGCACAACCGAATCATAGTTTAAAATGTATATACATTGTAAATCCCAAATCATGATTTCCAAAGTTTACACATTGTAAATTATGATTCGGGAGTGCTCCTAGTAGCATTTAACGTGTCTTGGTTTGTTTATTTCTACTGCATCTTGAAAGCGAACCTAGTATAGAAAAAAGAATACAAAGAAATCAGGAAACCCACATCGCTCTTATCGACCTAGAAAAAGCCTATGATAGTGTCCCCATAATAGAACTATGGAATTCAATGAAAGACATCGGTATCGATGGAAAACTCATACAAGCAACTAGAATGTTGTATTAGACCACTAATACCAGAATCAAAAACGGCAAAACTTTCACTGAGGCATTTAATACTTCAAAAGGCCTCCGACAAGGATATTGTCTATCGCCCACTCTCTTTAAAATATACCTTGACCTATCCTTACAGAGGTGGACAAAAGCAGTAAAACCGATGGGACTGAAAGTGGGAGACGACTCCCTATTTACATTATACTTTGCGGACGACCAAGTTGTTATAGCCCAAGATCAAGATGACAAGCTATATGGCACGTAAGCTAAATGAGCATTACCAACAGGCAGGATTAGTAATAAATACGGATAAGTCAGAATACTTCATAGTGGGAAACGAAGACATTGAAAACCTACCATTGGAACAAGCACATATTGTTGGTGTGAAACAATGCAAATATTTGGGAGCTATATTTAACAAACGAGGAAATAGTGAAGATGAAATACAACACACGATCAATAAAGGTAGAAGCATCACTAGATCCCTCAATTCAATTTTATGGGACAAAGATATCAGGAAGGAAACAAAGAGAAGAATATGTGAAAGTATAATGAAGAGCGCTACAATCTAAGATGCAGAAGTTTGGGACATAAGTGCAAGAAATAAAAAGAAGCTACTTAGTACAGAAATGGACTTTTTGAGGAGAAGTTGTCAGGTTTCGAGATTAGAACATGTAAGAAATGAAACAATTAGAGAACGTATGACGGTGGAAAAAACTATAATAAACGATATTGAAAAGAAACAGCTGACATGGTTCGGTCACGTTAAAAGAATGAATGAGACTCGCTGGCCGAGAAAAATATTAGAGTGGGTCCCACCGGAGAGAAGAAGAAGAGGACGACCACGGAGAAGCTGGAGGGACAATATTCAGGAGGCAATGGATTCGAGGCAGTTAGATGAAGATATGTGTTACGATAGAAAAAATTGGAAGCTGGGTATGGAGAGGCAGTGACAGCCGTAGAAATCCATTAATTTTACGAAAAAAAGTTATTCTTTATAAAAAGCTCTGCATGGTCCAAAACCTAAGATTTAACCATAAAATATCAAATTTTTTGAATATTATACGAGGTATGTCAAAAAGTTTGAATTTCACTCAAGAGTAAAGTAGCTTTATTTTTCACAATATTGAAAATTGCTATTATGAAAAGTTGTTTGGAATTAAAAACTGTATTCTGGTATGCAATTACATCCTTCTAATTGAATTTTTTTTTTTTTTTTATTATGGATAACTAACATTATTTTCAGTTATTTTAATTCAGATAACTCTTTTATTACTAATTTTACGAAAAAAAGTGATTCTTAATAAAAAGTTCTGCATGGTCTAAAATCTAAAATACAACCATCATACGTCAAATTTTATCAATTTTATACGAGGTATGTCAAAAAATATGAATTTTGGCTCAAGAGTAAAATACGTTTATTTTTCACAATATCGAAAATTGTTATTATGAAAAGTTATTTAGAATTAAAAACTATGTGTCAGTATCTAATTACATCCTGTACTGTACATCCTTCTAATTGAAATATTCTGAACTATAAAGGTACTTTATTTTTGATCTACATTTATCTTTTTTGACATACCTCGTATAAAATTGATAAAATTTGATATAGGATGGTTGTATTTTAAGTTTTAGACCATCCAGAACTTTTTATTCAGAATCACTTTTTTTCGTAAAATTAATAATAAAAGAGTTATCAGAATTGAAATAACTTAAAAAATAATGATAGTTATCCATAATTTTTCAAAAAAAAATTTTTTTCAATTAGAAGGATGTAATTGCATATTAGAATATAGTTTTTAATTCCAAACAACTTTTCATAATAGCAATTTCCAATATTACGAAAAATAAAGCTACTTTACTCTTGAGTGAAATTCAAACTTTTTGACATACCTCGTATAATATTCAAAAAATTTGATATTTGATGGTTAAATCTTAGGTTTTGGACTATGCAGAGCTTTTTATAAAGAATAACTTTTTTTCGTAAAATTAATAATAAAAAAGTTTTCCATATGGATACAACTTACAGGGACATACTGTATAAAATGTCTATTATATTCTGTGTAAAACCATCTTCTTGGGGATATCCTAGGGTTACAATGAGCAAAATTTGAGCCAGTATTACATTTTCTGTAATGCAATTGCCAATTAATTTTAAGTTTTTGTTTGCTAAAAGTATCAATATCTGAAGCTGGAATTAAATTTTTGTTTATTTTTTCTCCAATTATATAAGCTGATTTAGCAAATTTGTCAACTATTTCATTGTCATTTATTCCCGAATGACCCTTAATCCAAGCAATTGTTACATTTACTCCTAATGGTATAGTTTCAAACAGAGTTTTAAGAATATTCAATTCAATGTGGTTTATGTGTTTGACTGTTTGAATGTTACTAAATCTGCCCACCACGCTTTTACTGTCAGTAAATACAACATAATTATTGTTAGTTGGATTCAGTAGTACATACTGAAGAGCAAACATTACTGCTATCATTTCTGCTGTGTATATTGAGCATTCAACGGGTAAGCTATACTGATAATGGTAATTTTTATTTTCGTGGAACACTGCACAGCCCATCCTATTTACGTCTTTTGGCCCATCGGTAAATATGCACTAAAAATTTGACCATTTTTTTCTAATAAGTATATCAAACATATTTGGCGGTAAATGTGAGTTTAAATAACATGTTTTAATCTTGTTAGAAAATAATGTTTTTGTCATTTCACTGTAGTTGGTTAATTCATACAATTATAAAACTCTTAACACAACGTGACTAGACCACTGCATAGCAAAATTACCACACCACTGATCGTAGTCGTAGCTCCATCGGAAGGGTGGAGGCTTTAGCAAATACCTCTATTCTATGTTAAATTCGTTTGAACCATGTCATTTTACCGACAATTCACGGGAAAAAACTCGAGGTTCCAAGGACAAAAATAGGGTACAGAAGCCATAAATTAGGGTTAAAGAACTTAAGGAACATAAATAACAAATTTTGAGAGAAATTTCACTATTTCACCTTGCGTTGAATTCCGTTTTCAATCCTCACGCTCCGTAGGAATTCTTTTTGATGTGAGACCTATTTTATTCCGACACCTGCAACACCTCTTGCACTTAATGCGTTACAAAATATTTACAGAGGCTTTGTAACCCAACGCTTATTGTAAACATTTGGATAAATGGAGTGTCTACGTAAACACTTTTAGGCTGTAAGAAATTCATTCTCTGTGAGTCTGACCTCAATATATTAAGTATAGAAGCTTTTTATTTAACACCTTAAAAATTCTTTAAATGTTAACCCATTAAGGCCCATATATTATATTTTTTTTCGAATTTCAATGTTTTACTTATATACAGTACGAAAAATGAAAGAATACCCATGAACGAACATAATAAAACAAGCTGTATTTTCCTGTAACCGTGTCACACAAAAAATTGCCCAGCGCAAGTACATGTAATAATTATTGTTACATGTACTTGCACTGGACAATTTTCTTTGTGACACGATGACAGGAAAATACCGCGTGTTTTATATGTGCGTTCATGGGTATTCTTTCATTTTTCCGACTGTATTTATATCTAAACTATAATATTGCTTATTTCCTGACGTAAATTTTTAAATAGTTGGTTTTTAATTCCTGGGTTTGCGGTCTGTTATAAATAAAACACTTGATTTTGCTTAAACGTTTCGGCTGCTTGCCATGTTCAATAAGCACTTTTAATTATTGAACATTAATTATTAAACTATAATACGTATATTACATATGGGAATATCAATGAAATTGTTTTATATCGTGGCATTTTTGAATTTTGGGCCGTTATATAAATAGGACATTGGCCGTTAGTGCTATCATAACTGCAAGTATGTACGAATAACTTTTAAACGTCCACTATACTACTCGGCAAGTTGATCGAGGTTCAGCGAGTACGAGAGTGTACACAGGTACCTCACGCGACTTCGCTTCGCCTCGGCCTACTTCCATTCTGTGGCGATTTTTGCGACCGAGTCAAAGGAATCGAAGTAGGTATCGCTCCGCGTGAATGTGTTCTTCGCGAAGTTGAACGAGTGTGTAGTTTCGGACTTCGGTCAACTTTCCGAAGTAACTTCGCGAGAGTGGAGCTTGATTTCTTTTAATGATTGTAAAATTTTACTTGTCCTGATTAGTGTTGCCCAAATACAAGACCAATACGAGACTTAGACAGTCTTGGTCTAGGTCTTGCGCCAATACACGTGGTCTTGATCTGGGTATTGCGCTCTCGGTCTTGGTCTTGGTCTTGCAGCAGGAGTCTTTCAAGTCTCGCAGTTTTCTATTAGCCTATTGACATTTATTAAGCGTTATTAAAGTATTCGAAATAATGAAATATAGTCCATTAAAATGTTACATTTTCTAGGCCGTACCTTGCATTTCTTAGAGGAGTCAATTTTATTTCTCTAATGTGTAGGGGGGATCAGTAGAAGCTTAAGTTCAAGTTTTTGGGGTCGCCATCCTTGTCCCCCGGTCGCCATCTTGGAAATGGGGTGCAAAGGGGTTTCGCGCTATATCTCGTAAACTACCAACCCTACGAAAAATCTAATTAAACATAAAATGTAGCAAATTAAATTTTCCACAATTTTGTTTCTATTACTTTTCATCGTCAAGTGACCAACAAAAAAGATATAACCAAAAATATGTAAATTTTTTTTAACAAGTTTCCTTTTGGATGTTTTAACTTTTTTCAGTTCATTTTAAAATAAAATAACATTATAGTAATTTTGTAGAGGGTTTTTCAGCGAACAATTTCCACTATAAAGTTATTTAATTCTATTTATTTATATAGGTTTTACAGCGCTCCAAACTTGACCAGATTCTCTAATGCTCATAGGGATACAATAAAAACAAAAGTTAGGCTTACTTTTCTATCTATATATACTTTTTATTCATACAATTTATTATGATCTTAACATTCCTATGCTATTATTAATCTGTTTTTGACCTTTCTTCCCACTATAAAACTTATAACTCTAAGCATATATAGAAAAGGCCCAAGAAGTTGTTTGAAGACAAATTCGAGGCTTGAGAAGAAGAATGACGCAACCGCAAAATGCAAAATTCTTAAGCAGAGCAAAAAAACGATTTTTAATATCAAAATCATAAAGTATGATAAAAATTAGCCATTCACCACACCGTGGTCAGGATCTCGAGATATAAGCGTTTTTTGGGGTGTGCCGCTTGTATATGAAGTAACATAAATTTTTTCCTATTATATATTTTGACTCAAGATTTTCCAAAAAACTTCTTCATGAACTATATTTTATTGTTGTGTTGGTTAAAATTATAAACTAAAAAGTTTGTCACTCAACTTTTTTAAGTAAATATGAAACTAACGAAATATGATGACAAAATGTTAATAAATTAACAACTCCTTTTTTAATGTGTTTAAACATTTTGGACAAATTTCATTGGTATCTACATACTTCAAAGATGACACAGTAAAATTTTTAAAAGGAAATATTTACAGCGACCAAAGATACAGCTAGGTAAATTTGAAAAATCATCAAAATTGATTTTTGGCATTTTTGTATAAAATTTATTTTTTTAACATGTTCCATCAACTCTAGATAAAAATAAACTTCGTATTCGGATTCAGCGATCTCGAAAACATAAAAATAGACCAAAATTGATCATTTACCTTAAATTTGATTTTCGTGGTTGCGTAACGGTTAATGCCGCTGGTCTAATATATATGTATAGATAGAAAAGCTTTATTTTTCTACGAGAATTCGAGAATCTGGTCAAGTTTGGAGCGCTGTAAAACCTAGATAATAAATAAAATTAAACAACTTTATAGTGAAAATTGTTTATTGAAAAATCCTCTACAAAATCGCTATGATGTTATTTTATTGTGAAATGAACGTAAAAAAAGTTATAAACTTCAAAAGGATTTTTCTTACAAAATTTTCTCTCATTTTTGTTTATAACTTTTTTGTTGGTCACTATACGATAAAAAATAATAGATATAAAATTGTAGAAAATTTAATTTGCTTCATTTTATGTGAAATTTAATTTTCTGTAGGGTAGCTAGTGTACGAGGTACAGCGCGAAAGCCCTTTGCACCTCTTTTTCTAAGATGGCGGCCGGGGGACAGGGGCCTCAACCCCAAAAACTTGAACTTAAGCTTCTACTTAACCCCCCTACACATTAAAAAATAAAATTGACTCCTCTAAGAAATGCACACTAAATGTAACATTTCAATGGACTAAAATTTGTTATTTAATTTTTTCGAATACTTTATATCTCATACACCGACTATAATACTGCGCATAGGGGCCATCCCCCATCAGCACCTTTGGAATCTGTGCATTGTAACAGAGTAGGTACATTTTAATCTTTAATTAACATAGCCATAGTAATGACCAACAAAATTAATAAATGTCTAAACTGACATTGGGTAAGGTGTGATTCACGAAGTAAGCGATAAGCGATCCCTACATATGCTTATAAACTAACTGAGCTATATACCATGGCCCACGGGAGTCAGTCTGTGTCTTAATAAACGTTTGCATTTAAGAGGAAACAGTAGCGATCAACAGGTAGCAAAAACGCGATCCAAGATTGAGGCTGTAATTTTGAATATTTTTTCGAGATATTTGGCACACGTATTCGTAATATAGAGTTCGAGTTTACGGAAAAATTATCAAAAATAAAATAGAAGAAGAATACAAGGACTTAAAGGCCGAAGAGCAAGCCGGTTTCCGCGCTGGCAGATCCACCACTGACCACCTATATTGTGTAACACAGTTAATGGACAAACAAATAGCCTACAATCAAGAACTGCATTTAGTGTACATAGACTTAAAAAAAGCATACGATACTGTACCACAAAGTAAACTTTGGGAAGCCCTCGAAAAAACTAACATCAGTCTGAACCTCATTAAAGCTGTAAAAAATCTATACCACCATAATATAGCAAAAGTTAAGCTAGGCAAGGAAATCTCGTCAGGATTTGAAGTGAATAAGGGTCTTAAACAGGGCTGCTGTCTATCGCCGACACTATTTAAAATATATTTAGAGCAAGTTTTGAAATCCTGGAAAAGGAAATGTAAGAATATGGGTATACCGCTAAATGATGATAACATGCTATACACTCTATGTTTTGCGGATGATCAGATTCTTATGGGCCAATTATCACGATATTGAATATATGACCCGAAAAATCATAGAAGAGTACCGGAACTGGGGTTTAGAAGTGAATACCAAGAAAACGGAATATATGTGCGTTGGAGGTATACAGCAGGATCTAGCGTTGGAAAATGAAATACCTATTAATCACTGTCAGGAATATAAATACTTGGGTCTTAAAATTACACAAGATGGAACATTGGACAAGAATATCCAAGAAAGGTGCATACAAGGAAGGAAAGCTATCGCATTATTGAAAAAAATCCTATGGGACCAAAGTATCTCCAAAGAAAATAAACATAATTTCTATAAAAACATTGTTAAGAGCATTATAACACACAGCAGCGAAGTTTGGCCACTTAAAGAAAAATCCGAAAATATGCTCAGAACAACTGAAATGGACTTCTGGAGAAGATCTGCTGGTATATCAAGAATACAAAAAATCAGAAATACAAGAATATTGGAGATAATGGATGTAAAGCATACAATAATGGACGATGTAAAAACAAAGCAACTAAGATGGTTTGGCCACGTACAACGTATGGAAGACGACAGATTACCCAAGCAAGTGCTACAATGGGCACCAAAAGGACGGCGGAAAAGAGGAAGACCTAGGAAAAGTTGGATAGAAGGAATCCATAGGGAAATCAGAGAAAGAGGCTTGAACGAAGACATGTGCTACGATCGAGAGCAATGGCGATTGGGAATCGGAAGATGTCGTAGAACGTTATGAACCGACTATTTATATATTCGTAATATAATAAAGAATGGCGGTACAGAGCCCAATTTTAAAAATATATTAATATGTGGAAGTTACTCTGTAATTAAATACAATATTAAATAAACGAGCCTGTACCGCCATTAAGAAGAACAAAAAAAGAACACTTTCTTCAAATAAACTTTTTTATCCGATGCCTAGATTTTGTGTCATTTTGGAACTACTAAAATTTTTTATTTCATTAGTGGTTTCAAAATGACACAAAATCTAGGTATCGGATAAAAAAGTTTATTTGAAGAAAGTGTATTTTTTTGTTCTTCTTAATGGCGGTACAGGCTGGTTTTTTAATATTGTTTTTAATTACGGAGTAATTTCCACATATTAATTTGTTTTTCAAATTGGGCTATGTACCGCCATTCTTTATTATATTACGAATATAAATATTCAAGTTAAATATCTCGAAAAAATATTCAAAATTGCAGCCGTAATCTTGGAACGCGTTTTCGCTACCTGTTGATCGCTACTGTTTCCTCTTAATAAAGCTTATATGCTAAAATATGGTTAAAATACAAAAAATCAAATTAATGACATAAAGACTGTATTTCAAAGAACACTATCTGTCTAGAAAGGGATTGATCGACCCTCACTACATATAAAATGGAATAAAAGAGTTTTAGAGAACAATTGCCATTTGTTTAAATAAAAAATAAAATACAATACAAATTAAATTACAGAACAGTATGCAATTGCTTTGACATTACTGTTAGGTAATTTATCTTTATATAAATTTTTTTGACCAATAATTAATACAAAGTAATATGTACAATTCTTTATACTCGTTACTATCCCATACCCTAAGTAAGGTATTGTTACTTTCCCTAATCCAATACCCTAGGTACCATTACTTCGTTACTTTAAATATTTCAGTATTTTGTTTATAGGGTAGCCGAAATTATCTGTTAATAATAATTTGCTTCATTACTTTTGAATATCCCTAATACTACAATGTATAAAGTAATTTAAAAAAGAATTGAAATAGAGAATGTATCTTTAAGTTTAAAATGCAAAAGTGTCAATGAAATTAAGGGCCGGTTGTTCGAACGCTAATCAACAATGATCACTATCAAATATTTAATTACTGTCACCAAAACTGTCAATGTCAACTTTTATTGGGTTGCTGAAAACATGATTGATTATAATTATGAGATTAGTTAATCAATTAACATAACAATTATTAACATAATTGATTAAGTAATTTTATAAATTGTAATCAATTATGTTTTCAGCAACCCAAACAAAGTTGACATTGACAGTTGGTGACAGTAATTAAATATTTGATAATGATCATTGTTGATTAGCGTTCGAACAACCGGCCCTTAAACTATCAATTTTGTGTTTGCATTCTGCTACGCGATTAATTATATAATGATAAGTTTAAATTTCTTTATAAAAGATCCGAAAAATATCATAATATGTTTCGTCATTAACAATAATAGGATACCGTTTTATGTTGTTCTGTTCCATTGTTCTAACGAAAATTCATTTTTAGAAGAAAAATAATTCTTAACATCTGTTTTATTAAAAAATGATTATCCTTTATCGTTTATAAATAAGGAATTGTCAAGATTGGATCGAATGGAACAGAACAACATAGAACGGGATCCTACAACATTCACAAGAAATAATACTAGGAAAATATCAATACCATACATAAATCCGACATCCGAGAAACTTAAAACAATAGGAAATAAATTCAACATTTCAACATTCAAAACAAACAACACATTGAGATCTATTCTATCTAAGACTAAACCTAACAATGAACAAGAAAGGACAAAGAATTGTATTTATAAAATACCTTGTGAATGCGAACAGTTTTATATAGGTGAAACACCAAGACCATTAAACGTTAGAATAAGTGAACATCAATCTTATATTAAAAATAGAGAGTTTGATAGATCTCAAATATGTCAACACGCATGGGATAATGAACATAGAGTTCAGTTGAGAGATTTAAGTATAGTCCTGAAAGAAACAGATAGTAAAAAGAGAAAAATCAAAGAAGCGGCTCTAATTATGCTAAACGAAACCAATTGTGTCGCAAATTCCTCGGTGGAATGCAATAGGATGTGGATACCCATACTGAAAGAGGAAGTCAATAGAAAGAAAATACCACAATTAGTAAGTCAATAGTCGAGTTAGTACATATTTTATATTTTAGTATTACTTATATATCCATGTATTATTGATATTATTTATAATTTAAACAAAATTATAGTAAAGTCAGAATTTGGTATTAATTTTGAGAGTAATTTAAATGTAAGACCAAATACTTACGATGTCGGGATAGTATCACGAGGTTTTTCCTGGTTTTCCCTCGTGATTTACTATGAGATCTCTAACGCGGGAATTTTAATGTCACCGTTGCATGTGGTTGTCTTTTTAAAGACAGATCAGATGCTATGATTTTTTTGTGACGGATATTCTTGAGTTGGGGTTGATTTCATGTAATCGAATGAACTATCTTTCAGTAAAGTCGTCCCAGGAACGCAACTCATAAATATTGGCAATATCATTTTAAAGTCTTCTACTTTAAAATGTATCATATTTATGTATCTGAATTGCCGATATAAATGAGTCAAATTAAATAAATTATTAGAAGAATTTTTTTTTTTTTACTAAGCAACAGCATTTTTGTTTCAGTTAGTAGTATTTTGTATTTTGACAACGGCACCCGATTTGGGCGTCGAAACGTTAATAAAAATAATGTTTTAATAATATTGTGGCTTATTTCCCATTATAAATAGTTAAAATTGAAACTTGCCAAAAATAGCAAAATTCCAATCAAAAATTAGGTTGGAGAAAATGTAATCTCAAAGTTCAAAATCGGTATACGTTAAAAAAATGCATTTTTTCAGCTTCCCATAAAGCAATTTTCTTCATTCTTTTTTTGTTCCAAGTAACTCGAGTAGAACCATCTAACTAACGCATTATTAAATGTCAAAGTTGCTTTTACTTGTTATAATAAATTAATTTATTTATTATAACAAAATTTTTTAATTTGTTTAAATAAAAATTGTTTAAATAATTATACAACTTTCAAATGAGAATATTTGTGTTTTTAACGTTAAAAGGTACACTTATAGTAAGTTTATCTAAAAAAATCTGCAACTGGAAAAAATATGTAGTTTTCTTTTCTTATAAATACATTAATCTATTATAACAAAAAAAAAAGGCTAACGGACCCGCATCCAAGTCATTTTTTTTTCACACACACACACACATAACAAAACAAAAGCAAGTTTGACAATTAGTAATGTTAGTTAGATGGCTCTAGTCGAGTTACTTGGGAACAAAAAAAGAATGAAGAAAATTGTTTCATGGGAAGCCGAGAAAACGCATTTGTTTAATGTATATCGATTTTGAACTTTGAGATTACATCTTCTCCAACCTAATTTTTGATTGGAATTTTGCTATTTTTGGCAATTTTCACTCGTAATATCGATAGTTTTTATTATAATAATATATGGTATGAGTATTTTAAAGATATGAAAATTGGCGTGAAGAAAGAGGACAAAAATAAAAAGGTGATGGTTTGAAAATTATGATCCTATTGTTTATATATTTGCCGTAAATGTCGGTCAACTTTGACCGGTTATATCTCAGGAACCACTTATCACAATTAAACGTTTTTACTTTTAAAAGAAGCATCCTGCCGCTTTTTTTCTAATACCGTTTTCATCATTGAATTTAATTTAATATTTCCCGAGATATTCTATTTGTTTATAAGCCAGAAAATTGTTTATAATTTTAAAATATTTCTGAGGCCGTTTAAATACTCCAATTTCAATTCTGTAAACTACATTTGTTAGGGTGATACAGTGTCGTTTTATACAAAAATCATAGTTGTTCTTACGTATCATAATTATTGTGGTTATTAGAGCGACCGTAAATTTTTAATTAACAATTCAATTGTTGCTAAACTGTTCATTCAATTTCCATCGGCTTCTGGAATTATAATCCATGCGAAAAGAGCTTTAGTCCAGGGCGCATCTGTTTCGAGATGGACGTTGAGAGGTGACTCAAATGTTTTTGCAGAAATTGCTTGAAAATAAATCAAATAATAATATTTGAGTTATCCTCCCTCTCAAAAAGGTCCGGAACATTGTTTAAATAATCAAAATGTCAAAAATTGAAGGAAAAATTCGATTTTTTTCTTCGTTTTTTGATTATAACTTTAAAAGTATTCATTTCCGAAAAAAGTTGTACTGACATAAAAGTTGCGTAATTAAATTTCCTACAATATAGAATTGGTCAAAAATTAAAAAAATAGTCACCCTAGTTGCAAAATAGCAATAATTGCGAAAAAACCATACAAAAACAAGTATTGGCATTTTACGTTTTTCAACCATTTATGCTACACTTAGGACCTTCATATTTCACCCAGAAAAACCTTATGATACAGTATAACAATACTGCAAATTTCATTAACATCGGTTTAATAGATTTTGCAAACTAAATTTTGCAATCCAGCTTTCGCAAAAAAAATTTATTTTTTCAAATGTTACAGGACTGAAAATAAAGCAGATAGCAAGTTGAAATTTTTATTGCTTATAGAAGTGTACTGTACCTTTCAGTTGCAATTTTCAAAATTAAAATCGATTAATTACCACGGCGTCAGAAAATTTTTTAAATAAACAATAATTTTTGGTGCTACGCGCAGGACAGCGGTGTTTGATTCACACAAGTTGATTTCCACCAAAATTTCTTCCTATCTTTATCTAATATATTATTTTCTTACTCTATATTTTGTTGTATTTTAATATTTTAATTCCACAAAAATCAAACTAATTTTATTATTGTTTGTGAAATATTGTTTAAACAATTGCATATGTTTAAAAATAATACACTTTTATTATTTAAGTTAAAATATATGAACATAGAAAGTTTTTGCTAATAAAAGTGTTATTTCAAAGGATAGAGTATGTGTTTTTATTTTGCAATAAACAAATTTATTTATTTATATCGAAATGTAATAAAAATTAAAATGTATCAATCATTATCAAAGGTCATTGGAATGCCCAATCAGAGAAAACTATCCGCTGTCCTGCGCGTAGCACCAATAATTAATGTTTATTTAAAAAAATCCTGACGCCGTGATGTTAATCAATTTTAATTATGCAAAATTGCAAATGAAAGGTACGGTACACTTCTATAACCAAAAAAAATTTCAACTTGCTATCTGCTTTATTTTCAGTCCTGTAACATTTTGAAAAAATGAATTTTTTTTACGAAAGCTGGATTGCAAAATTTATTTTGCAAAATCTATTCAACCGATCTTAATGAAATTTACAGCATTGATTTACTGTATAATTAAGTTTTTTAGGGTGAAATACGAAGGTCCTAAGTGTAGCATAAATGGTTGAAAAACGTAAAATGCGAATACTTGTTTTTGTATGTTTTTTTCACAATTATTGCTATTTTGCAACAAGGGTGACTATTTTGTAAATTTTTAACCAATTCTATATTGTGGGAAATTTAATTACGCAACTTTTATGTCAATACAACTTTTCTCGGAAATGAATACTTTTAAAGTTATAATCAATAAACCAAGAAAAAAATCGAATTTTTCCTTAATTTTTTGACATTTTGATTATTTAAACAATGTTCCGGACCTTTTTGAGAGGGAGGATAACTCAAATATTATTATTTGATTTATTTTCAAGCAATTTCTGCAAAAAAATTTGAGTCACCTGTCAACGTCCAAATGTACTAATATTTTTACAGATGGGCCCTGGTTTACTTTGATATTACCAAGTTATTTAATTATTGATATACAATTACTTATATAAAATTTTAATTGAAAATTAAAGATTTTTTTGGAAAAACCCGCAATTTCCGGGGAACATTTTCGTCGAAGTAAATCGGGAAAAACACGTTTCTATGCCAAATTTAATTACGGCGAATTTTTATTTGGGTGTTTTTGGTGTAAAGTTAAAATCTTTTGAGTTATAGAGCAAAAATTGAAAAAAAACACGATTTTCGGGCGCCATTTTGTTTATAAAAAAAAGTAGCACACTATCTGCGAACTTTGCATACCTATATTATTAATATATACAAAAAATTGCTGGTAAATAACTTTTCCTTGTATTTTGCTAATTAGCCCAGAGTATTATCCTTGTTGAACTTATTGTCGTTTCTATGGACAGGCGGCTTAATTTTGCGATACTAGTTTCTGTGAGTAAAAAAGAGACCTGGTATTTGAGATTTGGTATTAATTCTTTTAAAAAGTAATTCGGGAATAATTTTATGCATTGGAAAAGTTAGAGTGGAAGAACTATATTCTAATAATTGCCAAATGCAGACAGATTAAAATATTCCACGACTATATCAGACCCAATTCCCATCTAAATATGTAATTTATATTATTATGATGAAACAATTTATTGGCAAAGGCTAATTTTTTTGCCGGCTATAAATTAAATATAAAACTTGTAAAACTTAGAAGCCAAACGCACTAACAGGGACAATGGGTTTTTGATTAATATTTATGTGATGACATAATTTGAATATAGATATTTGATTTCACCAGAGGCGCCAGTATTAATTGTAGACGATATAATATACCTATTGATATAATAAGGTTTCGTTAAAAAGAGGTGGCAATTATATGCTCCTTTCTTTCTTTCTTTCTTTCCATATCTCAATTAGTATCCTCATGTCTACGTGTGCCAATTACGGATGTTCAAAAGCCAAATAAATAACAAGATTATGTTACTTTGTAACAAAGGGAGTATCTAAATATGTATATAGTTTTACATTTTAAATGTTAGACGGTCGTATTTAATTATGTAATAATAATAACCATTGTATGATAGGTAATCCAATATGTTTATTTTTGTTTGGTATTAATTCTTTGATTTTTTTATTTCAGGTAAGTTTTAAGACCCTCAAGACATACCTGTAAGTATTTATTATGTTGAATGTCTGCTTTTCAAATCACAGAACATGAGGATTGATTTTCATTTGCTCCTAATATCATTGCATAACCTACTTCTCCTAGGTGAGGTAACATCCACAGATACCCTCGTCCTTCACTAAAGAAAGTTTAAAAATCCTGAAAAGGAACTTTTTTAACTTCTGAGTTATGGTTGATTAATCATTTGAGATGAAAAAACCGTCGAACATAAGATGTCGGAGCCAACTGAAAAGAAGCCTTTGACTCCATGATATATTTTCCATTTATAGCGAGTTTTAAAAACTAGGAATTGAGTTTCAAAACAAACCACCTACAGATATTCGTCTTTGTCAACTCTTGTCCGACTTTGTCGAAGTTTCAGCTAATCCAAATAATCCAGTCAAAGGGTCAATCAACCCTTTCAAACCAATAACAGTAATCAAACCCAGAGCAGTAAAACTAGCTTCACAATTTCCTAATGAACTAATGGGTAATATAGAATTACAACGTACTACTCCAATTTCATACTCTCATACTTCACCATGACAATAACATTGCCCACTATAAATACCAGTCTATCAACATATAACAAAAAAGAGACTCCTAGTTCCATATCCAAGTCATTCCTCCTGGAACTCATCCACACCAAACAGTATGACGCAATCATCTACACAGATTCTTTTAAAGTTGAAAACCAGGTTGGTTCTTCTGTTACTACCACCAACGAAGTTGTAGCTACTTACCGTTTTCCATATTACTGTAGCATCTACACAGCTGAACTATATTCTGTCATGAAAGTACTCAGTTGTCCAACCAATAAAAACAAAAACCTTGCAATCTGGACTGACTCACTATCGTCCATCTATCAAGAATATTTACTTCCAAAACCATTATTTTATAGTATCCGTCACTCATACCACCAATAAAAGTAGAGTTTCACGATATTCGATAAAAATATCGATATTGTATTGATATCGTTTCGAAAACCAATACAATACCGATACAATACATACCTTAGCAATATTAATGTCGATACGATACTCATTATCTGAAATCAATACAATACTCTTGTATTGTCGATACGCTTGCCTCGATCTTATTGAAAATATCGATATCGAGAAAAAAATTAATCGCCACAGTTGTTTGATTATATTTTGTGGAATAGGTATTTAGATCATAATTATTTACTGAATAGCCCAAACTGAAGGCCCTCAACATTTCCAAACCTGTCCAGAAAGAAAGTCAAAAGTTTCAGAAGATAAGTGTCATTTTGTTGTTATCAGTAACTTAACAGCAGCATACACCCCTATACAAATAGTACACTACATTAAAGAGAGGCTAGGTATCAAGGATTATATTAGATGTTACGCTCTCCCTAAAGACGCCAACACAGCAACTGGTTCCTCATTCAAAATAGGCATAAAATCCAAACCATCTATCGACTTATTATTTAATAAGGAAATTTGGCCACCTGGTGTCAACATTAAATGGTCTATAGAATCACCACACTCTGAACCAAAGACTTCATCTGAAGAAAATATGAATCCGAAGTACATCAGAAGCCAAGTTAGCTTGGAAAACCCAATTACCATTCCAAGCAACAACAAAAATGAAGTTGAAGACACCAATATATTTACAGACAAGCAGGCCATCACAATTTGCAAATCTCAAGAGCCTTTCCGTTCCCATATCAATTTTGTTAAGAAAGATACTTTGGAACCATCCATAAATTTGGATCCTTTAACACCACCAAGAGTTAGACTAACTAATAACTCGAACAGTCGATATCTTCTTGCAAGATTAAGGGAACCAGACATCTTAAAGGCAATTAAACTACATCTTGCTTTTCTTCACGATCAGCCTGCTTCTGTATTTTATGACGGATATACCAACACCAGCGTGAAACTCTTTTTGGCTTCCGAAGGATTACCTACTAAGACTGAAGAACTACGAAAAGTTCTTCTAGAATTTAACCATGCCTATGGAATTGGTCCAGCTGAAGTGGAAGCTGATCTTGCCGCTTGTAGGTCCTATCTAACTTCGGAACGAATTATACACCTACAAAAGTCAAGGGAATGTCACCGAAGTTATTATTCCACTGGCTCTCCAAAGCGAAATTTTTAAACAACACGACGTGTTCTGAGGGATTAGAAACCTCAAATTATTTTAGTGATGACAACTTTGGCATGGTTCTGATTAATATTCGTTCTATAAGAAATAAAACTGATGAATTATTTTTGTTTCTGGAGGAATTAGGATTTCCTCCGATAGTTGCGGTTACAGAGCACTGGCTTGAAGTTAACGAGCCTTTTTTTGTAGAAAAATATACCACAATTGCCAGGTATGATCGTCCAAGTTCGGCTCATGGAGGCACCCTGATTCTCTCTAGAAATAATGATTTTTCTCTGGTAACAAAATATGACTTTTTGTTAAGTGAATCCTTCTTTGAGTTTTCCTTAGTTTATAATAAAAATCTTAATCTTTACATTATTTGCATTTATAGATCACCTGATTCTACCGTGGAACTATTTTTTCAGAACCTGCTAAATTTGTTAGATGACCTGCCTCATAAAAGCAGAAAAATTCTATGCGGTGATTTTAACATTAATTATGCTGCTGCTAGTGCTACCCAAGTGTCCCTGGCAAACATATTTGAATCGTATGGTCTCTCAATGCACGTTGATTCTCCTACAAGGATAACAAAAACTACATCTACCATAATCGATTATATTGTCTCAGATTTCTCACCCCTTGATGTCTGCTCTACAGTTATTAATGCGGGACTATCTGATCATGAAGCAGTGTATACGAAGTTTAACATTTTCAGCAAACCCTCCTCAAAAACCCGACGTTTAGGTAGGATTTTTTCCGCCCGGAATTTTCGTAAATTCCAAAATTTATGCTTAACTTCTGAGTGGCAATTTCCTTCTATAGACGTGGACTATAATTTCAGTGTTTTTCTAGATAAGCTTCTCCACATCTTCAATAAGGCATTTCCTTTAATTCCTATTAAGCCAAAACATCGGAAACCTTGGGTTACGAAAGGTATTCGCATATCAGCTAAGAATATGCGTTCACTACTATACATCAAGAAATTTACTACCAATGTTGCTGTCACTGAATATATCATGAAGTACAGGACAACATATCTAAAACTTGTCAGGTCAGCTAAAAAAGCCTATTATCAAAATCGTCTGAGAAGCTCTAAAAGTGTTGCAAAAGAGACTTGGTCTATAATAAACGATCTTCGAAATAAAACTCACACAGCTCAATCATTTTCCCTTCCAAATCCTGAAAGTCTAAACGACTACTTCGTTAATGTGAGTAAAAATATAACATCAACAATTTTGCCGCAACAAGATCCTATTTCCTATCTTCCTAATTCAAGACAGGTCTCGAATTCATTCTTTTTACGACCAGTCGATAACTCTGAACTTATCCAAACAATCAATTGTATCAAAAGCAAATCATCCTGTAGTACTGATGGACTATCTATAAAAATTTTCTCCAATCTCACAGAAAATGTGTTGGAAATCCTCCTCTCACTAATTAATGATTCCTTCGAAAAAGGTAAATTTCCAGAGTGCCTAAAGACAGCCATTATTATTCCTCTTCATAAGGGTGGCGAAAAATCTGATGCCTGCAACTATAGACCTATTGCCTTACTACCGGTACTCTCCAAAATTATTGAGAGACTCATTAAAACTCGACTTATGTCCTTTATCGTTGATAACAACATTTTATCACAAAATCAGTTCGGCTTTTTAACAAATAAATGTACCACTGATGCCATGTTTTCTGTACTACATGAGGTTTACCAAGCACTAAACAATAATCTTTATACTGCCACTGTTTTCTGCGACTATGCCAAAGCTTTTGATTGTGTAAATCACGACATCTTGATTACAAAACTAAATTTCTATGGAATTCGAGGTATTTCTTTGAATTGGTTCCAATCCTACTTGAATAATCGGAAACAACTAGTTAGAGCAAATGATACTGACTCTAGTCTCAAAAACATCGTCTGTGGAGTACCACAAGGTTCAGTATTGGGTCCTATACTGTTCCTTATCTTTATAAATGACATTACTAATTTAAAAATCAATGGGAAAATTTTTCTTTTTGCTGATGATACCAGTATCACTTGGAGCAACTCAACTATTGCATCTCTTCATGAAACTATAACTTCGGATCTACTGACGATAAAGACCTGGTCTGACTCTAATTTACTCTCTTTTAACGTAAATAAAACAGTAGCATTATCCTATAAAGGAGCTCTTCAACCTTTGCCACTTCATAACAGCCAGATCAGTGCCGTTGATTCTGTAAAATTTCTTGGTATTTTTTTAGACAGCAACCTCAAATGGTCCCTTCATATCGATTCGTTAAGTAAGAAACTCGCCTCAGCTTGCTATGCAATACGATCTGTCTCAAGGGAACTCAATTTAGCATCTTCTAAAATAACATATTTTTCGTTGTTCGAGTCTCATCTTCGATATGGTCTTCCTTTTTGGGGTTCTAGTACAGCTGCTCAATTTGATGTCATTTTTAGATTGCAAAAAAGAGCAATAAGATATTTGTTTGGCCTCAGAAGATCTACACATTGCAGAAGTTACTTCAGAGATCACGAAATTTTAACACTTCCATCTTTATATATTCTAGAAACGGTTTGTTTAATTCGTAAACACCTTCATGTCTTTCCATCTAGGCCCAATCATCTTTACTCCACCAGAAATTCAATCTTTGATATTTATTTACCGATTCCATCCACTGAGTTAGTAAAGAAATCTATATTATATTCCGCAAAGAAACTGTACAATCATCTTCCGTTACAACTTAAATCTGCAACATCTTTCCCTAAGTTCCGAAAAATGACAAAAGCCTATCTATCCAAAAGACCATATTATTCAATAGAAGAATTTCTTAATGAATAACTAAGAAAATTGGGTTCCATGCGCAGTAGCATAAACTTGTCAGTTCCTTATGTTGTACCTATTTTATTTTATTTGTTGTATGTTCAATTTGCAATTTATATATGTTTTGCAATAAATTGTTTTTGTCTTGGCTTTTATATCTTATACTGTACATTGTTGACGATTTATCTAATTTTAGTAAATTGTAGTTGTTATTTGTTATTTATATTATGTTTTTCTTTTGACTGTATGTAAGCTTTGTCCATAAAATTGTAAAAATTTTCAGTGGCAATAAAGCATATTTCTATCTATCTATCTATCTATTTATTACATAAAAGTATAAGTGATCTGCAACCCAAGCATCAGCTGTTATAATATTTTACACTTGAGTGCATGAACTTGAAATTCTTGAGAGTGGCATTTGTGGCAATATTATGGAAGTAAGTGATTATGACTCAAAAATAATTTTTAACAAATACTGAATTGCGATTTATTCCGAATCTCCGGGGATTTCCCTATATTTTCAAAAGTAGTTTTTAAACAATACATAATTAGTAAGTATTTGTCGACTTTCAAAGAAGCATTCAGCCATATTCAATCTTTATAAGAATATACATATAAGTTATAAGCAATATTCGTAATATTTTTAGAGTAATGTCTATTTGCCAAGCATGCAAAAATTGGGTATAAAGGGCCTACACAGCTCAGATGTATAATCCTTTTTATGTCGATATTTTATCGAGTATTGTATCGATATCGTATCGAAGTCAATATCAATACGATATTTTTATAAGAAAGTATTGAAGATATCGACACTCGATACGATACTTAATTGGCATAACCAATACAATACTCAATACTTAAAAAGTATCGATATTGTATCGTATCGTGAAGCTCTAATTAAAAGTTAAAAACGTATTGGTGACCATTTGAACATTATTTGGACTCTATTGCATGTAGATATTGAAAATGAAAACGTAGATCAAGTGGCGAAAGAGGCATCCTGTTCTGATATTTCAATAAAAAATATTTAACTTGAAATATATGTACAACATATTGTCAATCAAATGTGCTTGACGGCCTGGCAAAACCTTTAGAATAGAACAAGCTCAAAACTTCATGTTATTCAACGCAGAATCCATACCTTTAAAATATCTAGCACTTTGTAGAAATGACAAAGTGCTTTAAACAATATGGGATGAATTAAACAAGCTTCGTGTTTAATATTTGAGGCGTGAGGAGGAAATACTAGGTATACAAATAACGACCTAAATATTATTTGGTTATAACTATTTCTTATCGACAAACCTACTTTTCAGTTTTTTCTATTTTTGAATAATATCATATCATTTTATAAGTAATTAATTCTTTCGTATAAGTTTTGTTTCTTATTTACCTTTTTAATATTCCCTCTTAAATATATGCCCAATCTTTAAGTGACATCTCCAAAAATGTATCTTGTGTGTACAGGCGCGGATACAAGGGGGGGGGTGTCAACGGTTCCATGGACCCCCTATTGTATTTAGTCTATAAGTACTTTTTTATTATTTATTATTTTTGTCTGTTAACTCTAAACTTTAAGCCATTAGTACAACACTAAATTACATGACAACCGCTTCCAAAGAATTGAAAGAAGCCATAAAATCTAATAAAACACCCTTCTCTGAAAAATAATCTGCAGGCGCATTTGTTTGGGTACCGGTGGAACCATAAACAACGGAAATATTTTTCTCAAAGAATAACAAAAATGATATTTTAAAATGCAAATACATTACACTGGGTATAAACCTTATCTCATGAAAAGTCAAGTTTCAAATTTACGATACAATAAAAATATTAAAATTTGTATTTTACTAGATAATCCATGCGTACCTACCCATTGATGGTAAAAAAGTTAATCTTTATGGTAAAGAACGACCAGTGAGATTAATAGTCGTGAATTGTCTATCAATCCTTTTGATACCTTAGGTATCTGGGATTATATAGTGTATTTTATCCTTAGAGTAAGTGTGAGTCGGATGGCTAAATCTGGAAAATATAATATTTGAGCAGTATTCCCACAGGTCTTGGACAAAATTTTGGGAGGCTGCTCCTATTTTTTATATTATATACCTTAATGTATATCTTAAAAAAATGTATTTTCTCGGCTTTCTAGGCATTATAGATCAATTTTCTTAAGTTTTTTTTTAATCCAAAGTAACTCGAGCAAAGCCGTCTAACTAACGCAATACTAAATATCAAGGAGACTTTAGTTTTGTTATAAGGAATTAATTTATTTATAATAAAATAAAACTGCATATTTTTCCTGTTGTAGACTTTTTAAACAAACTTATCACACGTGTACCTATTAACGTTCAAAATACAAATATTCTTATTTGAAAGCTGTATAACTGTTTAAACAAATTAGAAATTGTTGTTATAATAAATAATAGTTATAAGTTATTAACATTTATAAATTACTGCAAAAATAAGGGTTTTTTGCAATTATGTATCTCCAATTGTTTATGTATTTCAAATTAGAAACTATTAAGATCTAGAATATTTATTTGAAACATTTTTCTCTAAAATCTACAAGGAATGTTTTATAGGCAAAAACATGATTTTTTACACTTTATAATCGTTTAAAAACAAAACAATGTCGGATATTGAAGCAATTGAGAACGAGAAAATTTTTTAATGTTCTTTAGTTATGTTGAAAGTAAGTTAAAAAGGTGCAAAATAAATTTCTCCTGTTTTAAGATTTTAATATAAATACTATTTTTAGTTTGGAATTATCTTATATATAAAAATAAGCCACAATCCTTGAGTATTCACTATTCAGATTTAGGTAGATACATTTTACTCCCAAAATCATAATATAAAAGGACAAAGGACTGGTCATAAAATTGATATCGGTAAATCCGTATCTGCTGGTTCGCACATTGTGTGCTAATAAAAGCAATTCAAGAATTCTTGAAAATTGACTAAACTCTGTTGCGAAATCTATCCGCTAAAAAAATTTTTCTAATAATTTTGATTTTTCGGTAGAAAAAAAAATCGGCAGATTAATTTGAAAATTAAGAATTTTGATTTTTCGGCAGAAAAAAAAGGAGGATTAGGTAGATCGGTAGATTTGACAGGTATTCAGTAGAACTACCGAAAAATCGATAGCTG
Organism: Diabrotica virgifera virgifera; assembly: GCF_917563875.1. Classification (NCBI taxonomy): domain Eukaryota; kingdom Metazoa; phylum Arthropoda; class Insecta; order Coleoptera; family Chrysomelidae; genus Diabrotica; species Diabrotica virgifera. Next base: position 74,621,758 of record NC_065451.1, read on the forward strand.
TGGCATCACTGTAATTTGAGGTAAGTCTCCCCCCCTCCTATTATGAATTTCTAGATCCGCGCCTGTGTGTGTATAATTGGCGTGGTTCGATTTTTTGCACCTGAGTCTAAAATTATAAAAAAAAACAGTTTAAAAATTCTACTAATCAACAAACACATCAGATAACTTAGTTATAAAATTGAAATAAAATTTTTGTAGTGTCCTAATCCCGTGTTCGTTAACGCTATCGAACAGTGTAGCGATCCCGATTTTTGAATTCTTTCGGTCTCGGTGTGTACACAGCAATGTAAATGAGATGGCATACCTCAATTCCAAAAACAAACATTTCATTCCTCTGCGACTGCCAATTTGCAAAGAAAATAAATAGGATCAATTTGCTTGAACTTGAACTTAAGGAAGAGCGACGAGAGAGAAGTGTTCGCAGTATGTCGTCGATACAAATCTACAGGGTCAGGCTTAATTAGGATTTTCTATTATTTGATTTATTGCTGTAGGTCAATTGCTTCGTTTCATATTTGTGGCTTTTAAATGTTCGAAAGATCTGCATAAACTTCTTGGAATGCCGTTACGGGTTATACAGAGTGCCCAGAAACTCATCGTAAATGATTATTAATTTTATATCATTCTAACAATAATTTTGTATAAAAAACTCATACAGAAGTAAAAGCTTCAAATTGTATTCTGGTATAAAATCGTTTATTAAAAACTATCTAAAAAGTCATCCAAATGGATTGCAAAACGTTTTCGTTCTAATTCAGAACATCTTCAGTGCCTAGAATAAAGTATTTCCACGTTAGATTAAAGCAAAAAAGTTAAAATTGTGACTGTTAGAAAGAAAAAACATATGAGAATACTTACATTCTGCAGAGTAGTTTGAAACTAGCACACTATTTAAAGTGGTAACCCCATAATATATGGTTTACATATTATATATTAATAGAATATGTTGACCACAAGTCGATGTTGTTAGATATAATAGAATACATACCTAAAGGGCAACATGCTTCCCTGCTCGAAAATGCTAGGTACTTGCCAGTTCAATGGGCACAGACCAACAGAGAAAATAGGAAATGGACATTCAATATGATAAGAGTGACATGACATGACAAGATAAAGCCAATTTTTGGTTAAAGCTTAAAAACTGTAGTTTGATTTTGGATTTTTTAGTAAAATGTAAAGGTTGTTAATAAAAATCTGAAAATGCAATTTAAATTATTTAAATATCATAATCTATTGTAAAGTCTCAATTAGCAACTCTCTATTCCAGAAAAACTTATGGATTTTATAGATTTGGTATATTTCATGGTTCAAAGTGTGAGGTCATCGAATGTGAAATGACAAGATGAAAGTTAAATTTAGTTAAATAAAATGAAATATACTACATACTAAACAATTAATTGACTGACGTGGAAGAATAGGAAGCTAAATGAACCAGAAATTAAGAATTTTAAGAGTTTTTTATGAGATCTACTGTTGGTTGCCTAACAAGATGAGGGTTCGAGTATTGTGAGATAAACAGTATATGCAGAAAGCGACTATTTTAGTGTGTTAAATTTATTAGCATACTATTGTACTGATTAATTATGTCTGTTAAAAGTGGGAGAGGAATTGTGGGAGAGGAATTGTGGAAAAATTAAAGTAACTAAAGAATACAGATAGTGAAGTGAATTTTGGTGTCAAAGATATGATTTTAATGAAATGTAATGGAATGAATAAAAGTATGTAATAAATTTCATAACGGAAAAGGGGGGAAATAAACTATCTGACAGCAAAATCTAATTGACTTTATGTTGTTTTGGATGGACTGAAGAAATTCGAGGAAATATACCTTGATAGGCTACCAGCCGAAGTGATTAGTGAATGAACAATAGAATGAGAGCTAACTAATATTGGTCAAATTGTGGGTTGATGTCAGTATGTAAAGAAGAATCTAAATTTAATGAGTATCAAAAATAGAGAACCTATGAGTTTGATTTATATACAGGGTGAGTTTTTAGTGCGGGATCGGTCGATAATTCCATTACGGTGTAGAATATCGAAAAAAGTTATTTAGAAAAAATGTAGGCAATGATATTCTCCACGCTTGGAAAATATGTCCATTTCTACAGGGTGATCAATAACAGCGTGGTATATCAAACATATAATTTTTTAAATGGGACACCCTATATATTTTTTCATATTTATATTCCCCTCATAATTCTTGTTCATATAATATAGGGTTTTGCATTACTATACAGAGTATTTAACAAGTTATGACCATTTTTATTTCGAAATCCCTATGAGATTAACACCCTGTATATAAAGAAGTAATTCATAGACAATAATTTGTTTTATGTAGTAAGATAAGTAATATACTGTAGTTTTTAAATTAAGTCCAATTGAAATCATTGACGAATGTTTGTATACAGGGTGAACTACAAAACCAAATTACGATTTTCTCTATTTTTTTAAATGGATCACCCTATATTTTATTTTTCAAAAATATTGTATTTATTATACTCTTTCATTTTTATATAGCATTCCCTATATCTAAACTTATTACTTTCGGAGATATTTTTAGTTTTCTTCAACTTTCGGGAATACATTCAATTTTTCTAGTAGAAATAAGTTGGTATTGAATGATAATTAAACAAAATTATTTTTATTCAATAAATAACTAACACAAAATATAAACCATAGCAATATGCAATGAATGTATCAATAAATGTGATATTAAGGAATTATCATATTTCCATAATATACAAGAATCATACAATTCCTACAAAAAAAATATAGGTATCTTGTGTATAATAAAATTACAAGATTATTTTTATTTAATAAACAACTCACACAAAACATAAATCAAAACAATATACAACTAATTTAATAGTTTTTAGATTATTATATCAACAGCATTTTAAGCCAAGAAGTTTTTAGTAACACATTCCTAATTGCAGATTGTGACCCGCAGTTATTAATAATATAATTTTCATATTAAATTTCATTAGTATGCATCAAGAAATCCCTACTTTGTTAACACTCAAACTAGGTGATCTATAAATGTTTAAGGTGATATTGTTACAGATTATATGATTGGTCCACATTTTTTGACGGTTGAGGTTTTTATACGACGGTGCTCCAGTTCTTCCAAAATTGATTTTTTTCAAGTGGGGCTATATAAAAAACCTTGTATACCAGAAGCATCCAACAACGCTTGATGATATGAAAAATAGAATAAAAGAAGCTTTTAATAATATTGACTTACAAAAATGTTAGAAATGTGGCTCGGTCATTTGAATATCGGTTACAAAATTGCATAGTCGTTGAAAGTGGTCATTTTCAACATTTATTTTAGACTTGTATCCTTAACATCACATTAATTGGTACATTCATTAAATTTTGTTATGGTTTATTATTTTTTTGTTAGTTATTTATTGAATGAAAATATTTGTTATATTATTACGTAATACTTATTTGTTATGTAAGTTATTTATATTTATAAGATTTGAATGTATTCCCGGCAAATGAAGAAAACTAAAAATATCTCAGAAACTAATAAGTTTGGGTATAGGAGATGCTATATAAAAATGAAAGAGTATCGTAAATACAATATTTAAAAAAAAAGTATAGGGTGATCTATTTAAAAAAAATTGAGAAAATCGTAATTTTGTTTTGTAGTTTAAAAGTGCTCATAAAAATGAATGTTCTACTAAAAAATTCTTGGCTTAGAATGCTGTTGATATACTAATCTAAAAACTGTTACATCAGTTGTATATTGTTTTGATTTATGTTTCATGTAAGTTATTTATTGAATAAAAATAATCTTGTTATATTATTATATACAATACAAAGTTTTTTTTTTGGAATTTTACGATTCTTGTCTATTAGGGAAATATGATAATTTCTTAATATCACATTTATTGGTATATTCACTGCATATTGCTATGGTTTATATTTTGTGTTAGTTATTTATCTAATAAAAATAATTTTGTTTAATTATCACTCAATACTAACTTATTTCTACTAGAAAAATTGAACGTAGTCCCGAAATTTGAAGAAAACTAAAAATATCTCGGAAAGTAATCAGTTTAGATATAGGGAATGCTATATAAAAATGAAAGAGTACATTAAATACAATAATGTTGAAAAATAAAATATAGGGTGATCCATTTAAAAAAATAGAGAAAATCGTAATTTGGTTTTGTAGTTCACCCTGTATACAAATATTCGTCAATGATGTGAATTGGACTTAATTTAAAAACTACAATATATTGTTTATCTTATTACATAAAACAAATTATTGTCTACAAATTACTTCTTTATATACAGGGTGTTAATCTCATAGTGATTTCGAAATAAAAATGGTCATAACTTGTTAAATACTCTGTATAGTAATGCAAAACCATATATTATATGAACAAGAATTATGAGGGGAATATAAATATGAAAAAATATATAGGGTGTCCCATTTAAAAAATTATATGTTTGATATACCACGCAGTTACTGATCACCCTGTAGAAATGGACATATTTTCCAAGCGTGGAGAATATCATTGCCTACATTTTTTTTAAATAACTTTTCTCGATATTTTATACCATAATGGAGTTATCGACCGATCCCGCACTAAAAACTCACCCTGTAGGTGGTAGAGTGAACTAAACCAAATAAACTATATATAAATGCAGGAGTTTGTGAACGTATATGGTAGATATGACCAACTGAATTAACAAACAAATGTAAAAAACAAAATACTAATGTGAAATTTAAATTAGGATAACTGGATAATGGGGGTTGCCTGATATGAATGGAAATGAAAAGAAAGATAGGAAAGAGATGAAAAGAATAGTATATGCATTAAAAACTTAATTATTATAATCTGAAAGAACTTTGAATGAATGTGTGATAATGGATTTTGGTGTGCAGTACGGCAGTACCCTATTGTTAAGTAAAGTCTAAAGAATCTAAAAAGAAGAAGGTGACAAGAATGTTAATAATAAAAGGAGTGTGAGATATGTGGCAGACCAGAGTAATTAGCTGTTTTTAAATGAGATAAATGACATTCTAACAAGAGACAATAAACCAGATCAAGATTTAAGCGTAATTAATAATAAGAAAGCGACAATCTAATAAATTATGAAAGAGTTGGTGAGCTGAGATTGGTCTAGATTATAATATTTAAATAATTTAAATTGCATTTTCAGATTTTTATTAACAACCTTTACATTTTACTAAAAAATCCGAAATTAATACACTTTTTAAGATTTAACCAAAAATTGGCTTTATCTTGTCATGTGATGTCACTCTTGGCATATTGAATGTCCATTTCCTATTTTCTCAGTTGGTCTGTGCCCATTGAACTGGTAAGTACCTAGCATATTCGAGCAGGGAAGCATGTTGCCCTTTAGGCATGTATTCTATTATATCTAACAAAATCGACTTGTAGTCAACATATTCTATTAATATATAATATGTAAACCATATATTATGGGGTTACCACTTTAAATAGTGTGCTAGTTTCAAACTACTCTGTAGAATGTAAGTATTCCCACATGTTTTTTCTTTCTAACAGTCACAATTTTAACATTTTTGCTTTAATCTAACGTGGAAATACTTCATTCTAGGCACTGAAGATTTTCTGAATTAGAACGAAAACGTTTTGCTTATCCATTTGGATGACTTTTTAGATAGTTTTTAATAAACAATCTTATACCAGAATACAATATAGTATACAATACAGAATAGTTTTTTTAACTATGGTATACAGCCAACTATTGGGATTTTCCCATTGATTTTTTTAAATTTTGTATAAATATACAAAAAACAGTGCTAGTACCCATCTGGTACTGGCCGTTTTAAAATTAACTCGGTATTAAGAAGGTTAAAGAATTAAGGCGTTAAATTGTATATGATTAACTACCAGTCAGTTAAACATTTCTAAAAGAGTTGTACACGATTGCCTTCTTTATTTAAATTAATTGGTACACACCATATTCAAATATGGATTTTTAATACGTTTTATTTAAAATTAATCTAATCTAAATATGTATAGGTATCCTTATTATTGAATGATTGCGCAACGTTCCCAAGAAGGATTTGTTCTCACCCGTCCACATTAATTAGCGTCATTTTATTTTCACTCCTACAACCGATCACTCAAATCAATAATATCAATAATCTCGACATTAAGTACCACCAGGTTATTTGCATAAGACCAAATCGAGTGTTTGCCATCAACAGCGAACAAGAAAAAACCGGAATGTCCACCTTACGCAATGCTTGTGAATTTTTGTCACAGAGTCAATGTTGACTGTTGACAGAGGAAACAAAAGCTAACAACGTTGGAAAAATAAATGGTTGGCGCCAGGATATTTGTACAATCAATAGAATGAATCTCGAAGAGAATAAAAACATTTATTTTTGGATAAAATGATCTAACTATTGGTATATGATATTTTTTGTATGTGCGAGTTTAAACAATACAGCTTTGGGTTAAAATGTAAACGAACATAATTATAAATCAATGTTGTTTAGGATTAATTTTAAATAAGTTTTTAATTAAAACATCAAAGAAAATATTAAAATGTAAGCCGATAGCACCAGTAAAACCTCTTCCATGTCGGCACTTTGATCTCAAGAAGTAATAGCGGTGGTACGCAATCGGTAATTCACAAGTGGTGGATGCGGGTTTTCCCTGTTAAAACTCGTACGTTTCTATGCGACTAGCAATGCGAGAGTGTGGCAAAAGCGACTGGGAACATTGCGCAATGCAAGTGCAATAAAAAACGAAGTTGGAGAGATACTGATAGAGTAGGAAAAGATAATGAAAAGATGGAAAGAATACTTCAAGAATCTACTAAACACAGAACACAAAGCAGAAAATCAAGTATACAAAAAACAGTGGTAGTACCCACCTGGTACTAGCTGTTTAAAAATTAACTCGGTATTAAGAAGGTTAAAGAATTAAGGCGTTAAATTGTATATGATTAACTACCAGTCAGTTAAACATTTCTAAAAGAGTGGTACACGATTGCCTTCTTTATTTAAATTAATTGGTACACATTATATTTAAATATGGATTTTTAATACGTTTTATTTAAAATTAATCTAATCTAAATATATCCTTATTATTGACTGATTGCGCAACGTTCCCAAGAAGGATTTGTTCTCACCCGTCCACATTAATTAGCGTCATTTTATTTTCACTCCTACAACAGATCACTCAAATCAATAATATCAATAATCTCGACATTAAGTACCACCAAGTTATTTGCATAAGACCAAATCGAGTGTTTGCCATCAACAGCGAACAAGAAAAAACCGGAATGTCCACCTTACGCAATGCTTGTGAATTTTTGTCACAGAGTCAATGTTGACTGTTGACAGAGGAAACAAAAGCTAACAACGTTGGAAAAATAAATGGTTGGCGCCAGGATATTTGTACAATCAATATAATGAATCTCGAAGAGAATAAAAACATTTATTTTTGGATAAAATGATCTAACTATTGGTATATGATATTTTTTGTGTGTGCGAGTTTAAAAAATACAGCTTTGGGTTAAAATGTAAACGTACATATAAATCAATGTTGTTTAGGATCAATTTTAAATAAGTTTTTAATTAACTATTGTTAATGGGAAATAAGCCACAACTTTACCAAAAAAATGATTTTATTAACGTTTCGAAGCCCAAATCGGGTTTCGTTGTCAAAATACAAAATACTACTAAAATAAACAAAAATGTTGTGGCTAAGTAAAAAAATTCTTCTAATAATTTATTTAATCTGACTCATTTATATTGGTAATTCAGACGTATATTATACATTTTAAAGTAGAAGACTTTAAAATGATATCGCCAATATTTATGAGTTGCGTTTCTGGGACGACTTTACTAAAAGATAGTTCATTCGATTACATGAAATCAATCCCAACTCAAGAATATCCGTCACAAAAAAATCATAGCATGTGATCTGTCTTTAAAAAGACAACCAAATGCAACGATAACAGTAAAATTCTCGCGTTAGAGATTCCATAGTAAATCACGAGCGAAAACCAGGAAAAAACCTCGTGATACTATCCCGACATCGTAAGTATTTGGTCTTACATTTAATTTACTTTCAAAAAACTAATACCAAATTCTGACTTTAATATGTTTAAATTATAAATAATATTAATAATACATAGATATACAATAAGAAATACTAAAATATAAAATTTGTACTAACTCGATATGTTATTGACTTACTAATTGTGGTATTTTCTTTCTGTTGACTTCCTCTTTCAGTATGGGTAGCCACATCCTACTGCATTCTACCGAGGAATTTGCGACACAATTGGTTTCATTTAGCACTATTGGAGCCGCTTCTTCATTATCCCATGCGTGTTGACATATTTGAGATCAAATTCTCTATTTTTAATATAAGACTGATGTTCACTTATTCTAACGTTTAATGGTCCTGATGTTTCACCTAAATAAAATTGTTCACATTCACAAGGTATTTTATAAATGCAATTCTTTGTTCTTTCTTGTTCATTGTTAGGTTTAGTTTTAGATAGAATAGATCTCAATGTGTTTGTTGTTTTGAATATTGTTGAAATGTTGAATTTATGTCCTATTGTTTTAAGTTTCTCGGATAGTCCTTTTATATATGGTATTGTTATTTTCCTCGTATTATTTCTTGTGAATGTTGTAGGATCCCGTTCTAAGTTGTTCTGTTCCATTCGATCCAATCTTGACAATTCCTTATTTATAAACGATAAAGGATAATAATTTTTTAATAAAACAGATGTTAACAATTGTTTTTCTTCTAAAAATGAATTTTCGTTAAAACAAGTAATTTTGGCTCTATCATATAAGGATTTAATGATTCCGTTTTTAACGTTGATGTTGTGATTTGATTGGTAATTGAGATATCTGTTGGTGTGTGTTGGTTTTCTATACACTTGAGTCTCATATCCAGTATCCTTCTTTGAGACTAAAACATCGAGGAAAGGCAAAGTGTTATTCAAATATTCAAGAATGTATCCAACAATTCTGATCTATGAGGCCATATTGAAAACACATCATCTACATAATATCTCCACCATACTGTGGGTTTTAAATTTTGTTTAGAAATGATATTATTTTCGAAATCCTCCAAGAAACTTAAAAAAATATTAAATAAATTCAACATTTCAACAACATTCAAAACAACAAACACATCGAGTTCAGTGGAGAGATTCAAGTATAGGCCTGAAAGAATCAGATAGTAAAAAGGGAAAAATCAAAGAAGAGGCTCTAATAATGCTAAATGAAACCAATTGTGTCGCAAATTCCTCGGTAGAATGCAGTAGGATGTGGTTACCCATACTGAAAGAGGAAGTCAATAGAAAGAAAATACCACAATTAGTAAGTCAATAACATATCGAGTTAGTACAAATTTTATATTTTAGTATTACTTATTGTATATCTATGTATTATTAATATTATTTATAATTTAAACATTAAAGTCAGAAGTTGGTATTAGTTTTTCGAAAGTAAATTAAATGACCAACTACTTACGATGTCGGGATAGTATCACGAGGTTTTTTCCTGGTTTTCCCTCGTGATTTACTATGGAATCTCTAACGAACGCGAGAATTTTACTGTCATCGTTGCATTTGGTTGTCTTTTTAAAGACAGATCACATGCTATGATTTTTTTATGACGGATATTCTTGAGTTGGGATTGATTTCATGTAATCGAATGAACTATCTTTTATTAAAGTCGTCCTAGGAACGCAACTCATAAATATTGGCGATATCATTTTAAAGTCTTCTACTTTAAACTGTATAATATACGTCTGAATTGCCAATATAAATGAGTCAGATTAAATAAATTATTAGAAGAATTTTTTTACTTAGCAACAATATTTTCGTTTATTTTAGTAGTATTTTGTATTTTGACAACGAAACCCGATTTGGGCTTCGAAACGTTAATACAATCATTTTTTTTTGGTAAAATTGTGGCCTATTTCCCATTAAAAATAGTTGATTATAAAAATGCCACAAGGAAATAGCTTCAGAACAACATTAATTTTGTAATTAAAACATCAAATAAAATATTACAATGGAGCCGATTGGAAGACGAACAAAGGAAAGTCCAGAATGAAATGGTTAGATGGATGACATGGAAAACGTCTTGAAAACTATGAATGTAAGGCCCAAACCTGACGGGCCACTCTGCAGAGCTATTCTATGGATCCACAAAGTAGCTTCCCATGATTTACCGTGGGTTTTTATGTAGAGTGGCCGTCGCACCCCAGACGAGCGAGTGTAGCCGGCCACAGTCACCGTCGCCAAGCTTCACTGCTAGTGGCGTCCACTAGTGGCAAACCCAATTCAGACGAACCACTTTTGTAGCTGCCGCAGATGTTTACGAGAATTTATAGGGTGAGCACCTAAAATGAATTTCGATTCGGAACGGTTATTGATTGAAGTACAAAACAAACCGGATATAATATGTGATACAAGAACCCGAGGGCATATTTATAGGGCATTAAAAAGAAAACCGTGGAACGTCATCTTTGAATTATTTGTTTCTGATTTTAAAGAAGGTAGCCGTATCGAAAAGAATAAATTCCATAAGCAATGTTTCCTCTATTTATACATTTTATTATATATGCATTGGATGCATTTGAACTGACCAAAACAAATACTGACAATCTTGTTTGTTTATTTATGTTAAAGAGTGGGGTCCCATCCTATGTCAAAAAAGGTTTTATTGATTGTTGTTGAAAACAAAAGATAAGGTATCAGTCAAAAGGGGGTTGCAAGCTAACATGTTTTTCACTTTCACTCAGATGTCAGGTTGTATAAAACCATTTTACGCCTGTAGGATACCAGATGTAAATACTGGTTGATTTTTTATGTGCTTCTATCTGTGATACAGCTGTTATTGTGTGGTTCTTCTTAATTCCATTTATGGAGTTTATTGGTATTTTTTCAAAAGCGTTGAAATTTTATAAAATATTTAAAAGTATGGACATTACAAACACTGATTTTGACGAACACACTTTTTTAAAAGTATTAGCCGGAAAGTTTTTAATCATTCGATTAAACTTACTGTTTTTTTCTCACCCATTACATTAAACGCCTCACCCTTCCAAACAATCCACTTCGCAGCGTATTCGCCGGCGCGGCGCTAGAAAATCGCCTCTTTCAGCCACTCTGTGGATCCACAGAGTAGCGCTGCAGACTGGCCCGTCTGGTTTGGGCCTAAGACAGTGGGGGAGAAGGGCACAACAGAGGCATGAATGAAAGGACATAGCCAGACATGCAAAGACCCATCCAGGGTTATGATGACAAAAGAAGAAGAATGATTTTAATTTGAGCTCCATAAAAAAAACGAAAGCAAGGATTTCCATAGGGCTGTTAGTATCCTCCTGAGAGGGTTGGAGTTGGAGCTGAACTTACAGTGGTATTGAGCCTTCTTTAGACCGATGGAGAACGTTGGCGGACCCATGATAATGTTGTGGATACGTATACTTGCCAAAGAAGAGGGATCAAAGGGAATAAGTGGATAAATGAGAGAAATATGAGAATGTAAAAGTTGGCACAATCCAGATCATTGGTTGGATTACCAGAGAGATACTGAGGAGAGGATGGGAAAACACAGCGTGAGTATTATAGAAATGGAATGGTAGAATATAATAGAGGGCGAATAATGTGTGAAGTGGAGAGGGCGTGGTAAAGTAATACTGCATAGCTTTTTATAATGCATTCGTTAATTGGTAGATAGACTAAGTATCACAAGAAATCAGATCTCTCATGTTCTGGTAGATATCAGGTGGGGTAGTAACTGCCAGACCTAAGAGGGGCAGATGGAGAAACGGATCATTTTCTGGTAAAAACGAAGGTAAGAACATGGCATTAGCGATAACATCTCAAATTGGATTAAACATTATTTGGCTAATCGTTCTCAAATGGTTAAATACGGTAGTTTTTTGTCAAAACTAATTCATATAACATCAGGTGTTCCACAAGGTTCTCATTTGGGTCCACTGCTGTTTAATATATTTGTTAACGATTTACAAACAGTAATTAACTCCGACCAATTTCTCTTATTCGCTGATGACATAAAAATCTTTAGATCTATTGCTTGCCTCTCTGATTGTGAATGTTTGCAGTTGTCCTTAAATAATTTTTCACGTTGGTGTGAAGTAAATGTTTTAAACTTGGGTTTAAAAAAATGTTTTAAAATCACGTTTAATAAAACGCAGGCTTCTTTTAATAATAATTACACACTTAATGGTACTGTTCTGCAAGAGATACATACGGTACGGGATTTGGGTATAACACTGGATAGAAAACTGAACTTTAATGATCATATTAATGACATAACTTCACGTGCCCTTAAAATGTTAGGATTTATCCAGAGAAATTCAAAGGACTTTTCAGTTTTCACGTTTAAAATATTATACTGTTCGCTAGTGCGATCAATTATAGAATACTGCTGTATTATATGGTGTCCTTTTTATAATACCCAGAAAACTCAATTAGAAAAAGTTCAAAACAGATTTTTAAGGATATGTGGTTATAAAATGGGTTTAAGACGTGGAGATTATAATTACAGTTATATTCTTAATCAACTTAAAATGAACAAATTAGAGACAAGAAGAGCTGAATTCGAATTATATTTTTTACATAAGCTTCTAAATGGATTTATTAATTGCCCTGAAATTTTAGGTTTAATCTCATTTAATATACCTATGCGAAGAACCCGTAATTCTGACCTGTTTTTTGTAGATTTTCATTCTACTAATTATGGACTTAATGAAGTTATTTCTAGAATGTTACGTACTGCGAACAATTACCAAACAGATTTAGAATTATTTAATACTTCAACTGCATCATTTAAAACACATGTTAAAAGACTGTTGTAGGCTTAGGTATCTTACTGTATTTTATACATATTGTACAAAAACTGAAAAAGGGTTTAGCTCGTCAATAAATAAATAAAATAAATAAACAATAATAACGTCACAAGAAATTCAGAAGAATTCGCTAACAACACTATGGAATACCGAAATTTCATGAAAAGGAATAAGAAAGAATACCAGGAACAAATATTCAAATATCGAAGGAAATCGGAAGAACAAGAGGAAGATCAATACCGGGTATCAAGCAAGAATAGGAGAGACTTCCTTCAAAACGACAATGGACAGCTTATTACTGATGACACGGAAATCGTAAAAGCCTGGACGGAATACTTTTATCAGTAATTGTTAGACGACAAATCTAGCAGAAACACAAGAAACAAAAAAATGCATATAGCTGAAATAGAAGACCAATAACTCTGTATACGAAGAAGTAACCCAGGCAATTAAAACACTTAAAATAGTCAGACACCAGGCAACGATGGTATATCTGCAGAGTGCTTAAAACACGGAGGAGAAGCATTGTACAGATCTATATACAAGTCAATTTAAGACATTTTAAAACACGGAGGAGAAGCATCGTACAGATCTATATACAAAGCTACTTCAAGACATTTGGCTAAAAGAAACAATGGCAGACGTATGGAAAGATGTCGTTATTGTACCAGTCCACAAAAAAGGAAACAAAAAGCAATATAGTTACTACCGGGGAATAATGCTCTTAAACACCACCTACAAAATTCTTGCAAACCTCTTGCTAGAAAGAACCACCACATACACAGAATAAATCTTCGAGAATTACCAACGCGGATTTAGATCGAGCTGCTCTAGTATTGACCAGATATTCATAATAATATATATATATATATATATATATATATATAATGGAAAAATGATGGGAGTTTGACCATGAGCTTCATCAGATGTTCATAGATTTTAGACAGATATTTGATAAATTGTGTAGAGTTAGACTGTGGACAGCAATGCAAGAATTTGGTTTCCCAGAAAAAAATCTAGTCAATTTGATCCGGATGTGTATGGAAGGGTTACGGTGTAAGGTGAGAGTAGAACAAGAATACTCGGGGACATTTGAAATAAACAATGGACTAACACAGGGAGATGCACTTTCACCACAACTCTTCAACTTAGCTTTGTAACAAATAATCAGAAGCTTGGAACAAATTGTGAAAGAAAAATCTTTTGGAGATATTTTGGCATGTGCTTGACGGAGCAGCAGGATAATATAGAATAAGAACTAACAAAAAGTTCGAAGGACTATATCTAAACGCTGACATAATAGTAGTAATAAAGTCCAGAAGACTTCAATGGGTAGGACACCTCAGAAAACATTGTAATGAAAGAATAGTAATGTTGATATGGAAAAACGTCCCAACTGGAAAAAGGCCACGTGGACGACCTCGACACCGGTGCTGAGATAATATTGCAGGAGACCTTAAAATTATGGACGTGGAGAACTGAATAGAGATTGCTCAAGACAGATAGGAGTGGAGGTATTATATCACATCGGCTAAAACATCGGCTTCCATGTGAAAGTAGCACTCTCTTAGCCATAATTATTTTTCGGATGTTTGTTATAGTTATATGAATTCCGGATTATAAATTGAAATCTTACGACTTTCGTATTGGTCCATTGAAATGTTACATTTTTTAGGCCATATCTTGCATTTGTTAGAGGAGTCAATTTTATTTTTTTAATGTGTAGGGGGGATCAGTAGAAGCTTGAGTTCAAGAAAAGGGGTGCAAAGGGATTTCGCGCTATATCTCGTAAACTACCAACCCTACAGAAAATCGTATAAAACATAAAATGTAGCAAATTAAATTTACTACAATTTTGTTTATATTACTTTTTATCGTCAAGTGACCAACAAAAAAGATATAAACAAAAATAAGTAAACATGTTTTAACAAGTTTCCTTTTGGAGGTTATAAATTTTTTTCAGTTCATAGTTCATTTACAATAAAATAACATTATAGCAATTCTGTAGAGGGTTTTTCAGCGAACAATTTCCACTATAAAGGTGTTCAATTATATTTACTTATGTAGGATTCACAGCGCTCCAAACTTGACCAGATTCTCTAATGCTCATAGGGATACAATAAAAACATAACGTTAAGCTTACTTTTCTATCTTAATATTTTTTTATTCATACAATTTCTTATGATTTTAACATTCCTATGGTATTATTAATCTATTTTTGACCTTTCTCCCCACTATAAAACTTAGAACCCTAAGCATATATAGAAAAGGCCCAAGAAGTTGTGTGAGGACAAATTCGCCGATACAGAAGAAGAATGACGCAACCGCATAATGCAAAATTTTTCAAAAGAG
This sequence comes from Diabrotica virgifera virgifera, assembly GCF_917563875.1. Taxonomy (NCBI): domain Eukaryota; kingdom Metazoa; phylum Arthropoda; class Insecta; order Coleoptera; family Chrysomelidae; genus Diabrotica; species Diabrotica virgifera. The sequence continues at coordinate 74,636,979 of NC_065451.1, forward strand.
GAAAAAACGATTATTAAATATTTAACCTTCGGAGTACGAAGACTGGGTCAAGCGTGACCCGAAATTCACTTATTTCTTAATATTTTATGAAATAATTTTTTTACAAATCCGATTGATCGTAAGTTCTCCTTATTTGTTTCAATCTATTTTTTCGTATATAATTCGTGAACATGCAAATTACAGTTTTTCCTCTACGTAACATCTATGATGCCGGGTCACTCCTGACCCGGTCTTCGGATTTCTAAAAATATTTTTAATATGTTTGTAGGTACACGTAAATCGCAGCCGTCTCTGTTTACGGGTATACGTATTCAAATATATGGCCGGAGCGAATTTACCTATGCCCGTTTTCTGTAAGGTATTAAAATCTGGCCGCCGGAGCGAACTAGTATATACCCATGGGAAACCATCTTAAAAAATTTAAATACAATAATTCAGGATTATAATTGTTATGTTTGTTTGTTTTTTGTTGAATTAAAGATACTGTTTATTAATACTGACTATTTAAAACATCCTTATAAATAAAATGAGAAAGGGTCACGCTTGACCCATCTTCGTAATCTAAGTAAGTCAAATAATCTCCGTACTCCGAAGGTTAAAATAGGGATTAAATGAAGAGCAATCGTCCAGGAGCATCGGTATGGCGTTTGTTTTTTGACAAGGATGGCTTTTGTTTTCATCGATATTGGTTCGAATTTCATTATTTTAATTTAATCGCCCCATTTTCAACCCTATCTACAGTTGCGTCATTATGCATCTGGAACAAGGTCTAACATAGCGCGCATTTCAGCAACGACGCAACTACCCTGTAGTGGCTCAGCATATTTTTAAAGTTCGGTCTTTTTGTATCATCTTTACATAGTATTTTAGAAGTTAATTGCGCAATAAACAGGAATTGAAAAAATTTGCAGTTACGTCATTTTTCTTCCGTACCGGACTGAATATCTGCCTGCTATTACTTTTATTATTATAATTTATCCTAGGTGGCACAGCAGTCGGTCCCCCTCTACTTAACTTATTCTTACAGTTGTGCTGCCTATTTGGCCACGTGCAGTCGTATTAAAAATTGTGAAAAGTATTTGGAGTTTTATAGATAATACTAAAATTTATATTTTTGTGATTCAATAAGCATTTTGTGTTTTTTGTAAGAACGCATCATGAGTGGTGGTTATTTGTTATTTTATTTGTAAGAAACCTCTAAGGAAAATTATTTGTCAGAGGGAAAGTCGAGACATCTTTACTCACTGTTGTCGGCGAACGTTTTTCGTCTCTTTATATGGCGGAAATAAAGACGATTCTCTGGAAACCCTGAGATACAAACGATTCGATAAAACAGTGAGAAAAAATGCATTTAATCTCTTATCACTTCCTCCAACACAAGATGCAGCCCGTTTCCATAGACTCCGAGTGTATCACCAGATTCAGTCATGGCTCGGTAAATATTGTGATCCAAAAAAGTGGGACTGGAGAAAGCATGGAAAATTTTTTATAACAATCCAAACTTCCAAGACTCCAGTACACCCGAGCTTATGAAATTCATCTTTAACAGATGCAATGGAAACTGAAAGTGCATGCGGTTGCCGAAAAGCAGACCTCAAATGTTCAGCAGTGTGCCTCTATTGTGTTGGTGAAAGTTGCAGCAACATCGTGGACATATCAACGTTAATTATTAAAAAAATGAATTGGTAGATGAATTACCGACAATGACGCCGACTCTAACTCTCATTATCACATCGGATACTGATTCAGATCTTGACTCGCAGCGTGGACCATCGAAAAAAATGAAAAATAATAACTGTGATAGATCTTTTTCAACATATAATAATAAAGAATATTATTTTGTCTAGAAATTGTCCGTGGATTAGGCCTACTGGGGATACCACACAAAATACGCGCCTCCAGACTCTACCTCATAGGTGGCCGAAAGGGAAAAAGGGTCGAAAATAGATTAATAATAGCATATGAATTAAAATCATAATAAATAAATATATAGATAGAAAAGTAAGTTTTTATTGTATTCCTCTGAGAATTCGAGAATCTGGTCAAGTTTGAAGCGCTGTAAAACCTAGATAAATAAATAAAATTAAACAACTTTATAGTGGAAATTGTTCGTTGAAAAATCCTCTATAAAATCGTTATATTATTTTAATGTAAAATGAACGGAAAAAAAGTTATAACCTCCAAAAGGAAACTTCTTACAAAATTTTCTCTTATTTTTGTTTATAACTTTTTTATTGGTCACTTGATGACAAAACGTAATAGATATAAAATTGTAGAAAATTGAATTTGCTATATTTTATATGTAATTAAATTTTCTGTATGGTTGTTAGTTTCGGAGATACAGCGCTAAAGCACTTTGCACCCCTTTTTCCAAGATGGCGGTCGGGGGACAAGAGTGGCGATCCCAAAAACTTAAACTTAAGCTTCTACTGAACCCCCTACACATTAAAAAAATAAAATTGACTCCTCTAAGAAATGCAACCCTAAATGTAACATTTCAATGGACTATACCGTCAGGATTGTATTTAGTAAACCATGTAGTATTTATTTTTTTTTCTAGGATTTTCCTATGATTGCAAAAATATTTTTAATACTGTCCTGCAAAGATGTTAATCCTAGACACAAAGTAAGGTAAATATTTTATAGGATAATTCCCGACCAAATATCCTTAATTATTTCTACCATTCTCGTCCGTTTTCAGTTCTCTTTCGTGAGTTTCTTTTGTGTTTCAAAATTAGCGTTTTATTTTTCAACAAAACCGCAAACGCTGCGAATAAAATGCCTCTGACCTGCGGCAATAACTGAGCAAGAAGACTTTTTCGTTTTATTCTCGGAAGAGTTCGTTGCGTAGTTTTTAATTAGTAGAAGCTGTTCCGTTTAAAATTTCTGGTAAAGGAGCAATGATTGTGCCCCTTCTGGGTACAACTAATTTTTATTAAAAGCCCTTTGTGATGCATTTCTTTGGAATTTTTCTATATGGTTCCAGTACATAAAAGGACGTCATTATTATTTAATATGTACAGTGTTTTCCCCAGAACGGGATAGCGGGGAACAGTGAAATAGTGAGGTCAAATTGAATTCACGCGATATTAAATATTCTTTGCATCAATAAATATGTTTGAACAAGTAATAAATTATGACAAATTTAAAAAGATATAAATCCATTTTGGCCGCTGAATAATGCGGAAAACATTATTTGTACTGTTTAAAAAAACAAATGGAAGATTTTTTCAAAATCAAATTGGCGACACGGCTACACAACGCACGATACGAAAGTCCTCTTCAGCCTGGTAAAAGTGTCTTGGTCGGGGTTGGACAGAACTAGACTACAAGTAGTATGCGAGTGAGAATGACAAGAGAACACGAAATAAAAGACACCATTTCGAGATAACCGGGCTTTCTATTTTTAGAAACTCGATAATTGGGCTAAAGCAGTTTGTAAACGGTTTTAGAAATTTTTCGATTTCTATGTTAATAAAAGGCAAAGAAATCATTGAATCAGTTCTCTGAAGATAAGGACCCAAACAAACAAGGCTAGAACATGCCAATGTGATTGGAAATCGGACACATGCAAGTTTTGCTAAATTGTTAGTAATGGGGCTAGCAAGAAAAATGTTTATGAGGAAATAATCAAGAGAAATTGTGAAATACTTTGAACATGTTTCACAGCCCTTTCCACGATGTAAAAGAGGTATACTAAGGTTGCATCGGTTCTTTGAACCATGGAAGCACGTGAGAACAATCGCGAAGAAAGTTCGAGGAAATTCTAAAAAATAACGGTACAACAACAGATAAGACATACAGATGATGTAAGCAAGTAATATTGTTTCTTAAGATAGACGGCAGAGTCATCATCATCATCCACCCTTCTGCATCCAAAGTTGAACATAGGCCTCCCCTAATTTCTTCCAGTTTTGTCGATCTTGGGCTTTCTGCAACCAATTTCCAGCACTCCTTTTGACGTCGTCTCTCCATCGTGTAGGTGGTCTATCTCTACTTCTTCTGTCTTCTCTTGGTTTCCACACTGTATTTTTTTGGGTCAGAGTAAGTACTACCTAATACAATAAACAGGTAGAATTAACAAAATGAATACTATTTAGTCAAATCGGACACATCAGTAGGCAAGGTGTTCCGTACCCAAGATGGATGAAGACAGTTAGGCATCTATCCAAAAAGATACATCAAAAAGATATCATACAATCTATTTTGATTAGATTTGAAATCGGCAATAACTGAGCAAGAAAACTGTGTTCCTTTTATTCTCGTAAGAGTTCATTGCGTAGTTTTTAATTATGTAGTAGAAGCTGTTCTGTTTCAAATTTCTGGTAAAGGAGCAATGACTGCCCCTTCCGGGTATAACTAATTTTTATTAGAAGCCCTTTGTGATGCATTTATTTGGAATTTTTCTATATGGTTCCAGTACATAAAAGGACGTCATTATTATTTAATATGTACAGTGTTTTCACAAGAACGGGATAGCGGGGAACAGTGAAATAGTGAGGTCAAATTGAATTCACGAGATATTAAATATTCTTTGCATCAATAAATATGTTTGAGCAAGTAATAAATTATGACAAATTTAAAAAGATATAAATCCATTTTGGCCTCTGAATAATGCGGAAAACATTATTTGTACTGTTTAAAAAAACAAATGGAAGATTTTTTCAAAATCAAATTGGCGACACGGCTACACAACGCACGATACGAAAGTCCTCTTCAGCCTGGTAAAAGTGTCTTGGTCGGGGTTGGACAGAACTAGACTACAAGTAGTATGCGAGTGAGAATGACAAGAGAACACGAAATAAAAGACACCATTTTGAGATAACCGGGCTTTCTATTTTTAGAAACTCGATAATTGGGCTAAAGCAGTTTGTAAACGGTTTTAGAAATTTTTCGATTTCTATGTTAACAAAAGGCAAAGAAATCATTAAATCAGTTCTCTGAAGATAAGGACCCAAACAAACAAGGCTAGAACATGCCAATGTGATTGGAAATCGGACACATGCAAGTTTTGCTAAATTGTTAGTAATGGGGCTAGCAAGAAAAATGTTTATGACGAAATAATCAAGAGAAATTGTGAAATACTTTGAACATGTTTCACAGCCCTTTCCACGATGTAAAAGAGGTATACTAAGGTTGCATCGGTTCTTTGAACCATGGAAGCACGTGAGAACAATCGCGAAGAAAGTTCGAGGAAATTCTAAAAAATAACGGTACAACAACATATAAGACATACAGATGATGTAAGCAAGTAATATTGTTCCTTAAGATAGACGGCAGAGTCATCATTATCATCCAGCCTTCTGCATCCAAAGTTGAACATAGGCCTCCTCTAATTTCTTCCAGTTTTGTCGATCTTGGGCTTTCTGCAACCAATTCCCAGCACTCCTTTTGACGTCGTCTCTCCATCGTGTAGGTGGTCTATCTCTACTTCTTCTGTCTTCTCTTGGTTTCCACACTGTATTTTTTTGGGTCAGAGTAAGTACTACCTAATACAATAAACAGGTAGAGATTAACTTAACATTTTAACAAAATGAATACTATTTAGTCAAATCGGACACATCAGTAGGCAAGGTGTTCCGTACCCAAGATGGATGAAGACAGTTAGGCATCTATCCAAAAAGATACATCAAAAAGATATCATACAATATATTTTGATTAGATTTGAAATCGGCAATAACTGAGCAAGAAAACTGTGTTCCTTTTATTCTCGTTGCGTAGTTTTTAATTAGTAGAAGCTGTTCTGTTTCAAATTTCTAGTAAAGGAGCAATGACTGCCCCTTCCGGGTATAACTAATTTTTATTAGAAGCCCTTTGTGATGCATTTATTTGGAATTTTTTCTATATGTTTCCAGTACATAAAAGGACTTTATTATTATTTAATATGTACAGTTTTTTCACAAGAACGGGATAGCGGGGAACAGTGAAATAGTGAGGTCAAATTGAATTCACGAGTTATTAAATATTCCTTGCATCAATAAATATGTTTGCACAAGTAATAAATTATATCAAATTTAAAATATTGAAATCCATTTTGGCCGCTGAATAATGCCGAACACATGAAAACATTTTGTACTGTTCAATAAAAAACAAAACTTATTGTGTTTACGGTTTTACTTGATTTTTTGGACTCTTTTTGTCAGCTGAAAAAATTCTATTAGTCAAATGTGTATCACATATGCTAAGTAAAAGAGGCAGCCTACTCTCTTCATTTTGTAGCTTAGAGTTGTTTTCCAAACTGTGTCGTAGGCTTTTTTTATGTCCAGTGTTACGATTCCTGTTCTTTTCTTTTTGTTGAAGTCGATTTTTGCGTCACTGACCAGTCTTGCTAGTTGTAATTCACAATGTCTTCTTTTTATGAAATTGATCTTCCTAAGTAACTCTTTTTCTTTCTGCGTGTTTGTAGAGTCTTTTGTAGATAATCTATTCCAATATATTTTTAAGTGATTCAAGGTGTGATATTGCCCTGTAACTTTCTGGTCATCTTCAGTCTATCTTTGGAAAATTTTGAGAATTTTTGACAACGATTTCTGAAGTAGAAATCGAAACGTCAAATAAACTTAATTTTAAAGTAAAATTGTGACTTATTTTCAACAAAAATAGTAAATTACTTTTAACTAATTTATCTTAACAACTTTAGTTATAGTTTTGATATTTCATTTTCTCCAACATTTTATATCCTTGCTCTTTTTATTTTACTTGGATTTATAATTAGGCTTCCTCATGTAAACATCCTGATTGAAATATATTTATTTTGAATGTAAATGTCACTTATATGTTGACCTAATTGATTTAGTGGTTTCTTAGCACAATTGATTATGAATGTAAACGTCAATCAAATCAAACTCAGCCAGTCAGCGTATCATTGAAGAGCGATCAAAAATAAATACCTGGAAGCAGCGTTGCCAGGCCCAAAAAATTTATTTCCCCAAATTGTGTTTTAAAAGTTGCCAGATTTTCAACAGAATTCCCCAGATTTATAAGATTTTTTCCAACTCGATACAAAACCGTTCTTAAATCGTTACGCGCATGCGGAATGACGAAAATTCATGCGCAGTTACACATTTTTCGTTACTGCGCATACTCGTAACTGTTAAAGAACGGTTTTGTTTGGGGATCCCCAGGGAATATTAAGGCCGCGTCTCACCATCAAATAATTTGATCAAACAGTTTGAACAAACTCCGGAAGTACGTCAAAGTGACGTCAAAATTGTAGTTTTTTGAAATTCTAAAAATCTGTACTCTCACTGTCTAGTTTGCTCAAATTTTTTGTATTGAGTTGTCTAACTTGTTTGTACTTTATTTAAAATTAAAATTTTTCATTATTATCCACAATGAACACTAACTGTGACTTTGTGACGTCACTAACTGTCACTTTCAGTTTGCTCAAACCAGTTTGATCACATTATTTGATGGTGGGACGCGGCCTTCCAAACTGTATTGAGAGTGGCCTATATGTGGAATCAGTCACCACGATCTTGTCGTTGTAAAACATTTAATATTCACATAATTATTGGACTTTCTAAAATAACTATCTTTTACTAAATTTAATAACATATTTTAGCCAGTTTGATTTCCCCAGATATTAGTCATTTTAAAAAAGTTTTTCCTCAGTCCCCAAAGTTTATCAATTTTCCCCAGTTCTGGGGAAAATTCCCCAGACCTGGCATCCCTGCCTGGAAGAGACAGACTGCTTGGTTTATTACACATCATCAGTCGATAGCGCGCAGATTCTTGAAACAAGATAGGAATATCGTCAAGGGGAGGTGGCAGGAAACTGCAAAAATTGTGAAAATTAATCTAAAGATACTTTAGTTGTTTTTATTTTCGAGATAATATTATGTAGGTATGTCAACTAAAAGATCCCGACATAGCAAATGTATACAGACAGCAAATATAAGATCAAATAAGTACAGAAAACTTAGAAGCAAAAGACATTAACCAACTATGGGTAAATATACGAGATATTGTTTTACAGAAATCGGTTGAAATATTGGGCAAAATCAGGTCAGAAAAACGAAATCGTTGGTTTGATCATGAGTGTGAAATGGCCAAAAATAGAAAGAATGCAGCATATCAAAAAGAAAAAACCATCGACGGAGGTTGTACACGGAGAAAAAAAGGAGAATATAGACGTCTATAGAAGAGAGGAAAAACGTATTCATCGACGTAAGAAGAGGGAATACGAACAGAACACTCTCAATGAGATACAAAGTTTATTGGATAAAAATGAAACAAGAAAATACTACAAATCCTTAAATAATAGCCGTCAAAAATTTAAACCACGATTAAAAATTTGTAGAGGCACTAACGGTGAAATTCTACATTATAAAAACTTAGTTCTTAACAGATGGGCACAACATTTCAGCGAACATCTAAATATAAACGATATTGAAGGAGGTTACAACACATCATCAACTACACAGTGAAGACCCAACAAGAGAAGAAGTGTCAAATGCCATCCTAAAACTCAGAGACAATAAAGCCCCAGGAATCGACGAAATCTGTTCGGAAATGTTTAAAAAAGGTGGTGATCAACTTTTTGCAGCAATTCATAAACTGATAGTTCTTATAATATGGCAGAATGAATTGGTACCAGAAGAGTGGCTAAAGGGAGTAATATGTCCGTTGCATAAAAAAGGTGATCAACTGGATTGTAAGAACTATAGAGGCATTACTTTGTTAGCATCTGCATATAAAATCTTCGGCAATGTATTGTTTGAAAGACTTAAACATTTTACAAAGGATATTGCAGGTCAATACCAATGCGGATTTACTGCTGGAAAGTCAACTATACATCAAAGTCAAGCACATAGGCAGATTCTAGAAAAGTCCCTAGAATATAACATAGATACCCACCATCTCTTCGTCGACTTCAAAGCTGCCTATGACAGTGTTAAAAAAAGCGCATTATATAATGCAATGATAGACTTTGGGATCCTACCTAAGTTAGTTAAGTTGACTCAACTAACAATGCAAAACGTAAGCTCGTGCGTTAGAATTCAAGGAGAAACTCTACGTTCTTTGACGTTAATAATGGTCTAAGACAGGGAGACGCGCTGGCGTGTCTCCTCTTTAATATTTCCTTGGAAAAGGCAGTCAGAAAATTAAATATTAGAATGAATGGAACTATTTTTAATAGATCGACGCAAATTCTCGCATTCGCTGACGATATAGTTATAGTGGGCAGAAGTTTGAGAGACATGGTGCAGTGTTTTACAAGGCTTGCGGACGCGGCAAGTGAATTAGGACTTGTGGTAAACGAGGAAAAAACCAAATATATGTTGGTTTCTAAAAACTCCCGAAATATCCAACAGATAATTCAAATTAACAATCACACCTTTGAGCAAGTCAAGGAATTCACATATCTTGGATCGCTAGTAAACGTAATAAACACGACAAGCGATGAAATAAAAAGACGCATAGCAATAGCAAACAGAACTGTTCACGTTTACGGTCTCCATAAACATTAAAAAAATAAAAATATAAAACGTGCAGTAAAGCTCAATATATACAAGACCTTAATAAGACCGGTTTTGATATATGGAGCTGAAACGTGGACCCTATCTCAAAGTGATGAAATACTGCTTGGTATTTTTGAGAGAAAAAGTCTTAGAATTTTTGGAGCAGTAAATGAAAATGGGCTATGGCGTCGAAGATACAACTTTGAACTGTATCAGTTATAAACCGATCCAGATATTGTGAAATTCGTTAAAGTGTAGAGACTTAGATGGGCTGGACACATTGCTAGGATGTCAGACCACGAATACACTAAGAGATTAACATTTTCAAAACCAGAGGGCACAAGAAGTAGAGGACGACCACAAAGAAGATGGATTGATGATGTGGAAGAAGACCTAAAAATTCTAGGGGTCAGAAGATGGAGGGAAGTTACCAGGAATCGGCAGGAGTGGCGACTTCTTTGTGAGCAGGCCAAGATCCACAACGGATTGTCGAGCCACTTACGATGATGCTGATGTCAACTATCACCTAAACAATAATTTATATTTTAAGCAATGATTTTTGCAGAGTAAAGTTGAAAACGGAATATGGGATCTCCAAAGATAAAAATGTTTTCAAACTCTTTAACAATAAACAATAGCCCATACTTTACCAAAAAGCTGGTATCGCCGCTAGCGGACCGCTATCTCCTTCAGGTCTAATTCGAGAATCATCTTATGAGTGGCGAAAATCTCTGACCCAGTCTAGCCAAAGGTCAGATCCCCACTGATCACTGATCTTAATGATATCTTTATGCTGCCAATTTGATCTATAATAAACAAACACTTCAATTTTGCTATTAACTGTTCTCGGTACAAATAAAATATTGACTTCTGTTTATTCTAATCGAAGAGACACCAAGTGGTTTTCGACGAAGTTTAAGATATAATTTTAATTTTTAGGACAAACTACTATTCGAATATTCATAAGGTGCATATTAAAAGCTTATATACAGGATGAGAATTGAAATACGTGAATTAAAGCTTTTAAAGGATTTTTGGATCGTTACAGTAGGATTGCACTTAGGCTCGGAGGAATGTCCTTATTTATGCTAATTAATGTTGGAGCAGATAACGGCGAAACATTCCCTGGTGCTTGATGAATGCTGAGGGTGTAGTATCCGTAGAAAATAGTGGAAGTGACGTAGAACAAAAACTGGAAGAGAGGAAACAAGCTCTTGAGGAAAAAGATTTAAAGTTTATTAAGATAAGAACGGAGTATTTGGAATTTTCATTTAAATATCGAGTTACTACAAATAAAACGATATCTTTGGATGCTGAAATGAATGTAAGAAGTTTTAAGTACCTAGTACCGGTATAAAGGGGTAATGAGGAAGTATATGGAGATGCATGTAATAAAATTAGGGTTGAATGGATGAAGTTAAAGGAAATGAGTGCTGGGTTGTGTGACAGAAAAAATACAATGGTACTTAAAGAAAAATTCTGTAAAACTGTCAAAAGGCCGACCAGCTATGATATACTGAATTTAATGATAAGCAGTTAAAAATGAAGAGGAACAACCAGTTCATGTGCTTAAAATGAGAATGCTTCGGTTAATGAGTGGAATGTCAAAAATAATTAACAATGAGTAGATTAGAAAAAGTCTAGGAGTGGCATCAATTGATAACAAAATACCAACTTAGTACCTAATAAATATGAAAAGTAGAGTTATCACCTTGTCACATTCTGACTATGGAACATCCGGTCATACACAATTAAAAACGATCATGTTGCAGAATTCATTTTCAGCGAACCTTCTGAATGGACTTATTTTTGGTGTCTTAAAAGTCAAAACGACAGATTCGACAGAGGTCTCAACAAACAACCAACGAACGGTGTACCACTCTACACCAGAATTTCCAGGCTTAACAAATATACTTTTAAATACGTTTAGAGAAGTACCGACTATCAAAATTGGAACCACAAATATAAAAATGGTGTCAAAGTTACACACAAAACTAAAATCACCCTTACAATATTAAATCCCAACAAATATTAAAGAAAGCTAGAATGGTGTGTACACTATCATCATCATCATCATCATCATCATCATCATCATCATCATCATCATCATCATCATCATCCAGCCTTCTGCATCCAAAGTTGAACATAGGCCTCCCCTAATTTCTTCCAGTTTTGTCGATCTTGGGTTTTCTGCAACAAATTCCCAGCATTCCTTTTGACGTCGTCTGTCCATCGTGTAGGTGGTCTACCTCTACTTCGTCTGTCTTCTCTTGGTCTCCACACTGTAATTTTTTGGGTCCACCTCCCGTCCTTCATTCTGGCTACATGGCCCGCTCAATTCCACTTCAGCCATGCTACTCGCTCTATGACATCTGTGACGCCTGTCCTTCTTCTGATTTCTTACTACTGACCCTATCTCTGAGAGTCAGTCCAAGTAGTGACCGTTCCATTCTTCTTTGGGCCACTCTAAGTTTCGTTGCTGTGGCCAGGGTTAACGATAATGTTTCGGCGCCGTAGGTCATGACTGGAAGCACACATTGGTTGAATGTCTTCCTTTTCAAATAATTTGGCAAGTTGCTCTTGAAGATGTCTGATAGAGCTCCATATGCGGCCCATGCTAAGGTGATCCTTCTCTGTAATTCAGCAGTTTGATTTTATTGATGATACAAACTGTGTACACTATACCCTGTAAGAATTTCAACAAAGTATATATTGGGGAAACGTCCAGGAATATGTCGGAAAGAATAACCTCGCACAAGAGTGACATTATTCTGAATAAAGTACAAGTGCATTAAGTGAACATTCAGTCACGATGGGTTACACTCTAAACTTTTACCAAGTAAAAATATTGGCAAGGGAAAGAAATTATAACAAAAGAAGGTTTTTAGAAATAAAATTAAAACTACACGGAATACCTCAATCAGATGAGATGACATTGAGAATTTAAGTGCTATATCTAGTAATCTAGTATCGATGACAGAAACAGCATATATAAAAGCTACAGAAAAAGTACACAAAAGATCGGTGGGTTTATTCAAAGCTCAAACGAATTCAAGTGTTGTTTTTCTGTGTTTGGTGTTCGTCTTCTTCGTCAACAAGAAAAAAGAAATAACCTTTCTTGTATCTGTTTAGGGAGATTAAATGATAGAAAGGCCTGTAACTTTTTATGCGCACATTTGTACTAAGGTAAGTTAGGTGATGTTAGGTAAAAACAAAGATAATCAGATGTACAAACATGTGGATAAACAAATAAAATCCAAAATTAAGCAGGCTAAAGAACAATGGTTAAAAGAACAATCCGCAGAAATAGAAGAACACCAGAAAAGACATGATAATTTTAACACACATAAAAAAATTAAGGAATTAACTCAGAACAACAGAAAAAGAAAACCGGGAATACTAAAAGATACAGATGGGAAACTTGTGTTGAGTACTAACGAAAAATTAAAGAGATGGACAGAATACATAAATGAATTGTTCAAAGACAATAGAACAGAGCAGATGGAAGTCGAAGTAGAAGATGATACGGTTTTGAAGATATTAAAAGAAGAAATTAAATCGGCATTAAAAAACAGCAAAAATGGTAAAGCAGTAGGTCCAGACCAAATCCCAGTAGAAAGCTTAAAATACATGAATGATGAAACCTTAGACATTATCGTAAACTTGTTTAACACAGTGTACAAAACAGGAAACATACCAAAACAATGGTTACTCTCAACCTTTTGTGCTATCCCTGAAAAATACAAACGCTAAAGATTGCAGTGAATACAGAACAATATCATTAAGTCACATTCTCAAATTATTCTTGAAAATAATACATGGTCGTATAAATAAAAAACTAAAGGAAGAAATAGATGATAGTCAGTTTGGGTTCAGAAACGGACTAGGAACCAGAGAGGCGTTATTTGTTATGTGTTAGGCGTTATGTGTTAGGTCAAAGATGCATGGATATGATTGTGGATGTGCATGTTTGTTACGTTGATTTTGAGAAAGCTTTTGACAAAGTAAGACATGAAAAATTAGTCCAAATTCTAAAGACAAAAAACATAGACAAAATGGACTTACGAATAATAACAAACCTTTACTGGAATCAAAGAGCACAAATTGTAATAGATAACGAACCCAGTCCAGAAGTTGAAATCAGGAGAGGAGTTCTGCAGGGATGTATTATGTCCCCATTACTCTTTAATGCATATAGTGAAGCCATTTTTGAAGAAGCATTGCTATCTCAAAGTGAAGGAATAATAATTAACGGAAGATCTATTAACAACATAAGATATGCAGATGACACCGTGATTATGGCAAGCTCTGCTGAACAACTCCTTCTTCTTCTTGTAGTGCCTATCCGTTTCGGATGTTGGCGACCATCATGGCAATCTGCACTTTGCACACTGCTGCTCTGAAAAGATTTGTAGTGGTTGTGTTGAACCACGTTCGTAGATTTCTCAGCCAGGAAATCCTTCGCCTTCCTGGTCCTCGCTTTCCCTCTACTTTTCCCTGCAAGACCAGTTGCAACAGTCCATATCTCTCCAACAACTCTGAACAACTCCAACTACTACTAAACAAAATAAACAATTTCTGTGACGAATATGGACTAAAAATTAATATAAAAAACGCCAAATACATGATAATAACTAAGAAAACAAACATACAAACAAGCATACATTTGGGAAATGTACCGATAGAAAGGGTTGATAAATACAAATACCTAGGAACCTGGATTTCAGATAAAAATGATCAAACAACAGAAATAAGGACCAGGATAGAAATATGTATCAAGAAATGCGTTTGTAAAAATGAAAACAGTTCTCTGCAACAAAGACCTTAGCTTAGAACTGAGAGTAAGAGCTTTGAGATGCTACGTGTTCTCGATACTACAATATGGACTTGAAAGCTGGACATTAAAGCAAGAACACATAAATAAGCTACAGTCATTTGAAATGTGGTGTTACAGAAGGATGCTTAGAATAGCATGGATACAAAGGAAAACGAACACGGAAGTATTGCGAGAAATGGGTAAAGTATGCGAAATAATAAACACAATCAAAATAAGAAAGTTACAATATCTGGGACACGTAATGAGGGGACCGCGATATGAAATGCTAAGACTGATAATATAGGAAAATATAAGAGGCGGAAAGAGTATACGAAGAAGGAGAGTGTCATGGTTAAAGAATTTAAGGGACTGGTTTAGATGCAGTTCTATAAAACTCTTTAGAGCAGCGGTGGATAGAGTAAAGATAGTGATGATGATATCCAACCTCCGATTAGGAGACGGCACTTGAAGAAGAAGAAAAGTTAGGTCCAATCGAACTAAACTTGAGAGCAAAAACATCCGCACTCGATGAATTGTAGTTTGTGCTTAGTAATTTCATGTTGTGTTCTTTGAATTAAAACAACAAATGCAAAAACTATTATAGAGCTTCCAAAAAATAATTGTTTTATGCAAATTGGCAACGTATTATACAATTTGTCTTCTCCTGTATGGCATAGGGAATTTAACAAACATTGTAACGGGCATGTTCTATCAAATTTAGATCTCTATTAATTTATAGAATAGAAAAAACTGTATGACTTGTGAATCTCTATTAATTTGCCGGTGCGTCTCAGTCGCTGTTCAAACGTTGACCTGTGTGTACACTTCGAAGTGCAGTGAGTGAATATTTTACAAAATGGATACTTCACCGGTGAAGGCGGTTCAGATAATTGCATAATCAAGAGATGGATATAGTCAGAGGGCTGTCGCACAACAAATATTTGTGTTATTGCAATAAAAATTACTTCTGTTCATGATATTTTACTTCTAAATTTACATTGTGTGTGGGTAGACACTGGCCAAACAGCGTAATCAAAAAATATAACTTATTTTACTTTTGGGTCGATATTTTTGGTTTCAAGTGTATTTTTGGTCTTAGAATAATATTCTGGGACCAGAATAATAATATTCTAATATTCACATATTATGTGATTTAATTTATGACGTTGTTCTGAAGCTATTTCCTTGTGGCATTTTTATGATTAACTATTTAGATGGAAAATAAGCCACAATTAAATTGAAAAAATAATTTTATTAACGTTTCGACTCCCAAATCGGGTTTTGGTCAAAATACAAAATACTACTAAAATAATTGCTAAGTAAAAAAAATTCTTCTAATAATTTATTTAATCTGACTCATTTATATTGACAATTCAGACGTATATTATACATTTTAAAGTAGAAGACTTTAAAATGATATCGACAATATTTATGACTTGCGTTCCTGGGACGACTTTACTAAAAGATAGTTCATTCGATTACATGAAATCAATCCCAACTCAAGAATATCTGTCACAAAAAAATCATAGCATGTGATCTGTCTTTAAAAAGACAACCAAATGCAATGATAACAGTAAAATTCTCGCGTTAGAGATTCCATAGTAAATCACGAGGGAAAACCAGGAAAAACCTCGTGATACTATCCCGACATCGTAAGTATTTGGTCTTACATTTAATTTACTTTGAAAAACTAATACCAGATTCTGACTTAAATATTAAATTATAAATAATATTAATAATACATAGATATACAATAAGTAATACTAAAATATAAAATATGTACTAACTCGATATGTTTTTGACTTACTAATCATGGTATTTTCTTTCTATTGACGTCCTATTTCAGTATGGGTAAGTACATCCTCCTGCATTCTACCGAGGAATTTGCGACACAATTGGTTTCATTTAGCATAATTAGAGCCACTGCTTTGATTTTTTTCTTTTTACTATCTGATTCTGTCAGGACTATACTTGAATCTCTGCACTGAACTCTATGTTCATTTGTTTATTATCCCATGCGTGTTGACATATTTGAGATCTATCAAATTCTCTATTTTTATTATAAGACTGATGTTCACTTATTCTAACGTTTAATGGTCTTGATGTTTTACCCAAATAAAATTGTTCACATTCACAAGGTATTTTATAAATGCAATTCTTTGTTCTTTCTTGTTCATTGTTAGGTTTAGTTTTAGATAGAATAGATCTCAATGTGTTGATATATTATCAATACCATATATGTATAAAAGGACTGTCCGAGAAACTTAAAACAATAGGAAATAAATTCAACATTTCAACAACATTTAAAACAACAAACACATTGAGATTATTCAATCTAAAAGTAAACCTAGCAATGAACAAGAAAGAACAAAGAATTGCATTTATAAAATACCTTGTAAATGCGAACAATTTTATTTAGGTGAAACATCAAGACCATTAAACGTTAAAATAAGCTAACATCAGTCTAATATTAAAAATAGAGAATTTGATAGATCTCAAATATGTCACCACGCATGGGATAATGAACATAGCGTTCAGTGGAGAGATTCAAGTATAGTCCTGAAAGAATCAGATAGTAAAAAGAGAAAAATCAAAGAATCGGCTCCAATTATGCTAAATGAAACCAATTGTGTCGCAAATTCCTAGGTAGAATGCAGTAGGATGTGGTTACCTATACTGAAAGAGGAAGTCACTAGAAAGAAAATACCACGATTAGTAAGTCAATAACATATCGAGTTAGTACATATTTTATATTTTAGTATTACTTATTGTATATCTATTATTATTAATATTATTTATAATTTAGACATATTAAAGTCACAATTGGGTATTAGTTTTTCAAAGTATATTAAATTTAAGACCTAATACTTACGATGTCGGGATAGTCTCACGAGTTTTTTCCTGGTTTTCCCTCGTGATTTACTATGGAATCTCTAACGCGAGAAGTTTACTGTCATCGTTGCATTTGGTTGTCTTTTTAAAGACAGATCACATGCTATGATTTTTTTGTGACGGATATTCTTGAGTTGGGATTGATTTCATGTAATCGAATGAACCATCTTTTAGTAAAGTCGTCCCAGGAACGCAAGTCATAAATATTGGCGATATCATTTTAAAGTCTTCTACTTTAAAATGTATAATATACGTCTGAATTGCCAATATAAATGAGTCAGATTAAATAAATTATTAGAAGATTTTTTTTTACTTAGCAACAACATTTTTGTTTATTTTAGTAGTATTTTGTATTTTGACAACGACACCCAATTTGGGCGTCGAAACGGTAATAAAAATATTTTTTCAATTTAATTGTGGCTTATTTCCCATCTAAATAGTTAATTTATGACGTGCCTTTTTGTCACACCCTGTCTATTAGTACCTTATACAAAAATATATTTCTACCAGCACTGTAACATTCCAACATAATTTCTACTAAGCACGTGATCCTGCAAAATCTTCAGATTTGGTATAAACGTTTCCTCTAAGTGCACATTCGCCATAGGCCGTCACGTTTTGACGCGGAAAATGATTATTGACAGCTAAATAAAACGACCCGAGGGCATCTCAACGGAATGGTTATTTAGTGCAATTGGTTTACACCCTCTGGTTCTGCTGTTCCGCATCCGCATTCTGCTGTTGCAAATGTACACGCACACATGCACATCTCTGAACTCATATAGCATTCCAGAGGCGCCGGCCGGGGAGATGTGCAATGTGCATTCATCAAATTCTTCGAGCCACTGGAACTTTTGCCTGAAACAGGTTTATAATTCGTTAATAATTAACTTAATATAAACTAGTGATGTAACGAATGTCGTTTTTTGAACATTCGCGAGTACGAATGCGAATGCGAATATCTAATAACGACATTCGCGAATGCGGATGTTCAGTTTTTTTTAATTTGTTTCTATTTTTGAAATATTTTCTAAATTTTTAATGAGAAGTTAATTGATATTTTAGGCCATTGATTATATTCAAAATAATATAGCTAAAAGGAACTACAACGTTAACGGGGTTTTATCATTTAATATGGTCAATGGACATCTATATATGAAAAAACCGCGGAGTGCTACCATTTAAAGGGGTGCGTTTTTGAGAAATAGGTGAATTAGTCCCTGGGCACAGGTTACATTATAGTGAGTTCAATGCACTTTTGGTAGAAATACGTCTACATAAAAATTGTTCCTGGTTAAATTTCCTATCTAAATATATCTTTTTAAAGTCAAAGATACTTTTTTTTACAAAAATATATTCAAAAGAAAAAGCACAAAGAAACCCAAAAGAAAGAAATTTTGTTTTTTGTCCCATAACTTTTGTCCACGGGGATATTGGTATAGACATTGCTTCACATAAAAAAAACTTAAATATTTTCTCTTTAAAATGATGGTTGGTACAGGTCATTAGGATTTACAGTTTTCGAAATATGATTTTTCAAAGCTCGCCACTCACAGCAATTTTGGGCAATTTTCCTTGTTATTTCGCAAATATTGTTCTGTAACTTTTTTCTATGTAACTTTAGGTATATGCAATGGTACACGTAATAGGAATAGAAATCAATTACCTTTAAAACGGTCTACTGTATAACGTTGTACGACTTTTTTTAAAGAGATTATGGTTTTTCAAGGTTTTATACTTTTAACGATTGTTTTATAATATAATATAAAAATAAAATAAAATTATTATATAATATATTATATATTATATAATACTAGTATAAAAAAATATTATTTTTTACATTTTTTACGACTATTTTTGTAATTTCTCATAACTTTTTTTTTCTTGTACATGAATATACTATCTATATATTGCGCAACAAAGAGGGCTTACTTTCTGTTCTTTAAAATGGTGTATCATCTATATTTAAATACATAATGGAAACCGAGTGATTTTTGATATTTTTTTTACCTGTATTATTTAAAATTATTTCTTCTACAAAAATTACATAAACATTAGTCTTAAAAAACATCACTTTAGTTAAAATTATTTAAACGTTAAAAATAAAAATTTTCAAAATCAAAGTCGATCTCTTCGTTAGCATTAGCTTCAATATCTTCCTCTGACACCTCAGTTATCTTAGAGTTCCCACAATTGGTACCAATGCACATGCACCCTTTGCAGAATATTGAACAACTAATTAATATCTTCCTACAACCGCAGTTTTTGTACATCCTTTGGTACATTTACATGCTATTTTTTCAAGCAAAGCTTATGGTGCAGGAGCTTGACAGTAAATATTGGAATTAATCCATATTTTGAAGTTTATCCGGCCGAGACAAGTGGATCCAAAGTATTACCTATAAAAAATAAGATTCAATCATAACACACAATCACATAAAAAAGTTATAATGAGGAATTTAAAAAATAATCCTAAAATCGAAAATCGTTGCAAGTACTTATTTTATTACAATTTGAAAAAGCATATCTTATTCAAAAATAACCCTAGAATTTTTTGTATTACACCATTTTAAAGTAAACAGAATAAGCTTTTTTTAGAATATAATATATACCATATAGAAAAAAAAAGTTATAATGGGAAATTTAAAAAATAATCGTAAAAAATATAAAAACTCGTTAAAAGTATAAAAGTATAAAAGTCTTGAAAAAGATAACCTCTTTAAAAGAAGTCGTACAACATTATACAGCAGACCATTTTAAAGATAATTGATTTCTATTCCTCTTACATGTACCATTGCATATACCTAAAGTTACGTAGAAAAAAGTTACAGAACAATATTTGCGAAATAACAAGGAAAATTGCCCAAAATTGCTGTGAGTGGCGAAGTTTGAAAAATCATATTTCGAAAACTCTAAATCCTAATGACCTCTACCAAACATCATTTTAAAGATAAAATATGTAAGTTTTTTTTCTATGAAGTAATGTCTATACCTATATCCCCGTGGACAAAAGTTATGGGACAAAAAACAAAATTTCTTTCTTTTTAGTTTCTTTGTGCTTTTTCTTTTGAATATATTTTTGTAAAAAAAAGTATCTTTGACTTTAAAATGTTATATTTAGATAGGAAATTTAACCAGGAACAATTTTTATGTAGACGTGTTTGTACCAAAGGTGCATAGAACTCACCCTAATGTAACCTGTGCCCAGGGACTAATTCACCCATTTCTCAAAAACGCACCCCTTTAAATGGTAGCACTCCTCGATTTTTTAATATATAGAGATTTATTGACCATATAAAATAATAAAACCCCGTTAACGTTGTAGTTCCTTTCTATAGTACATAATCAATAACCTATTTAGTGTAAATCAATCTGAATCTTAAGATTTATTACATTATACCAAATAATAAAAGAACGTGAAGGCTGATAATCTGATTATACAAGGTTAAGTTACCTTTTTTTTAATAAAAAAAGATGAGAAAGAGAATAGATTTTGATTTTATTAATCTAACGTTATTTTCAAATTATCTTTTTTCTGATATTGATATTTATTCGCAAAACATTCGCACAAATTTTGAGAATGCGAACGTGAATGCGAATATGCAAATACATGCGGATATTCGCGAATGCGAATACGAATATTCGTTACATCACTAATATAAACATATATAACTATTTTCTTCTGATTGTTGAAGTAAACATAAATATGTCCGTGATTATTATCAAAAGTCAGAGAGATTTGAAATGATTCTCTCAATTCGAGATTGCCTGCTCGTTTTATTTTGAATTATTTCAAAATGTTTCTTACTTCTTTTTCTGCATATTTTTGATAATAATTTTTTGAAGTTATACCTCTTTAGGCGCGATTTCATTGAGGGTGAAATTTTATTAATCTGCGCGCATGCGCACACAGGCAGTATGGAGTTAGTTACTAAATGTTTTAATTTATGTATGTATCAGTCCAGAAAAGGTGTGGAAAGAATATATTAGTGTTTTTAAATATATTTTTCTACAAACGTGTTAAAAATGCAATTTTTAGCACTCCATAGGAGCGTTAAAAATGCTACTTTAAGGCACTAGTGCTTTATAATTTTTAAGGCACTGCAGTTAAAAGTGAATTGTCAAATTGTGAAACGTCAAAATATTTATTTATATTTCATTTATTAACATTAATATTAATAATACAACTTTCGCAATTTGAAAAAGGTGGTTTAAAAGGTTTTTTATTATAATTTTGTGTCTTTGGATTTGTCTTCCCTGGACGTAAAATAATAAAACATCTATTTTTATATTTGACTTGTCAGCGTGATGTGTAATTATGTATATCTGAAACGTCATTAGCATGCGCCTTGATGGTCTTGTTGGTAGAGCATTGGACCAGAGATCGAGAAATCGCGAGATTGCGGGTTCAAATCCCGGACGATTCATACTTTTTTCTTTTTTTTTATTTTTAATATTTGGCATTGTTAATTTTTGGTAATTATTGTTTTTTGTATTGTAACTGTTACGTATATTTATTTCGTTGAAATTATATAATAGAAGTATAACTTATTACGTGCGTACACAGTACACACACATTCTTTTGTGTGTGTACTGTGTACGAATTTCCTAAACCTGTTGTCCGATTTAAGTTATTTGTTTACCACGTTATAGCCTTATTCATTAACAATATCGCTGTAATAATATTGTTGCTAGACAGGTAAACTGTCATTGTCTACCGGGTGTACGAATCAAACGGTGTTTTTTCTCAAAGTTCGCATCACCCTGTGGACTATTCTAGCATTTATAAAATATTGAAATTAAAACCCAACTATAGCCTCAGGTTTTCGTAACATTCTGTTTTTAGATTCATTTGCTTGTGTTGGATAATAAAAAAGTTAGGTACTTTAACAACTGGCCATATTCGTCATCAGTACAGGGTGTTTCTAAATAAGTGCGACAAACTTTAAGGGGTAATTTTACATGAGAAAATAATGACAGTTTGCTTTATAACCGTATGTCTGCAAACGCTTCGTTTCCGAGATACGGGAGGTTCAACTTTTTTTACAAACTGACGATTTATTTATTGCTTTAAAACCAGTTGAGATATGCAAATAAAATTTGGTGAGTTTTAAGACGTATTTATTGCACATTTTTTGACATACAATTAAGAATTTTATATTCACCATTAATCGTGTTTTTTTTCAATTTTTGCTCTATATCTCCAAAGATTTTAACTTTAATCAAAAACACCCAAATAAAAATTCACCGTAATTAAATTCTGCATAGAGACGTGTGGTTCCCGTTTTACTTGGACGAAAATTTTCCCCGGAAAATGCGGGTTTTTCCAACAAAATTTTTAATTTTAAACTAAAATTTTAGGTAAGTAATTGTTCATCAATAATTAAATAACTTGGTAATATAAAAGATTTCTTCGTATAAATTATAATTCCAGAAGCCGATAGAAATTGAATGAACAGTTTAGCAACAATTGAATTGTTAATTAAAAATTTACGGTCGCTATAATGACCACAATAGTTATTATTATACATAAGAATAACTATGATTTTTGTATAAAAAGACACTGTTCCTATCTAATGCACTTTACGGAATTGAAATTGGACTATTTAAGCGGCCTCAGGAATATTTTAAAATTATAAACAATTTTTTGGCTTATAAACAAATAGAATATCTCGGGAAATATTAAATTAAATTAAATCATGAAAACGGTATTGGAAAAAAAGCGCCAGGACGCTTCTTTAAAAAAAAAAAACGTTTAATTGTGATGAGTGGCTCCTGAGATACAACCGTTCAAAGTTGACCGGCATTTACAACAAAGATATAAACAATAGGATTACAATTTTCGAACCGTCACCTTTTTATTTTTGTCCTCTCTCTCCTCATTAATTTTCATATCTTTAAAATACTCATAACATGTATTATTATAATAAAAACTATCGATATTACGAGTGAAAATTGCCAAAAATAACAAAATTCCAATCAAAAATTAGGTTGGAGAAAATGTAATCTCAAAGTTTAAAATCGGTATACGTTAAAAAATGCATTTTCTCGGCTTCCCGTGGCGCAATTTTCTTCATTATTTTTTTTTGTTCCCAAGTAACTCGACTAGAGCCATCTAAACAAATTACTAAATGTCACTCTTGCTTTTGTTTTATTCATTTATAAGAAAAAAAACTACACATTTTTGTCCAGTTGCAGACTTTTTTTAGATAAACTTACTGTAAGTCTACCTTTTAACGTTAAAAACACAAATATTCCCATTTAAAAGCTGTATTGTTATTTAAACAATCTTTATTTAAACAAATTAAAAAATTTTGTTATAATAAATAAATTAATTTATTATAACAAAACAAAAGCAACTTTGACATTTAATAATGCGTTAGTTGGATGGCTCTACGCGAGTTACTTGGGAACAAAAAAAGAATGAAGAAAATTGCTTCATGGGAAGCCGAGAAAATGCATTTTTTTAACGTATACCGATTTTGAACTTTGAGATTACATTTTCTCCAACCTAATTTTTGATTGAAATTTTGCTATTTTTGGCAATTTTCACTAGTAATATCGATAGTTTTTATTAAAGAGGACAAAAATTAAAAAGTGATGGTTCGAAAATTATGATCCTATTGTTTATATCTTCGCCATAAATGCCGGTCAACTTTGACCGGTTGTATCTCAGGAACCACTTATCCCAATTAAACGTTTTTTCTTTTAAAAGTGTTTTCTTTCCCATACCGTTTTCATGATTTATTTTAATTTAATATTTCCTGAGATATTCTATTTGTTTATAAGCCAAAAATTGTTTATAATTTTAAAATATTCCTATATATATATAACTTATTTAATTTTAATGAACAATTACTTATCTAAAATTTTAGTAGAAAAATAAAAATTTTGTTGGAAAAACCCGCATTTTCCGGGGAAAATTTTCGTCTAGGTTATTCGGGAAAAACACGTCTCTATGCAGAATTTAATTACGGTAAATTTTTATTTGGGTGTTTTTGGTGTAAAGTTAAAATCTTTGGAGTTATAGAGCAAAAATTGAAAAAAAAACACGATTTTCGGGCGCCATTTTGTTTATAAAAAAAGTAGCACACTATCTGCGGACTTTGCATACCTATATTATTAATATACAGGGTGTAACAAAAATACAGGTCATAAATTAAACCACATATTCTGGGACCAAAAATAGTTCGATTGAACCTAACTTACCTTAGTACAAATATGCCTACAAAAAAAGTTATAGCCCTTTGAAGTTACAAAATGAAAATTGATTTTTTCCAATATATCGAAAACTATTATAGATTTTTTATCGAAAATGGCCATGTGGCATTCCTATGGCAGGATCATCTTAAAAAGAAATTATAGTAAAATTTGTGAACCCCATAAAAAATTTATGGGGGTTTTGTTCCCTTAAACCCCCCCAAACTTTAAACTGTTTTTGCGGTACCATTAGTTAAACACAATGTTTTAAAAACTTTTTTGCCTCTTAGTCTTTTTTCGATAAGACACCTCTTATCGAGATATGGCTTCTTTTCTAATATAGTTCAAAATATATCTCAAACTGTAATTTATAAATAAATTTTCATATTACTACCAGGTCTCTTGTCAGTATACAAAATATGTGGTGGATTTGACAAATATTCAAAATATCTCGATAAAAACTAGCTTTTCGAAAAAGTACTAAGAGGAAAAAAAGTTTTAAAAATATTGTGTTTAGCTAATGGTGCCACAATAATAATTTAATTGGAACGTACGCAAAAGTTTGGGGGGGTTCAAGGGAACAAAACCCCCATAAAATTTTTATGGGGTTCACAAATTTCACTATAATTTCTTTTTAAGATGTTCCTGCCATAAGAATACCACATGTCCATTTTCATTAAAAAATCTGTAATAGTTTTCGATATATCGGAAAAAATCCATTTTCATTTTGTAACTTCAAAAGGCTATAACTTTTTTTGTATGCATATTTGTTCTAAGGTAAGTTAGGTTCAATCGAACTATTTTTGGTCCCAGAATATGTGATTTAATTTATGACCTGTATTTTTGTTACACCCTGTATACAATCATAAGATTCGATTCCAGCAATAAAATTGCTGGTAAATAACTTTTCCCAAAACGGCCTATTCTCCGATAATCTGCCCAGACTAATACTTGACTGAGCAACGAAATATGTCTACGACAATTCTTTACAATAATTTGTCCCCTTGTTTATGTAAGTGCACTACTAGACTCTCGTTCCAGTGTTTAGGGATTTTGCTATTATGGAGACATCTATAAAATACCTCAAAATGTAGCTTAATAGCTATAATTTAAATAAGGTACCACAAAAGTAAATATAGTTTTTATATTCAGTATTTTTGTGCAGCGTCATATTATCTATTGTTATTAGCGACTCATAAAACGAGTAATAGACAAGACGAAAAGGGCGGGTTCGTTGGAAAATATGTTCCCATGAATTTTTGTTTGCATAATCACATTCGTGAGACACCCTAGAATAAGGTTCACGAAGTCGCCCACGCGAAGAGTGGTCCAAATTTTTTTTAACAATTTTTTTAATCAAATTGCAAAAATAAATTGTTTCGGTCCGGACAAATTTTTTTTAGTTTTTTTGGACCATTCTGGACAAAAAAGGTATCTTGTAATTTTTCTCTAATAGATTTCGAGTTATAAGCAATTTAAAATTTGTAACACGCGAATATGGCCGTTTTTAAGACTTAATAACTCAGTTAGAAATTATTATTATGAAAGTCAAAAGTGACTAATGCCTGGTTGCATCAACATATTTTAAGCTCCAGCTTAGCTAAGCTCTACTTATAGATAGGGCCTCCTTGAGTATCACTTACGTTGCACCATAATTTTAGATTCTTACCTTATTATCAATTATATCTACTATTATATTATGGTATTCTTATTGTAATATATTATAATTATATTAATTCTTATGATATTCTCGACTTAAGCCTAAGATCTGTTGGTGCAACCGGGCATAAATCAAAGTCTAAAGTCCCCCTACATGATCCTGAACAAATTTTTGTCATTAATTTATTACTAAGCTGTTATTTTTAATTATTAACAATGAGCGGTAAGATCGTATTGACGCGGCTGTAAAAGTATTGACTGGCGGAATGGCATCTCTCTCGCACTCACCATTGACGGCAGCCTAATACGTGAATGGCGCTCATTATTATTACTTAAAAATAACGGCTTAGTAATAAAATAATGACAAAAATTTCTTCAGGATCTTGTAGGGGTGGCTTTAATCTTTGATTTAGTAACTTTATGACTTTCATAATAACTTTTAACCGAATTATTAAGCCTTAAAAATCGCTATTTTTCGTTTTTTTTTTTAATAATAAATTGCTTATAACTCGAAAACGATCAACTATAGAGAAAAATTATAAGAAACATTTTTGTCCAGAATGGTTCAGAAAACCTAAAAAAAATGTCCGGGCCAAAAACAGTGATTTTTGCAATTTGATTTAAAAAATTGACCACTTTTCACGTGGGCGACTTCTTGAACCTTATTCTGGATGTCTCACGAATGTGATTATGCAAAAAAAATTCATGGGAACATATTTTCCAACGAACCTGCCGTTTTCGCCTTGTCTATAACGTTTTGAAAAACTAGAATCATTTGCATACATTTGCAAAACTAATTTGGAGGTGCAGAAAATGGATGATACTTCGCTTGGCTATGCAAAAACTCAATTAGTATTTTAAAAAAAATTACACACATCTCAAATGTGTATTTAACTAATTCGCCGAAAACCCGCCGTACTTCACTTTAATTATTTATGCCTCACATGGAAAAGCACAAATTGTGTTAGCACACTTTTTTATATTTTTTGAAACTTTTTACCCTGCTACTGAATTAATTCCCCACGTCTGTTCCCAGCTCATATTTTTGTCCACTTTCACCGGCATCAGACGGCTGTCTGGAGTATTAAATCATGCAAATGATGTTAAATGCCCTATGTACCGTTAAACGAGATCACTTACTGAATTCAATGTAAATAAATGCTTTTTTACATAATAAATCATTTCTGTTTACTGGAAACACCCAAAAACAGATAAATTTCAGTGAACTGTTGTATGCTCACTAGTTTTGTCACCATTTAATATTTTTTATTGTTTGTTTGTCCTCATATATAATATTTTTTCGGGATTACATACACATTCTAGTTGTTTGTTTGTCATAATTCAAAAGATAATTTTTTTATCTTATTTGCTTTAATATTATGTGAATGCACAGTTATATACTGTGTATGTAACGAATACTAAGCTAAAAAATTCGCTATATCTTGCACGATCTGCACTTTCTCCATTCTACAAATGCGTCTTCTAGCCCCGGCGCAAATTGATCCTAAACCAGACACAACCTGCGTCGGCGGACTGCGTAGACCGTTCTGCGCATCCTACTATCAGTTCATGCGTTCGCAGGTCGAGCTTGGGAAGGCCTGTCGTCAACGTACAGTTTTGTGGGCCTTGGGACGGGTGACTCACCGCCAGGTGTATATTTTTACGTGTTTTTGTTTGCGAGATGGAAATATCTGAAATGAATAAGCGGCGATATATTTTACACTATCTTGAATGAATAAAATCTTATTGCTCTGTTGTATCAATCAGCACTACTCTACAAGTTTTCATTTATTCGTTTTAATATTGTATTGCAATAGTAGGGAATATATTACTTATATCTGATTAAAACAGTGAATTTTTTACATGTTAATTATTTTTAATTTCATGTATCTAGTTAGTGTGGCTTTAGCCAATAAATCAAAGTTATGCGTTTACAAGAGCATATTATTTGAAAAATAAGGAGTACCATAATGTGTCATAATTATAATCTCCTTTATACAGATCAAAAAATTGTTTAGTATGTATTTCTAAATCCACACAATCATTGGAAAATGATTCATGGTAAAAAATATCTATTAATGACACGGTTATCGACAAAGTCGATCAATTCTAAACTTATCATATATTTATTAGACTTTTGTTTATCGTTAAAAATTAAATGATGGTTGTGAATTGTATTTTTTGTGTTATTTAATATTTTAGCAAAAACATAATCAGCAAAAATCTTATTTAAAACATGCGAACCGTTTTTGCAATCACAATCAATGCAGTGTTTAACTTATGCTTGTTATTATAAAGGTATGTAGAAATAGAATACTCAGTGTAAGATATCTTTTTATGCACCCGCTTATGATCAAATTCGATGTTTTCGAAAGTCATCCCGCTACGACTACTAGGGACGTGTAAGATATTTTTAAAACGTTACTAGTTACATGTACGGAACTACCGTTTTTTAGTTGCCTACTCAATTCAGTACAAGGATCAGATACATCAGTATTTTGTAATCAGTATTTGTACTCAGTACCACTGAGAACCGGTATCAATAGTAACCGTTACACGTTTGCACTTATTTTGCCCGTCTCTATTCGTTACGGCGACAGCCGACGGTCGGGTTGGCTTGTGTTCAATATGTGGCACGCTAGAAAAATAACTGCACAGGTCACCCGTCCCACCGGCGCAGGTTGTGACTCGCTTAGGTTCAATATGCGCCGGGGCTAAAAGCCTAGCCTGGTGCAGTATCTGATGTTTTCGATCCTAGGCACATTCTTTCTTCTAATGCTGTCTTGCTTTCTGCACATAGGATGACCTCTCGATAACACCATATGAGGCCATCAGAAGGGTAGTTTGGATATGTACGTTTAACATAGAACCCGCTGGTTTCTCCTCTTAGCCTTAAGTATGTAGTACATAATAATAAGCAAGAAAACTGTATAAAACTCTATTTATAACTAGTAAAATGACACAGAGAATAGCATACATACATTTAATATTCTGAATCATTAATATCTATCTATCAAATTAATTGCGACTTGACAAAGATATAAACCTCAACAGTTATATCCAAGAATCACTGCTAGGTTTGACTAGGCAATCCTGAGGTCTGACTGGCGGTCTTAGTCAAAGCCCAAAATAAATTTCGGCGTTTGCCTAGTCAAACCTAGGAGAGACTAAGTCAATAAGGCAAAGGTGGAAATTTAATTTTATGAAATCTGGGTTCGACTAGTCAAACCCCGATCAGCTATTAAAATGTATTTTATTAGATTAGGTTTAATAAAACGTCATTTTTTAATTTAGATGTCTGTTATTTTTGTATTGTCGTAATTAAAATTTAAAAAAAAATTGTGTTTGGACTAGACGTGACCGGAAATTACTATACAATCAAGTACATTGTGCACATAGACAATATTAAGAGTATCTAACCAAACATAAATAACATAAATCTTACTCCAATAAATAATTATAATTTATTTACACCATAACAAATGAGAAAATTATTTAGCACGTTGACGGACAGAACGTCTATAGACGTCTAATTTCCATTGATGTAATGTGACACAACGTCTGTAGACGTTGCATTTTTCCCTATTCTACTTTGCAAAATACATATATAGTGTCAAAGCACTTGCTTATACATTTGACGCACTGTCCGTCAACGTGTGAACATTAAATATTTAACTATTTAGAATGGGAAATAAGCCACAATATTATTAAAAAATGATTTTTATTAACGTTTCGACGCCCAAATCGGGTGCCGTTGTCAAAATACCTTATTTTGACAACGGCACCCGATTTGGGCGTCGAAACGTTAATAAAAATCATTTTTTAATAATATTGTGGCTTATTTCCCATTCTAAATAGTTAAAATTGTAAAAATGCCACAAGAAAATAGCTTCAGAACAACATTAAATATTTAAAAATATTATTAAATTTTTTTACACAGAATAGAAATATTTCGAGGAGATAGATTTCACAGAATTGAAGGAGTTTAGTATACACTCCCAATATTTCCAATAATTCTTCTTGTTTTAATGAAACTTTATTTGAGCTGTTAATATTGTGAGGTAGGAAATTTTGTGTTGTACGTTTCCTACTGTGAATCTGTCAAAATGCGTCTGAGTTGAGCGAAAGGAGTTTGATTGTTATTTACACGTAATTTGGTTTCACTAAGTATATAAATTTTATTTTAGTACAAACAGATGAAATCGGAATGTCATCGTCAACTGTGAAAGAAGATATTGCAATCGGAGAAAAACTAAGGATCACCATTCATAATACTAACGAAGCCCCTGGACCGTCGGTGTCGTCACTAGAAGAGGAAGAAAATTGTCAAATGATTCAGATTACTTCTTCAGATGTGGTTTGTTGTATTTGCCAAGAAGAGAGCTGTGACGCACATACGTGCATAATTTGTATTATAATCAAGTGGTAATGCTATGTTGTATTATAATCAAGTGGTCAGGCTAATGCTATGAAACAGAAAAAAAAAATTGAAGGCACTCGTGGGAGTGCCGACAGAAGTGAAAACTTCTTATAGTAAATAAATTACGAGCTCAATGCTTTTTCCCCATCCAAAAAGAAGTGATATACCTATATCATATAGGCGATGCGTATGTATACTGCTGTTTATGTATACATACACGTAATTTAAATAAGTACAAAATTTATTTCAGCGAAGTGATGACGGTCGCAAATTCAATACTCTTTCCCCATCCAAGAAGAGCACAACGTCCCTAAAGAAGTTTTCAATTCAAAAATTTATTTCGTCGAAGCGATGATGTTCCCTAATTTAATACTTTTTCCCGTCCAAAAAGTGCACAACGTCCCTCTAGAAGTTTTCACTTCAAAAATTGATTTTTTCGAAGCGATGACGGTCGCCAATTTAATACATTTTCCCATCCAAACAGTGCACAACGTACCTAAAGAAGTTTTCACTTCAATAAATATACGTACAAAATTTATTTCGTAGAAGAGATGACGGTCGCGAAATAAATCCTTTTTCCCCATCCAAAAATAGGTTTTACATTTATTTTAAATTTAAATACTTCTATACAATTTGTGTATACATATACATAATATAGATACCTACAAAATTTATTTCGCTGCAAAGAGATGACGGTCGCAGTGACGGTCGCGAAATAAATCCTTTTTCCCCATGGTAAAATAGGTTTTACATTTATTTTAAGTTTAAATGCTTCTATACGATTTATATATACATACAAATAATATATAGCATAAGCGATAACGGTCGCAATGACGGTCGCGATGACGGTCGCGAATTCAATGCTTTTCCCGTATCCAAAAATCGCACAACGTCCCTAAAGAAGTTTTCACTTCAACAATTCAGTGAAAAAAATTTCATCCAATTTCGATCGGAAAATTTTTAACATTACTGATCCTCAGCTTTAATAGAGCCAAAGGAGATTCTCGAAATATTTTGGGTATCACACAAGATAAAACAATTGACGGTTTATATAGGGTTGGTACGAAATACGAACTATAAACAAATTTTTTCAAGAAATCAAATAAGAGAATGCAAAGAGAATTTTCTTAATTTCGAAGATGTTCCAGACGTTAAGCTGTCTCTAAGAGAAATTAGTACAAAAGATTCTTTTGGATAAGAAATGCTCTTCAAAATTATGTAAGTGTAAAAGGTCTAACGTATTGTACAACTCTAAATGCCATATTGTCTCAACATGTGAGAATAAACACTATTTTTTATTTTAATTACGACAATATAAAAATAATAAACATTAAAATTAAAAAATGACGTTGCATTAAACTTAATCTAACAAATTACATTTTAAGAGGCTACAGTAGCGATCAACAGGTAGCAACAAACTCGTTCCAAGATTGCGGCTCTAATTTTGAATATTTTGTCGAGATATTTGGCACACATATGCGTAATATAATGGCGGTACAGAGCCCAATTTAAGAAATATGTTAGTACGTGGCAATTACTCTATAACTAAATAAAATATTGAAAAAATGAGCCTGTACCGCCATTAAGAAGAAAAAAAAAACTTTCTTCAAATAAACTTCTTTATCCCATGCCTAGATTTTGTGTAATCTTGGAACTACTAAATTTTTTTATTTCTAACAAGAAATCGAACATATTATAACTAAATAACTAATTAGGCAACATAGAGAAATTATCACTGTCATTTTGACAAACCTGCGTCAGTTTTTCTCTAATCTGTTCTGTCATCTTTATCGATATATGTTCAGTGCAGTAGTGTGTTAATTTAAGAATTCGTTTTTGTTGTTTCATAGGGAAGTAGTGTTTATTGATAGTTAATTTATTACATATTTGTTGTTGTTGTATAAGTTGTTGGCCTCTTTGAAAGAATAGATTGTTGTTAATTGTGAGTTTTAGTTATATGTAGGTAGGTAAGTATATTTTACGTAAAAATATTTCGAATTCTAATGCGAGTATTTAAAGTTTTAGGAGGATTTTTTATTCTAAAAATATTATCAATAGTTTAACAAAATGGAAAAAGTAAATCAAACGAAATATAAAGTGAAACCTTCCAAGAAAAAGTCCATTAAAAACCGTGCCAAATTATGCGAAAATCGAAATTTGTTTCGCTTCACAACAAAAATGATTATTTATTATTGTTTTATTATTAGATATTTCATGCAAATACCTTTCTAAATACCTATCTTAACATAAAATTTTCACCCATTTTGGTTTATTTTTATAAATATCTATTTATTAATAATAAAATCGTTTTCTATTACTTCCATTTAGCGCGACTATGATATTGTCAAAATATGAATCTTAGATAATGTCAAAGATTTCCAATGTTGCCAAAGTTTATGATACTATCTCCCGAAGTTATATTTTGTTGCTACCTGTTGATCGCTACTGTTTACTCTTAATAGCTGATCGGGGTGTGACTAGTCATAGCCCGATTTCATAAAATTAAATTTCGACCTTTGCCTGAATAACTTAGTCTCTCCTAGGTTTGACTAGTCAAAGACCGAAACTGTAATTTATTTCGGGCTTTGACTAAGACAGTCAGTCAGACCTGAGAATTGCCTAGTCAAACCTAGGAGTGCCTGAAATTCGGGCTTTGACTATAACATATATACGTACGTATATATGT
Organism: Diabrotica virgifera virgifera; assembly: GCF_917563875.1. NCBI lineage: Eukaryota > Metazoa > Arthropoda > Insecta > Coleoptera > Chrysomelidae > Diabrotica > Diabrotica virgifera. The sequence goes on from NC_065451.1 coordinate 74,670,116, forward strand.
ACTAATAAGTGTATATAGGTACTAATAAGTGTAACTCAAAGATAAATTTAGAAATAAACTACACATTTAAATAATATTTAAACATCTAGTATAGATCGTGAGATCTTAGGCTCAGAAGAAGACGTCATATTATGTAGAATAAAACAAGCCAAAAACGCATCTCTAAAAATACGAAAATTTTTCACCACCAGAGATATTGATCTATCTCTACTAGTCCGTTCTTTAACGGTAAAATATTGCAAAACCTCTAAATTTTAAAGAACCGCTTGGATTGACATGAAATTTGGCATACACATAGCTAATAAGTCAAAGAAAAAAAGTGATATTGTGCCGATATGTGCTTTTGCCCTGGGGGTGGTTTTCACCCCCTCTTGGGGGTGAAAAAATATTCATCCAAAGAAAGTCAGGAAATGGATAAACTGGTTAATTTTAAGTAACTTTTGTTCTATAGAGTTTTTTCACTAAGTCAATATTTTTCGAGTTATTTGGCAGTGAATATGTTCATTTTTTCAACAAAATAACCACGCTTTTAGACGGTTTTTCGCAAATAACTCAAATAGTAAGTATTTTGTCGAAAAAACATTCTTAGCAAAAATATAGCCTGTAAAAAATTTTAAAAAAATGGTGTATACAATGGTGTATACGTCTCTATACCTAGTAGAAGCAGAGTTATAGCTAATGAAAAATAGGTTCATATTCGTCAAATTCCAAATGGAATACTTTAACGTTAAATAACCAAAAATGAAGCACATTTCGGGGAAAACTCATTTAAACTTATTTAAAATGTTTAAAAATGCTTCATTTTAGTTTTATAAAAAAAATTTCTAGCATCAAAATTAAACAAGTTACGCTCAAAATAAAGTTAGTCTCTTTTGGTTTTGGTAAAAAAATCGAGAAAATCACCCCCTAATTAGTATCTTAAATGAACTTAATCGTGACGACTTCACAAGTTTCTCGACTCGTGTATATATTGTTTATATGATCTGTAAGTTTCATCGGTTCAAAGTCCTTACTATTGAAAGGGCTGTAGTTAAAAGGGGTTGAACGAGTCACTGATCACGAATGTATGCTTTAGAAACACCAAATCTTAATCAATTTTTGTCTAAAAGAAAAACAAAAAAATACATGATATTCAGAAAAGCAAATCTGACTTTTCTTGTTTTTCGAAATTTTTGGTATATCTAACAATGTTTAAGTTATTTTGAAAAAAAGTATATTTTTCAAAATTTAAATTTTTAAAAATTTTATTTTGAAACCAAATTTTTTCAAAAATAAGCACTTTGAATCGATGAAACTTACAGATCATATAAACACAACATAAGTAAAATAATTTGTGGAGCGGTAACGATTAATTTCATTTAAGTTGCTAATTAGGGGTTGGTCTTCCCGATTTTTTTTTGCAAAAACAAAAGGGACCAACTTTATTTGGAGCGTAACTTGCTTAAATTTAATGCTAGAAACTTTTTGTAAAAACAGACATAAAGCTTTTTTTAAACACTTTAAAAAAGTTAAAATGGGTTTTCCCCAAAAAGTGCTTAATTTTTTCGATATTTCACGTCGAAATATTCTATTTGAAATTTGGTGAATATGAATCTATTTTTCATTGGCTACAACTCTAGTTCTACGAGATCCAGAGACCTAGCGTGTACACCATTTTTTTTTTTACTTTTTTATAGGCTATATTTTTACTAAGAACGTTTTTTTCGACAAAATACTTACTTTTTGAGTTATTTGCGAAAAACCGTCTAAAAATGTGGTTATTTTGTTGAAAAATGAACATATTCACTCGCAAATAACTCGAAAAGTGTTGACTTGGCGAAAAATCTCTATAGAAGAAAAGTTACTTAAAATTAGTTAGTTTACCCATTTCCGGACTTATTTTGGACATATATTTTTTCACCCCCAAAAGGGGGTGAAAGTCACCCCCAGGACAAAAGCACACATCGGCACAATATCACTTTTTTTCTTTGACATGTAAGCTATACGTATGCCAAATATCATGTCAATCCAAGCGGTTCTTTAAAATTTAGAGCAAAAACCGTGAAAGAATGGACTATACGATATAGCATGATAAAATGGCATGTCTAAAAGCCTAAATCCTTCAAAACTTTCCGAAGCGAAGAGGAAATCGTAATGTAAAAATAAACTAATTTTTATGTAAAATTGTGTCTTATTCCCAATAAAAAAGTAAATTGCAAAATTCCTTAAATAAAATAAAAGAATGGGCAGAAAATAAAGAATGACGCTTAATGGAAGGATGTCGGTATGGTCGAAGCGAAGATCGGTGGGATATGCGCATTTTATCAATGAAATTCGATATTTTTAAGACATTCCAGAAGCCGCTACAGATAAAATGTTTTAACAACCCATTAATCATTCAGAATTAGTTGACGGATATTAGTACATTTAAAATAATTAAGACGATAACTGGACGATAATGATTTAATGAGTGAAATTTAAAAATTTTTCTACTTTAATGACAAAAAGCAAGCTTATTAACGGAACCCAATTAAAAATGGTTTTGCACATCATATTTGAAACATTATTTGGTTGAAAAATCTCATTTTTGGTGGCAAAAAATATATTAATTTGTCTGGACTAAATTACAGTTCTGTTTATCTTAAAAGGGATATGTTACTATCAACATTCACACAGTGTTGCCAAACGGATTTTTGTTATTTTGAGTGTAAATTTTCCCAGCGATCTCCGAGGGTACAATACATGTAAATTTTACCAATGAAAGAGAACACTATTAGCCTATCAACCTACTAGTAGCCAAAGAGGTTGGACTTGAAATAAACGTACAAATGACAAAGACACTAACAGATAAGAATAACGAGGACCAGAAATGAAATGAAATACGCACAAGGAGAGAAAACGCTTGTAAATATTCCTCAGAAATCTTGACCTCCTATTAGGTAATAAACCACATCTAGAGTAAAAATTACCACAACCGTATTTTTTAAATTGTGTTTTGTATTACGAAACCTACGACTTTCCCTCATTTAGTGACCGCTAGAAGGGAGATTTATCCAAAAACAGACCATAATGGACATTTTCCATAGATCTTAATAGAGAAAACTACAGTCGGAAAAATGAAAGAATACCCATGAATCACTTATTTTGTATTTGCTGTCTTTTTCTATAACAAACGTTTGTTATTTATAGAAAAAGACAACAAATACAAAATAAGTGATTGATGTGATCGTTCATGGGTATTCTTTCATTTTTCCGACTGTAAGTAATACAAGGTTTGCGACTGGTACGTATCGTGATTAAGGTATAAGTTCATCACTGACAAACAAAGACAGTAGATTCCTCAGATAATTTTAAGATATTCTAACCCAATTCACCTAGTCCGAAAATGCTTCCTAAGGGAGTTTTGAACATGGCTTCTTGTAATTAGTTTTTCTTCAATAACTCTAGAACACTTTGGGAACACTCTAGAACACCTATTGAGAAAAACGAAAATTGGTTCACATATTTATCCTCCAGAGATAAATCGATTCCATGCATTGCGAATTTTGTAGTACCGGTCATAGGCGTCCGTTTTGGGTAGGGCAACAGTTATTTTATCGCATAACTTTTTTATCTTTAATTTTTAAGCATTTCTTACTCAGGATTATTAAATTGTGAGGTATTCAACAACTAAAAGCTATTCTTGTTTTAAGTCAATAGTCAATCTTGTTTTCTAGAAAAATCGATTAGAATTTTTTTTTTTTTGAATTTCCAAAAAAAATTTCAAAAAAAACTATTTAGAAATCCGAAAACTAGTAGGTACGTTTATTTATATTTCAGAGATGAATCGATTTCATTAATTGCGAATTCCTAGTACGGGTCATATGAGGCCGTTTTGGGTAGGCCAACGGTTATTTTAACGCAAACATTTTTGTCTTTAATTTTTAAGCATTTTTTATTCTAGATTATTAAGTTATGAGGTATTCTAGTAGTAAAAGATACTCTTGCTTTAAGTTGGTGAAATACACAGATTTTTTTTTGAAAAAATTTTTTCAATTTTTTTTTAATTCAAAAAACGAAAAATTTTCAAATCGATTTTTCCAGAAAACTGTGTGTCCTACTGACTTAAAGCAAGAGTGCCTTTTAGTACTAGAATACCTCACAATTTATTAATCCAGTGTCAAAAATGCTTAAAAGTTAAAGACAAAAAAGTTATGTGATAAAATAACCGTTGCCCTTCCCAAAACGGACGCCTATGATCGGTACTAGAAGTTCGCAATGGATGGAATCGATTTACCTATGGAAGATAAATATACGCACCGATTTTCGTTTTTCGAAATTGAAACGTTCTGGAGGAATTTAAGAAAAACTAATTACAAGCCGCCATTTTCAAAGAGCTCTAGCTTCCTTAGGAATCATTGCATACCTCACAATTTATTAATCCAGTGTCAAAAATGCTTAAAAGTTAAAGACAAAAAAGTTATGTGATAAAATAACCGTTGCCCTTCCCAAAACGGACGCCTATGATCGGTATAAGTTCGCAATGGATGGAATCGATTTACCTATGGAAGATAAATATACGCACCGATTTTCGTTTTTCTAAATTGAAACGTTCTGGAGGAATTTAAGAAAAACTAATTACAAGCCGCCATTTTCAAAGAGCTCTAGCTTCCTTAGGAATCATTTTCGGATAAGGTAAATGGAACTAAATTGTGTTAACATTATCTGAAGAATCTCCTGTCTTCGTTTGTCGGTAGAGTTTCTGGATACCCTGTATATTCGTAGAAACAAGATCTATAGACTAGGTAATGGCTTATAAATACCTAGGTAGGTCACGTGGTTCAAAAGTAGAAACGTTTCGGGACTCAAGTTTCGGAGATCTTGGATATTAAAGCACCCTAATATGTCTGTGTAGATTTTGGCGTTCGATCCGACCATCACTTGTGACATCGTTGCCGTATCCTCTATTTTTTCATATTATCACGTTACAATTTTTGTGATATTATACACGAGCGTGACACCCTCAAAAAAGCGCTTAGTTTTCGAGATACTGACCACAGAGGGATGAATGGCTAATTTTATTCATACTTGATATTTTCGAGGGTGCTGAAAACGAAAATGAAGTTTATTTTGAATTTTATGTGGGAGAACATTGTCAAAATCGCAATTTTAACCTAAAAATGAAATAAAAAGAAATCACTTTTTTTGCGTTTACCTCGCTACAACTCTGTTCCATTTTAATATTTTTTTTCTGAAATTTTTACACTATATAGCTGTAACATTTCTGAAGACAAAGGTATCTGCCTCAAGTTTTTATTCTTATCATGGTAAAGGTTATGAATTTTTCAAAGAAAAAGATGCGGAAAATCACGTTTATTTTAAAGTAATGAGTACAAAGAAGTTTTCTGGTAAGTTTTAGATCAAAATGTTTTATAGAAAAAAAAATAGTGCAACTTTTAATGTCAACATTAGAAGTCCCCAATATACCGCTTATTTTTTGAGGGACAGACAATCTAGGTCTAATTTCTCACATTTAGTACTATCTTTGGATTATAAGCTTTCATTTGACACCTCATTTGTCATTTTACCTAGTATAATGACGGAGAAGTAAACGTTATTATTCTATTATTCTTGTAGGTACATTTAACATTGATTGAAATTATGAAAGAAATATATAGAAAACAGCATGGCAACACTGTGACGGACAAACATAAAAATTCAGCCACATTCAGCTGTGCGTTACATAGGGTGCTTTAATAGCCAAGATGTCCCAAGTTTCTATTCCTTAAACCGGCATAAATATGTATTCCTAACCTGTATTCTACTAAGCAGGTTCCACTGTATATCAGTTTTTATCTTATTTTCCTTTTATGATCTTTCTGATGTAATAATTTTTGACCTGATATGTTATTATAAGCCCAATTTAGTATAATAAGAAGGAAATATATTTTAACTTGATATACGAATCTTTCTATTTTAGTACGTTGACCTTCAGTGATTTCGTTAATATCGACAATCCTTGTCAACGAAAACTTTGCGTTATTTTCACCATATTTATACTTCACGTGGGTTGATAATCAGATTACTTTTAATAAACGTCGACATAATCTCCAAAGTTATTGACAGAATCTGACCAGAATAACGGAATTAACATGTATGTGGGCTTTACCAAAGAAAATAATGAGCGTATTATTTTGACAATGTTTGTGTCTATTTGTAGAAATATTAAAAATTGGTAGGTACCTATACAGTATGGTGCAACTGAAAGGAATAAATTCGTTATTTTGTAAGTTTGCGACTTTAAGGAAAAATTTCGAAACAGGTCGATTTTTATTTTAAAATACATACTGATTTTCTAGATGATGGCGTAATCGCTGATTTTTTTAACTGAGACTAGGGTTCGTGTTATACATATAACCGTTGACCTGATGATGCTCTGCAAATTTTAAAAATTAATTTTTTTTTGAAGTTATACTTTAGGCACGAGGGTGAATTTTACATTCACTGGTGCATGCGCACACCGGCAGTATATTAGTCAATTATCGTTATATACAGGGTGAGCCATGAGGAACTGTACATACTCCTACCTCGTATAGAGGCCACTAAGGGGAATAAGAAATGACCATTAAAAAGTGTCTGCTCTCATTGTTTAATAATATACAGGGCGAGTTTCGCATTTTGACAGAAATTTGTATTCGTCATAATTTTTGAACGGTCAGATCGATGTGTCTTTTATTTTGGTCGATCGTTACACTATAACCACCTAATCAACTGATTTATTCAAACTAGAAAAAAATCAGGTCCGGCTTTAAAAAATTAGTTTGTTAGTGCCCTAGAAAAAATTTCACCCTGTATACGCTTTTTGAAAACTCTAATATGAATTTTACAAATTAGATAAATATGCAATTAAAATGGCAGATTTATTATTTTCCCCACACGATTACCTAATTTTTTATAAAAAAATCAAATTTGACTATGAATTAAAAGTTTGGTAAAGTCAACCATAGATTTAAAAAAAAATAACTTTTATTACAAAAATCAAATTTTTTTAAACAAATATTTAATTTATGTTACACCCAATCAACTGATTTATTCAAACTAGAAAAAAATCAGGTCCGGCTTTAAAAAATTAGTTCGTTTGGGTCTTAGAAAAAATTTCACCCTGTATACGCTTTTTAAAAACTCTATTATTAATCTTATAAATTAGACAAATAGGCAATTAAAATGGCATATTTATTTTTTTCCCACACGATTACTTAATTTTTTATTAAAAAATCAAATTCGTCAAAATCGCAATTTTACCATAAAAATAAAAAAAATTAAACGTTTTTCTTGAAATTAAAAGTTTTACCATTTTTTTTTTCTGTAACACGTCTAGATTTAAAACTCCCCATAACACTTCTCTTTGGACTCTATAGTTTAACATAAGCGATCAAATAGACAAATTTTAAATTTTTTCACTTAATTTTTGCGATTTAACTTTGCAATTCACGAATCTGCACCTTTTATTTTTTAAAAATTCATAACTTTTACGAGAAGAAGACTGAGAGTCTACAACAATTTTCTTAGTCTTCACAATGGTAAGAAATATGTGCTGTAAAAATTTCAGAAAAAAAAAATATTAAAATGTAGCAAAGTTGTAGCGAGTTAAACAGTGAATTTTTTTTTCATTTTTAGGTTAAAATTCCGATTTTGAAAAATTTGATTTTGCAATAAAAAATTAAGTAATCGTGTGGGAAAAATGAATATGCCATTTTAATTGCCTATTTGTCTAATTTGTAAAATTCATATTAGAGTTTTCAAAAAGCGTATACAGGGTGAAATTTTTTCTAAGACCAAACCGAACTAATTTTTTAAATCCGGGCCTGATTTTTTTCTAGTTTGAATAAATCAGTTGATTGGGTGGTAACATAAATTAAATATTTGTTCAAAAATAGTATATTAAGTATGGAGAACGGTAAGGGTTTTATACCGAGCGAAGACAATTGTTTGGAGGAGGAGCGGAGCGACGACTCCAATTATTGTCTGAGATCGGTTACCCTTAACGTTCGACATGCTTATAACGTTTTTTGCACGATTGATACCATTATAAATTATAAAATTAAACATTTTCGTCATATTGACTAGTTTCATTCATTTTATCAAGATAGATACTTTGGTTGTTAGGTAGTAACTAGGGTGCATAACAACAATGGAGAATTGAGTTTTTATTTAGTTGTCAATAATTTTAAGTACAATTTTGATTATTATAAATTAAAATATGAGCGAAAGTGAATTTGAAGAAATTGAACGGGCTTGGGAAGAAGGGTGTTCCGCAATTATTCCCGAAAAATCCAAAATCCGTTATCAAAATACCTACCAAAGTTTTAAAAAATGGTGCGCAGGCAAGAATTTAAGAATCGAAGAAAAGACTCTATTGGCATATTTCGTTCAAAGACATATGCAGTTGAAAGCTCCTGGAAGCCTCTGGGCAGAATATTCAATGATTAAATCCACCGTTTTTCTTTATGATGGCATTGATATTTCCAAGTTTTCAACTTTGATCGCGTATTTGAAGAGAAAAAATGTTGGCTATAGGCCTAAGAAAGCGAGCATTTTTACACGGGAGCAATATGAAAAATTTCTGATGGAAGCACCGGATGAAGAATTTCTAGTTCACAAATAATTTAACAAATTGTACCATAAGTTTCAATATTAATAAATAATTCGTTAGTTTTCTTTATTCTTTCAAAAAATAAATTAAAATTAAGAGATTTTTTAACTCGACGGTAAGTGAATTACTTACCGTCTAGTTGGAGTACTTACCGTCGAGTTGGAGTACTTACCGGCGAGTTGGATTACTTACCGTCGAGTTGCTAGTAAATGTCACCTACTGACGTAAAATCTGTCACGGTAAACAGCCAAAAATGATCAATCGTGCAAAAAAGTTAATTTTTGTAATAAAAGTTAATTTGTTTAAATCTATGGTTCACTTTACCGAACTTTTAATTATTCATAGTCAAAGGACATCGCACACATCTTATGGAAAATATAATGTCACTCAAATTCAATAAAATTTATACGAATAGATTCGTTTTAAATTAACGGTCAAATCTTATCATTGCGCCAACTCTTAATTATGATTAATTACGGCGCAAATTGCAATTAAAGTTTATCGAAATCACATTTTTTGAGTCAGTAAAAGTGTCAGTTACAATTACTATTGCTTTGGGTGCTATTCACAAGAGCTTAAACCCCGCTGGGTCTAAGCGGATTAGTGAAACTAATCCGCTGATTTAAGGAGTACCGACAATTTGGGTATTTTAAAATATTTTTTCTCTCTCTAACTTATGTACGTACCCATTTGATTTCAGATTTATATATGTCAATTTCTACTCTTATTATTGAAAATATAGAGTTGGCGCAATGATAAGATTTGACCGTTAATTTAAAACGCATATATTCGTATAAATTTTATTGAATTTGAGTGACATTATATTTTCCATAAGATGTGTGCGATGTCCTTTGATTTTTTTATAAAAAATTAAGTAATCGTGTGGGGAAAAATAAATATGCCATTTTAATTGCTTATTTGTCTAATTTGTAAAATTCATATTAGAGTTTTCAAAAAGCGTATACAGGGTGAAATCTTTTCTAAGGCCCAAACGAACTAATTTTTTAAAGCCGGACCTGATTTTTTCTAGTTTGAATAAATCAGTTGATTAAGAGGTAATAGTGTAACGATTAACCAAAATAAGAGACACATGGATCTGACCGTTCAAAAATTATGACGAATATAAATTTCTGTCAAAATGCGAAACTCGCCCTGTATATTATTAAACAATGGGAGCAGACACTTTTTAATGGTTATTTGTTATTCCCCATAAGGGCCTCTATACGAGGTAGGAGCATGTACAGTTCCTCATGACCTCACCCTGTATGATTACACAGCGGGTCAATGTTTTTCAAAATTTAAACCCATCGTTACTAAGGATCAAAGGTCAGATGTTGTTTATAAAGTAAATTGTAAAGACTGCAATTCGACATACATTGGGCAAACACATCAATATGTACATAGAAGGGTTGTTGCACACAAACATAGTGTACAAACCAACAAGGTAAACACTACAGCATTAGCCAAACATTCCATAGCAAATAACCATGCTTTTAATTTTGAAAATGTACAGATTTTAGAAAAAGAACAAAACTATAACAAAAGATGTATATTGGAGATGATTCATATAAACAAAGATCAACGTTGTATAAACAACAAAACTGACATCAAGGATCTCTCTAATATATATCATAATTTAATAAATTGATTTTATTTTTATAAATGTACCATTGGCAAAAAATTTTAAATACGGTCTTTAACGGACGGCAATTTAAATTCTGCCATGTGTTTTCTCAAGCTCGCATTCCACAACAAAACGCCAAGCCAACAAGTACAATGTCAACTTTAGTGCTCTATTTGTGTAATGTTTACTATTATTAATTAAAGTGCTATTGAAAATGGCGACTAGACGAAACGTTTAAGCCATAACAAAGTGTTTTATTTATAAGACCGAAAAACCCAGGAATTAAAAAGTTTCTATTTACAAATTCACGGTCAGGTCAGGAAATAACAAAGTTATATATGACAGTATATTTAGTCGCTCAAACGTTATACGTGATCGTATTGGGTGTTAAAATCATCTGTCAATAATTGTTGGAGATTATGGATCAACAAATGTTGTGTATATCAGTTTTTATGGTTGTGATGGCAGAGAAAAAAGCAAGTTTATAATTGTAGTGACTTTTTAAATAGTTTTTAAAAGCGACAGGTACGTAATAATTGTAAATGTTTCAGTATTCTAACAAAATTACATAGGTACCTACCTATTTGGAAAATTTAAAATGAACCTATCAAAATAGCATGTAATGCTTTAATTTACATAATTTGATTACCATCAAAATTTTTGTTAATATTCACCTAATGTATTGTTTTCTTACTCTATGTTTTGTTGTATTTTAATATTTCAATGCTCTACAAAAATCAAAATAATTTGGTTAAATTCAGAAGTGTCAAAAGTTTAAACCGCTTAGTTCGTCGATCTTCCCACATGATGCAGGTGTCTCCGTTGGTAGAAGTGTAAGATGAATGAATTCCAATACTAACTGCGCAAACATAAGCGGGTTCGAACCCCAATAGAAACTTTTATTCTTTTGTTTTTTTTTATACTTTTTATGATTGTAAGTATATTTATTATATAATTTTTTTCAGAAAATACGTATTTAGTTGAAATTTTTTCCGACAATTATTGATCAGAAATCATTTGTGGCATTTTTCAATGTGTTTGTGTGTGTTTTATCCTTTTATTCTTTTATTCTTTTAATTTTTGGTACTGTTTTAATACAAATTTTTGAAAAGTAGTAAGTATTAAAATTAGTTTAATATTTAAATAAAATATAAATAAACTGTTTAAAGTATATTATTCGTTGAAATCATATAATAGAAGTATAACTTCTTACGTGCGTACAAAGTACACACACATTCTTTTTTTTTTAATTTTTAAAGAGAGTGCGAGACTAGTCAGAGTAAAACAATAAATGATTGCGAATACGTCTGTCTTTTATTTAATTCACAATGAACTTGCATATTTTATCATCGCTTAAGATGCAAAAGCTGCCAACCCACAAATAAGTTTTTCAGAACAAAAAAACATTCTCTGCATGCGAAAATCGCCAAACCTAAATAGAGAATTATTGATTCAATATCAAGGTATTAATAATAACTTGCTATTCAATTAGTTAGACATAGGTATTAACCAACAAAAAAATGAAGCATATAAGAGACTCCAGCAGCGCAGAACGAGATCAACTCTCGAAGATTATGAAAATCTTAGAAGGGAAGAAAAGAGAATGTTCAGAAGAAAAAAGAAAGAACAATACGAACACGCTCTAAACGAAATTGTTAACTACCACAATGGAAAAGACATACGAAAATTCTACCAACAGATAAATAGCTGCAGAAAAGACTTCAAACCCAGAATAATAGTCTGTAACGATAGGGATGGCTCTATAATTAGTAACAAGGAACAGATACTAAACAGATGGGCGCAACATTTTAAAGAACTGCTTAGTGGCAATTATGAAGGTAGCGAGATGGAGGATCCCATGCTTCAAATGAATGAAGATGATCGGCAGCCACTCCCCACCGAAGAAGAAATTAGAGAAGCCATCTTAACACTTAAAAATAACAAAGCCCCCGGTTCGGATAATCTCCCTGCTGAACTCTTCAAAAACGGCGGCGACACCCTCTTGAAACACATGCATAAACTGATAACTGCAATTTGGCAACAGAAAGAAACACCCACAGACTGGAAATTGGGTGTACTGTGTCCTCTACACAAAAAGGGAGACATGATGGTATATGATAATTATAGAGTCATCACTTTACTCAATATGGCATATAAAGTGTTGTCCAACGTATTGTACAAAAGACTTCTCCGTCCTAATAAATCAACAACTGACCAGATATTTACAGTGAGCAGATCCTTGAAAAACCCTAGAGTTCGGCGTCGACACCCATCACATATTCGTGGACTTTAAAGCCGCATACGACTCAGTTAATAGAGGTAAACTTTTACTTGCTATGGTAGAATTTAAAATACCGCTTCATCTTGTCCAATTAACTGCACTTACGCTCACAGGAGCAGAGAGCGTGGTAAAGATCCAGAACGATTTCTCAAGACCCTTCCATTGCAAAAATGGACTAAGACAGGGCGATGGACTATCGTGTCTCTTATTTAACCTGGCATTAGAAAAAATAATTCGAGAGTCCCAAATTAATACGAATGTTACTGTCTTTAACAAATCAGTACAAATTGTCGGATACGCAGATGACATAGACATCATAGGTTGATCTAAAGAATCTCTGACTGAAGCATTTCGGTCGTTAAGAGCATCTGCACAGAGAATGGAGCTAAATATAGATGTTCAAAAGACCAAATATATGTGTGGTCAAGCAACCCGACACCTACAAGAATAATAATTGACGACCTAGAACTGGAAGGTGTCGACACCTTCATATACTTAGGCTAGCTGCTAACTAAAGATAACAATGTCAGTGAAGAAATTAAAAGAAGAATAGTGCTCGCCAATAAGTGCTACTATGGCTTAAGAAAACAGATGGCCTCAAAAATACCTAGAAAAATTAAATTGACTGTCTACAAAACACTAATAAGACCAGTGCTAACATATGGCTCAGAAACTTGGTCACTTACTCATAATGACCAACAACTGCTCAAACGTTTTGAGCGAAAAATTCTAAGACGAATATATGGTGGCATAAAAGAACAAGGTTTGTGGCGCAGGCGTTACAACTTTGAGTTGTATAGAAATTTTGGAGAACCTGATGTTGTACAATTCATTAAGGTAGCACGCCTTAGATGGATAGGTCCTGTACAGGCGAGAGGAAGATGCCATAGTCAGAAAAGTTTTTGACCGAAGAGGGCCGATAGGACAACGAGCAAGAGGAAGACCGAGACTTAGGTACCAAGACAACATAGAAACTGATTTAAAATCTATTGGAATTAGAGCATGGAGAAGAGTTGCAAGAGACCGGGGCGAATGGAGGATTGTTCTGAAGAAGACTTTGGCTCATAAAGAGCTGTAACGCCACTGATGATGATTAAATCAATAATTCTCCATTTAAGTCTAACGATTTTCGCATGCAGACAATGTTTTTTTACTTTCCTGCACAAAAACCCATTTGTGGGTTACGAGCTTTTGCATCTTAAGCGACGATATGCAACCCATTCAATATTTTATAAGTATTTGACATTGACTAAAGACAAAAATTTGATCAAAAAACGTTAATCAAGAAGTACATGCATGTTTTATCGATTTTGAAAAAGCGTTTGACAGAGTACGCCACGATAGGCTAAGAGACATTCTTGAAAGAAAAGACATAGATAATAAAAATCTGCGAATAATTCTCAACTTATATCAGAATCAAACATCAAAATAGAAAATGAGATATCAAAAGCAATAGAAATACGTAAAGGAGTAAGACAGGGATGCATTTTGTCACCACTGCTATTTAATGTATATAGTGAAAGCATCTGTCAGGAAGCCCTTTTGCAAGCAAATGAAGGAATCGTAATCAATGGAGAGGTTGTAAATAATATTCGATACGCAGACGACACTGTACTAGTTGCAAGAACAGTAGAAGAATTACAACGATTACTTACAAACATAAATATTGCTTGCAACAATTATGGCATAAACATTAATATCAAAAAAACCAAGTACATATATGGTTTTCAGTAAAATCATGACACAACCAGCACATATTAGTATAAACGGCATTCAAATTGAAAAAGAATCAAGTTACAAATACTTGGGAACTTTAATAAACGAAACTGGAGACCAAAACAATGAAATAAAAAGACTTATCGAAATTGCCAGGGCCACCTTCATAAAGATAAGAAAATTCTTCTGCAACAGAGATATAAGCATCCCTCTACGATTAAGAATGCTAAGAGGATACGTATTTAACACGTTGTTATGCGGTGTAGAGACCTGGACTCTCAAACAGAACAAAAAGACGTATCGAAATTGCCAGGGCCACCTTCATAAAGATAAGAATATTCTTCTGCAACAGAGATATAAGCATCCCTCTACGATTAAGAATGCTAAGAGGATACGTATTTAACACGTTATTATACGGTGTAGAGGCATGGACTTTCAAACAGAACAACATAAAAAATATTGAATGTTTCGAGATGTGGTGCTACCGTCGAATGCTAAAGATAAGTTGGGTTGAAAGAATCACAAATCTTGAAGTAATACGAAGAATAGGAAGAGACCCAGAAATTTTGTTAACGATAAAACGAAGAAAACTCGAGTATTTGGGTCACCTGATGAGAGGTCATAAATACGCATTACTTCAAAATATAATGCAAGGAAAAATAGAAGGAAAACGGAATCCGTTTAGAATAAAATAGTAGAAGAATGTCATGGTTGCGGAATTTGAGAGAGTGGTTTGGCTGCACCACTAATGAACTTTTTAGGTCAGCTGTAAACAAAGTCAGGGTAGCAGGCCCGTGCGCAGGGGGGGTTTTGGGGGTTCTAACCCCCCCCCCCCCCCATCGAGAATTTTTCCACATAATTTTCCACTAGCAGTAGTCCTTATTCTACGAAAGTCAAACCGACTTGATAATAAATATTTTGTTGTCAATTTTTGTTTCGACATTCTCAACTTTCTCGATCTTGTGCACGTTTTTTTTGAATTTTCCCGCCTTTTTTACCTCCTATTATCAGTGTCATTGTAATGCAACCATCGATAGTATCGATTATGGAGACCTGTAAGAAGGAGTGGAAACGCAAAGCATCGTTTGTGGGCTAACTGATGTTTAAATTTAGTTAATAAAAATATAATATGTAAATTAACTACAGACCGACAGTCTGACTTTTATAAAATTAATGTTAATTTTTGTGAAATATTTTGTCTCAAAAAATGCATTGTTTCGACAGATAAAAACTGCAAATTTGCAGGTAAAATTCAAGACTCACACTAGCACGTTACCAGCTCTCTATTATAAGATGTTTGTATATTCTTCATTCTTTGAATTTAATTTCCAGATCTCCATGCATATTTTGAGCTCAGTACATTCTTTGACTTTGTCTCTCAGTCGAGTACTTCAGTCCGAAAACCAGGATCTTGGCGAGGCTATCGAACTGGCTGATGCTGCGAAACAAGTCCTGCTTGAAAGAAGAGAAAACGCCGAAAAGGACTTCAGAGGAATTTTCAAAACCGTGAGCGAAATCAGCGCAAAATACGACATCGAACTGCGGAAACCAAGGCTCGCGTCAAAACAGACTCAACGCTCCAACGTACAAACTGATTCAGTTCAAGATTATTTTCGCATAACGATTTACATCCCATACATTGATTTGTTTCTGACCCATATACAAGATCGATTTTTGAATCACCGCAAAATTTTATCAAACTTTGCTTGCCTCTTCCCCAACAAAATGAAGAATTTCAATGAAGAATCCTGCGCTCAACTGTTTGAACCATACTCTTCAATTTTGCGGGATGATTCCCGTGACATCTGGGTAGACGAAGTCAAACTTTGGCGTCAACGCATCGCCGGAAAGAACGTTAAAAATTCGCTTGAAGCACTCGATGTGTGCAATGGAGATGCGTTTCCAAATGTACATCAAATGCTTCGCATTTTGGCAGTTCTGCCTGTAACGACAGCAACGAATGAACGCTCCTTTTCAACATTGCGTCGCCTCAAGACTTACCTCAGGTCAACAATGTCTGAAGATCGGCTGAACGGATTAGCTTCGCTCAATATACATCGCGATGTCGAGGTCGATCCGCAAAGAGTTTTGGAGAAGTTTTTTTCTACACCTCGCAGAGTTAATTTATTAAATAATAACTGAATATCAAGTCAAGACCAAGACACAATAAAATGTCTTCATTTATAAGAAAAGTTTCTTATTATTTTTTATTAACTTCATAACCTAACATGATACACATATGTCAAAACCCCCCCTATAAACGAATTCTGCGCACGGGCCTGCAGGGTAGCCTTGATGATTTCCAATCTCCAATAGGAGTGGCACAAGAAGAAGAAGAAAGACAAAAAGGATTTTACTAACTGGTATATTTCTTCTTCTTTTTTTTTTCTTCTTATATTAGGCTTCTTGACCTGATCTTGATTTTGAGGTTGTATTCGTAGCTGTGATGTTGACTGCCAGCTATCTCGCCACCTTTTAAAGGACCTTCCTATTGGTTTCTTGTGTATTATAAATGTGTAGAAGCAGAACCAAGTCCAACGGCAGGAACAAGGCAGAAAAAGGGAAGAAAAAGCTCGTGGTTAACCAATGTATAGAACTGGATAGACATGGAAACCCATTCTTCTTCAATAAAAAAAAGCATGTTAAGAAGATGACAAGACGCACACTGATATACGGATGTCACTACTATAAGACAAAGATGAAATAAGGGCACAAGAGATGGTATGTCTAAATGGGGCATCAATTAAGGTACACTTGTGAATTTCGAGAATGAAGTCCGACAAGAAGAAGAAAGGGATAAATATCTCGAAGGATGGTGCAGAAATGAAGTAAACGAAGCAATGGAAAGAGCCAGACCGAAAAGGCACAGTGAAAACTGCAAATTCTTATAATAGTAATTTGTAATTGTAATTACATTATAAAAATTTTAACGATTTATACCAACTTAGGGAATTTTTAAATACTTGAAATTTCTTAAAACAGGCTTTCTTTTATTCACCCTGTCAACTTTTAAACTGATTGATTATCGTTACAATATTTAAGTCAAATATTCTCATACAAAATTTAAACAGCTCCCTAAAATTTACATTCAAATTACAAAATTTTACGTGGATACATTTGAAATATTCATAGCTTCTTCGGAAACTTTAGTACAAGACCAACAACTTGGTTGGGTAATTTTTTATTGAACTTTTAATCCGATTACAATACAATTTGGTATTACAAAAGGATGATCCGATTATAATAATAGAATATTGATTGTGAATGTATGTATATGTCTGTCAGCACTTATCGTGATTGGAATCGTCGTTCGCGTTTTATATGTATCTTTATCGGGTATATAGGGCGGGATGTAACCGAGTACGAGTACGAGTTTTATAGTAATAGATAATTTTATATTCATTCGTAGATCTTATGAATGTTTTAGATATCTATTTTCTACAGCGGGTGATCAAATTATTAGAGCCACCTAGTGAACATCATACATCACCATCATCATTCTCTTTGCCTTATCCCTATGCGGGGTCGGCTTCCCTAATTGCATTTCTCCATACAATTCTATCTTGGGTCATATCAATATTAATCCCCTTTACCAACATGTCCTGCCTAATCGTCTCCCCCACGTCTTCTTTGGTCTTCCTCTCCTACTCCTTCCAGGAATCTGCACTTCAGTAATTCTTCGTATTGGGTGATTTGCGTCTCGACGTTGAACATGACCAAACCATCTTAACCTATGCTCTCTCATTTTGGCATCAATTGGTGCCACACCTAGACTTCCCCTAATATACTCATTTTTAATTTTATCCTTTTTTGTCACTTCACTTATCCATCTAAGCATTCTCATTTCCGCCACATGCATTCGTTGTTCCTCTTTCTTGTTCACTGCCCAACATTCAGTTCCGTACATCATAGCCGGTCTTATGACTGTTTTATAGAATTTTCCCTTCAACTTCATTGGAATTTTCCTGTCACACAGCACAACACTCGCTTCCTTCCACTTCATCCACCGAGCCCTTATTCTACTGCATGCATCTCCTTCTATTTCTCCATTACTCTGTAATACCGATCCCACGTATGTAAAACTATTGCTTTTTACAATCAGTTCACCATCCAAAGATATCATTTTATTTGTAGTAACTCCATCTTTAAATGAACATTGCAAATACTCTGTCTTTGTCCTACTAAGTTTTAAACCTTTTTCCTCCAGAGCTTTTCTCCACTGTTCCAGTTATTGTTTTAAGTATCTTTCACTATTTCCTACTAACACGACATCATCAGTATACATTAAGCACAATCGAATGTTACCTTGTAGTTTCGCTGTTATCTGGTCCAAAACTAATGAGAATAAATACGGACTAAGCACCGAGCCTTGGTGAAATCCTACTTTCACATGAAATTTATCAGTCTCTCCCACACCTGTCCTAACACTGGTCGTTACTCCCTCATACATATCCCTCACAACCTTTACATATTCAGCAGGGACTCCTTTCTTTTTGAGTGTCCACCACAGAATCTCTCGAGGAACTCTATCATATGCTTTCTCAAGATTAATGAATACCATATTATGAGCGTTTGTTTCTTTACTCCTGTATTTTTCCATCAACTGCCTTATAATGAAAATTGCATCTGTTGTTGATCTGCCCTGCATAAAGCCAAATTGATTCTCGGATATTTCGGCCTCATCACGTATCCGTCTATCAATTACTCTTTCCCATATTTTCATGGTGTGGTTGTATGTATATCTCCCTTGTTTTTGTAGACAGGTACTAGTATACTGCTTCTCCATTCGTCTGGCATTTGTCCAACTTTCATAATTCTATTAAATAAACCTGCTAGCCACCTTGTTCCTGTCTCTCCCAATGCTCTCCATACTTCCCCAGGAATATCATCTGGTCCTACCGCTTACCCTTTCTTTATTTTTTGAAGCGCTTGAGCCACTTCCTCGTTTGTTAATTTGGTGACTATTGCTGCTACTGTCTCTGTTGACTCTACAGGCTGTCTGTCAAATTCTTCATTTAATAAGCTGTTAAAGTACTTTCTCCATCTCTTTTTGACATCCTTTTCGTGAACTAGTATTTTATTATTTTCATCTCGAATACATCTAATCTGATTAAAATCTTTTGCTTTCTTTGCTCTCTGTTTGGCTATTTTATATATCTTCGTTTCGCCTTCCCTGGTATCAAGTTGATCGTATAGGTTTGAATACGCTTCTGCTTTGGCTTTTGCTAGTGCTACCTGCGCTGCCTTTTTCGCCACCATATGGTTTTGAAGATCTGTGTCGGATCTGGTTTCTTGCCACTTTTTATATAATTTTCCCTTCCCTTTTATTTTTCCTTGTACTTCGTTTGACCACCACCAAGTCTCTTTATCCTCAAACTTTTTTCCTGACGTTTTCCCAAGTATTTCAATAGCAGTCTCTCTAATACTACAAGCCATTTTTCTCCACCGATCATTTTTTACTACCAACCTGGTGAAAATGCATTTTTTTCATTAAAGTAGTTTGTATGGCACTCTAATATACAAGGTTGGGATAAAAACTTTTTTGAGTCTTCTCAAAAACATTTGTGTGTTTAACCCCGTCCAGTGGCGAATGTTTTTCAGCCAGGATATTTGTCGTCTACCAGGACCCCTTTTTCCTTCGTTTTTACCCTTTATAATCCGCTGTAACTCGTACTGATCATTTCTAAGTATGTGCCTCAAATATGCTGTTTCTCTCTTTTTAATGGTTTTCAAAAGTTCTCTGTCTCTTTCCATTCTGTGCAACACCATTTGATTCGTAATAGGATCGGTCCACGGTATTTTCTTTGAGTACCGTGCCCTTTTAAGTGTGGGTAGCTTCCATGACAATCTGCCGATATCGTTCTCGATCTTGCGCGTCATGTAATAAGTCACCTGCTGATAAGCAAGTCCATTGACGAAGATTTCGGAACTATGAATATTTCTTCCTACCAATGTCTGTTTTTCCCCTCCATATTTCCGTTGAGTATTAACTGCATTATCCAGTAATGGAAGACACGAAAATGGGGTAGGTATAATCATAAATCAAGAAACTGCCAGACATGTTAAAAATTTTGTACCTATATCGGAAAGAATACTCATCCTTCAACTTAATACCTACCCAATTACAACTAACATTATCCAGGTATATGCCCCTACAGCTGACAAACCGGACGAGATAATTGAAGCATTTTATAATGAACTATCCAACACCTTAAAATGACTCCCCAAAAAGGATTTCATTTTGATTATGGGTGATCTAAATGCCAAGATTGGTAGCGGACAATCGGGAGAATTCATAGGGCAATTTGGACTTGGAGAAAGAAATGAGCGAGGAGACCGACTGGGTGAATTTGTGGCAGAAGAAGAGTTTGTGATTACTAACACTTACTTTAAACTCCCTTACAGAAGATTATATACATGGAAATCACCTCAAGACACTCCAGGCCGCATAGTGAGAAATCAAATAAATTACATCATGATTAATAAATGATTCCGTAACAGCATAACATCAGTCAAGACATACCCAGGAGCTGATATCAAGTCAAACCATAACCCACTGATTGGCAAAATTAAGCTTGGGCTAAAGAAGGTTAGACGTAGTGTCAATCCAAAATTCGACATCAGGCTATTAAAAGACCAAAACACAGAACAGAGTGTAAAACGGTATACACAGAACAACTTGAATACCGTTATTCAATCGGATGTAATGGACCAGGAAATAGAAAAGTTGCATACAGTTTCACAAGACATACGTGAGAAATTCTTCAAACCACCAAAAATAAAGAAGAAATCGTGGATGACCAACGAGATTTTAGATATGATGGAAGAGAGGCGAAAGTCCAAAGATCAGGACATGTCATTATACAAAAGAATAAATAAACAGATCAAAAAAGCAATTAGAATAGCTAAGGATACACGACTAAGAGAACAGTGTGCGGAAATCCAGCAATTGCAACATAAAGACGATTCATTCAATATGCACAAAAAAGTTGAAGAAGCTGCAGGCTTATAGAAACCTAGAAGAGTTGGGTGTTTGGCAGATAACCAAGGCAAACCACTGTTAAGTGTGGAAGAAAAACTAGACACGTGGAAGAAATATGTGGAAGTAACTTTTACAGATAAAAGGCAGAATACCATTGAAGACACTGAATGCCAAACACGACCCCCGATTACCATTAAAGAAGTCACGTCAGCTATTAAAACAACTAAAGATGGTAAAGCTGTAGGGCTGATCAGTTTTATGTAGAATTCCTAAAACTTATGGACGAACAAGGAATAAAATGGATAACAACTGTATTCAACAAAATATACGTAACTGGAAAAATACCCCAAAGCTGGTTAAAGTCGACCTTCGTAACTTTACCCAAAAAAGTAAATGCCAAAACATGTGAAGACTACAGAACAATTAGCCTAATGAGCCACTTGCTCAAAACGTTTCTGAAAGTGATACACGGCAGAATATATAAAAAATGCGAAGAACAGGTATCATGGACGCAGTTTGGGCTCTGAGGGGCTCTATTCGCTCTCCAAGTGCTTATACAAAGATGCAGGGATGTTGGCTGTGACGTGTTTATTTGTTTTATCGACTACAGAAAGGCGTTTTATGAGTAAAACATGATAAACCCATAAACATCTTGAAAGAAGCGGGAGTAGATGATAGAGACTTGAGAATCATATATAATTTGTATTATAACCAAACTGCCAATATTAAAGTGGATGACCAATTGACAGAGGCAGTCTCCATAGATAGAGGAGTGAGGCAAGGATGCATCCTGTCCCCGGTGCTATTTAATATATACTCTGAATGTATCTTCGAGCAAGCGCTGGGAGAACTACAGGAAGGCGTATTAGTCAATGGAGTGCGTCTGAACAACATTAGATATACCGACTACGCTGTAGTTTTTGCAGACAGTCTAGATGGTTTGCAAATAATAATGTCGCGCATATCAGATATAAGTAGAGAATACGGATCTCAATACGAAAAAAACAAAGTACATGGTGGTCAGTAAGCGCGAAATATTAAATACACAGCTTTTGGTTAACCAGCAACTGATTGACAGGGTCGACAGCTACACATACCTTTGTAGCAACATAAACAGCCAGTGGGACCACTCAAGTGAAATAAAACAACGCATAGGAAAAGCGATATCACCGTTCATAATGATGAAGTCTCGTTTCAGAAGCCACGATTTACCTCTTGCTACCAAAATCTCTATCACCAGATGCTATGTATTTTCTACGTTATTATGCAGAGTAAAGGCCTGGACACTTTCCGAGGCTTCTTTGAGAAAACTCGAGGCATTCGAGATGTGGTGTTACAGGCGCATTTTGAGAATTTCGTGGGTGGATCGTGTGACTGGTGTTGAGGTTCTACGTAGAATAGGCAAGGAATGCGAGATTATTAACACAGTCAAAGAGCGCAAACTGGAATATCTTGGCCATGTTATGAGGAATGAACAGAGATATGGCTTGTTGCAACTCATTCTTCAAAGCAAGGTATTTGGAAAGAGAGGACCAGGGAGAAGAAGAATATCTTGGCTTCAAAACCTGAGAAAGTGGTTTAATACATCGACAACCGGACTGTTCAGAATAGCAGCAAGCAAAGTTAGGATAGCCATGCTGATCGCCAACATCCGGAACGGATAGGCACCTTAAGAATAAGAAGAAAATCCAGTATCTGCTACCTCTCGTTGTTATTCTTCTTCATCTGGTTCATATACGTTTCGGATGTTGAAAATCATATTGCCAATCATAACCTTGCTCGCTGCGGCTCGAAACAGCTTCTTTGGTACCAACAACCATGGTATTCTCCTTCTACCGGGTCCTCGCTTACCTTTGACTTTACCTTGCAATATGGACTGCAGCAGGTAGTATCGGTGCTGATTTCTCATAACATGTCCCAGATACTGCAATTTTATGCGTTTTATGGTAAACACAATCTCCGGTTCCTTCTTCATTCTTCATAGAAATTCCTTGTTCGTGATCCTTGCTGTCCATGATATTCTCAGTATTCTTCTATAAAGCCACATCTCAAATGTCTCACGTTTTTATCTAGGGATACTTAACAAAAAAAATAGTAGGTAACAAAAATACTTATATTCCGGTGGTGTGGTTGACCGAATTAATAAAAAATAAATGTAACAACGAACAGTAGTATATTTATTTATTTTGGGTAAACAAGCGGTGTTTTTCCTATATCTCGAAAGAGGGTTGTTTGTTAGCGCGAGCGAGGGTGCGTCTTTTTCGTTTGAATGCTGTGTAGTGACTGCCAGACCACAACACTCTATTCTGTTATGATGCTTGCGGTGTTACACTATCTAGAAAAGGCAATAAATTACTAACATCTGCCTTTTAAAAGATGAGAACCTTTTTGTACTTTAAGCAGTTGACATAACGAGTGTGGCAATCTGAGATCGTAATCCATTAGTGTTTCCTTGAAAAAAACATTAATTTTATACAATCTGTTTAGGTTCATTTTAGTTTCTCGAAATCAAAGGCCCTTGTGGCATATGGTTTGTATATTACACGTGAGTTTTAAATGACTAATGTTGTTTCGTTTTGAGAAAAGTTATTAAAAATTAAGAAAATAAAATTAGCTAAAATAGTAATTAAAGCGTATCGCTATACTTATAACGACTAGCAACAAATATAAGAAAAAAAATACAAGCAGTTCTTGTTCTCTAAAAATAGCCTTCTTGGAAAAAACTATATAGAACAAAAGTTTGCAAAACGTTGCAAAATGTCTAGCTTTTGTTACATATATATACCCTGTACATTAATAACGCCATTTTTAGTAGATAACCAAAATTTAAATCTCTCAAATTTTCTTGGTGCTTGGTGTACTACATACTGGTGCTTTCCTTTCTCCAGCTGCTTGGTGTACTACATACACCACTGGTACCGAATTTTTTCAACCATCAGTCTATCTCTGCAGTAATAAATTTAGAACTGTCGAAGCTTATAGCTGACACATCCGAGATAGGCTAGGCAGAGGGCTCAACCGGTGCTTATCAGACATGATGGCCAATTTTGGTGCGACTGGTGTACTGTGTAAACCAGACATAGACCCATAGGTTAATACAAATATTGTCTGTACAATAATACAATAACCAATAACCAATGAGGAAGTACTAAGGAGAATACAGAACAGCAGGGAGATACTGGATTCCATCAAAATAGGAAAACTTCAATACTTCGTTCATATAACACGTGGTGACAGATATGAACTCCTAAAATTGATTATGCAGGGAAAGATTCAAGGAAGGCGCAGCAAAGGTAGGAGAAAAATGTCCTGGCTGAGAAATCTCAGAGAATGGTTTGGATGCAGCTCAACTGAACTCTTTCGGGCTGTAGTGTCAAAAGTGGAAATATCAATGATGATTGCCAACCTTCATCGCGGAGGTGGCACGTAAAGAAGAAGAAGAAGCGTTAGGGAGTTCGCCTTCCAGAACGGATGAGATTCTAGTTTAGTGCTGGAGAGTTTAAACACCTTCCGGCAACACCGCAAACGAAGCTGATACAGTTCCTTTCATTATCAGTTCCTTGAAACACAGCTTAAATGGATTTTAGTTTTTATTGTAGTTCATTGAAAACATTAAATGGCTTGATTTACTGATTATTTTGTAATTAAATCAACAACTAATCATACTGCGGTATTTACATATCCTTATATTACTTATTGTTTGGCAAATTCACCATTGAAAATCAAATTCATTGTGATATTTCCTGGAAAATTGCAGGTGAAATTCCAATGTAAATTTACGTTTTAAGCAGTTTGTAGGTTGGGCACACAAAACAATTGGTCTACAGTTTTCTGGATTATCGGCAGAATTTATTATGTATTTTACTTTAGAGCAAGTTTTTGTGGGATGTTTTCTGTTTGTCTGTAGAGAAATAAGCTAACCAAACTGTTGTTAACTTCAGAAAAGTCATAAGAAATTCTAGGTGAATTTTGTCGAATCTTGGTGTTTTGGTTGTTTGCTGGTCCAAGTATTCCTAATTATGATCACATTTGACAGCTGCATATCTGCAATTTAAATCTTCTTGGGGTGTCGTTTCTATATTCAGACGTCATCTTGATTTCCTTTTCCTGAAATTTTTCTCTGTCGGTTGATCCGCGAAATAATTCTTCTGCTGTGGAACCACACCATTGTCTATTATTACGCACATATTAAATTTTCGTTGGTCTCTAGTCTCTAGAGTCCATCTCTTTTCCTCCACTGTTCTTTGTATTATACGGCGAAGTAGGTGGTATTAGGTCCTCTAATTATAAGGCAAGTTTTGTGTTTTTCTTCTCTTTAAGATATTTATGAGTAGATGTTCCGAATTCATCATTGTAAGAACATATTTATTGAAAGTGTACGAAACTCAAGATGTTTTAGGAACTGTCAATAGTACCACAATTCGAATAATATCGATGTTTTCGAAAAGGAAATTGAAAACTACTTGCAATCTCCAAGACCTGGACCAGACACAAATATTTTATTATGGTGGAAATCATATACCTAGTAGTGTTTTCCCCGTTTTATCTCGGTTAGCTAGGGATATTTTGTATGTCCAAGCGACGTCCGTACCCGTCGAGTGGCTTTTTTCTAAAGCAGCACTGGTACTAACGAATAACGGATGCTTTTTAAAAGATAAACGTATCAAATAACTCATTTGTATGAACAGATGGATGAAGAGCTCTCTAAAGGATAATATTTTTGAAAGGTTAGAATGTAATTTATCCTAAAAAACAAATAGTCTGGCTAATTGGCTAAGCCAAAGCCATTATAAAATAAAAAAAATGATCCTATTTCTTTTATATTTTTTTGTAGAGAGTTTGTTAGTGAAGAGAGTGAGAAATGAATAAAGAATTGTTTTTTTATTGAGTTAATCCTTTTTATGTCGATATTTTATCGAGTATTGTATCGATATCGTATCGAAATCAATATCAATACGATATTTTTACAAAAAAGTATTGCCGATATCGATATACGATACGATGCTTCATTGGAATAACCAATACAATACTCAATACTTAAAAAGTATCGATATTGTATCTTATCGTGAAGCTCTATCTGGTATGCACATTGTGGCTACGCTTATAACAAGCACAACCAATCTGTGCTAATTTTTCCTATTAGACGGTGGTCTCCAATAAAAGCTGTACGCCGCGTGTAGCTGTATGCCGTACGTCGCGTCTGTATTCTTGTAAATCATTAGCACGCTAGAGCAGTTGTACGTTCAGCGTACAATAAGAGACCCCTTATTATTTATTATACAGGGTGCGCCAAACCTCTGGTTTTCTTTGATTACGGCTAAACTATGAGATATACAAAAAAATGTTTATAACAAAACTAATGTGTATCAAAGAGGTCTATAATTTAAAATTATTTTCAATTATACAGGGTGAGTCAGAACGACGGTATGAACCAAAGTTGTATTTTTTTAAATGGAACACCCTATATATTAAATCATTTTTGAATATATTATTTAAAAATATGAAAAATTTGTATAAGGTCTTATAGGCCTAAAGTTAATAATTTTCGAAATATTTACATTTTTATTGAGATAAATGGTAATATTTATAGGGTTGTGGATTATGTTTCCAAGGAAATAAATTTATTTTTAAATAATTTAATATTTTTTACTTTTAGCCATAAAATATACAGTGTGATCACTATTTGCAAATACAAAATTTTCTCATTTTTTTTAAATGGGACACCCTGTATATTAGTTTTGCGTTTTGTAGTAAATATTACAACCTTTCTTTTGGTATAAGGTTGTATGTACCTAGCATGTTTCGTTTTGTAGATATTTAAAAAAAACTATAGATTTCACGTTTTTGCGGATTTTTTATTTAAAAATTTTTTTGCAAAAAAAATAATTATAATCTGGTTTTAGAAACATACACTAAAATATAAAATATGAAAATAAAAACGTAATTAAAGATTAAAATAAATCGTATGCTAGTACAATTCAATTGAATTTAATAACTTTAAATTATTTTACAAAAAATATTTTACCATATTAATGAATGCATAAATTAGTTACTAAATTAAATAAACAACCAAATTTTAAATCAACCGTAGTAATTCTTCTACCGCAGCAACTTTCCTGTACCAAATTAATTGTTAGTTATATTGTATTTAAGAGTAAGATCAGTTAATAACTTTTTAATTTACCTACATCTTGAGAACGTATAAAGTATGCTTTGAAACAAATGAACGTTATGGAAGTATATTAAGAAGTAAATAGTATCTATGTACCTACTCGTGTCACAAAAGCTGGTAATAATTTCTAATGGTTTCGCCCAAAACAAATGTCATATCCAAAAATTTTTCGGTTAAAAAATTAAAATCTAAAATATAAAAAATTGTTACAAAAATTTCAACTACAAAAGTATTACCAGCTTTTGTGACACCAGTAAATACTATTTATATTAATAAATAATTTGGCTGATACATTTAACATTCAGCTGTTTTAAAGCATACTTTATAATAATTTTTATATTCTCAAGATGTATGATGTATGTAAGTAAATTTAAAAGGTAAATTAAAAGTTTAACTAAATACCATTTAACTAACAATTAATTTGGTACAGGAAAGTTGCTGTAGTAGAAAAATTACTACGGTTGATTTAAAATTTGGTTGTTTATTTAATTTAGTAACTAATTTATGCATTCATTAAAATGGTAAAATATTTTTTGTAAAATAATTTAAAGTTATTAAATTCAATTGAATTGTACTAGCATACGATTTATTTTAATCTTTAATTACGTTTTTATTTTCATATTTTATATTTTAGTGTATGTTTCTAAAACCAGATTATAATTATTTTTTTTGCAAAAAATTTTTAAATAAAAAATCCGCAAAAACGTAAAATCTATAGTTTTTTTTAAAATATCTACAAAACGAAACACGCTAGGTACATACAACCTTATACCAAAAGAAAGGTTGTAATATTTACTACAAAATGCAAAACTAATATACAGGGTGTCCCATTTAAAAAAAATGAGACAATTTTGTATTTGCAAATAGTGATCACACTGTATATTTTATGGCTAAAAGTAAAAAATATTAAATTATTTAAATATAACACTATATTTTAAAAATTTTGACCTATCACTTAAATTTTTATTTCTTTGGAAACATAATCCACAACCCTATAAATATTAATTATTATGTAAATATTTCAAAAATTATTAACTTTAGGCCTATAAGACCTTATACAATTTTTTCATATTTTTAAATAATATATTCAAAAATGATTTAATATACAGGGTGTTCCATTTAAAAAAATACAACTTTAGTTCATACCGTAGTTCTGACTCACCCTGTATAATCAAAAATAATTTTAGAATATAGACCTCTTTGATACACATTAGTTTTGTTATAAACATTTTTTTGTATATCTCATAGTTTAGCCGTAATCAAAGAAAACCAGAGGTTTGGCGCACCCTGTATAAAGCATAATATCTACGCGACGTCTTGCGCAACGCCGTACGTTGCGTATGGCGGTATATTTTATGTCTCGTCTGTATACAGGGTGTTTCATTAATAATTGTCCATATAGTAACTGGAGAAACCTTAGCAGAAAATACGAAGATTTAACCTAAAACACTTAAATAAAATGTGGTTCCTTACTGAGTTACAGGGTGTTTTATCTAAAAATTTAAAAATTATTTTTGCTCAGCATTTTAACACTATTCAACGTATCCTTTTCATACTTGGCAGAAAGTGCGACTACTGTACACCCTACTAAATTATTATAAACAAACGTTTCTAGCTACTAACAGAGGCGTGCGACAGGGGATAGTGAAAGGTTGACCCTTCTCAAATTCTACGCCACTGGAGGAATTACTATTTTAGTGACATTTTTAGATTCTCCAATACTTTCTACGTAAATAATATACTCTTCATTGGTAACGATAAAGTCATTCGTTTTCGAGATATTTGAAGTTAAATATGAAACCGCACAGTTATTTTGATTAATTTTTTATATGATTCATGTGATTAAAATTTAAAAATTATTTGTACCCAGTATTTAAAAACTATTTGGAGTATCCTTATCATACTTGACAGAAAGTGTAAGTACTGTACATCCTACTAAATTAAGATAAATAAACGTTTCTAGCTACTACCAGAGGCGTACGACAGGGGATAAAGTCTGGTTGACCCTTCCCAATTCTACGCCACTGACGAAATAGCTATTTTAGTGTAATTTTTTTATTTTCCAATACTTTTTATGTAAATAATATACTCTTCATTCATAACGATAAAATGATCAGTTTTCGAGATATTTGAAATTAATAATGAAGCGACACAATACATTAATCAAAATAACCGTGTCGTTTCATTTTTAACTTCAAAGATCTCGAAAACTAATGACTATATCGTTACGAATGAAGAGTATGTTATTTTCATAGAAAGTATTGGAGAATCCAAAAATTGAACTGAAATAGCTATTCCGCCATTGGCGTAGAATTTGGAAAGGGTCAACCATTCACTTTCCCCCGTCGTACGCCTCTGGTAATAGCCAGAAACGTTTGTTTAACATAATTTAGTAGTTTGTACAGTACCTATACTTTCTGCCAATTATGAAAAGGATACGTCGAATAATTTTAAAATGCTGAGCAAAAATAGTTTTTAAATTTTTAGATAAAACACCCTGTAACTCAGTAAGGAGCCACATTTTATTTAAGTGTTTTAGGTTAAATCTTCGTATTTTGTGCTAAGGTTTCTCCAGTTACTATATGGACAATTATTAATGAAACACCCTGTTAAGCGCTACGCCGTGCGTCACGTATGTTCGCCTTATATTAAATTGTATACGGTCTTTACAACACTTTACGACACTGCTCTACAAGCGTGTAGATAAACGCTACATATGGCGCTATAGGCGGTGTACAGCGTTTATCGGAGAATAAGAAATTAAATCTCTCATACTTCTAATAAAGGTCTTGGGTAGCTTTCAGACATTCTATTTTACAAACGTTAAAGGGCATTCCTGGATGTTTGAAATTCACTTTACAACATTAATTTACTTTAACTATATTTTAACCTAGTTACTTTTGTACTATATAAATTTTACAAATGCAATCTTCTTCTTCAAGTGCAATCTCCGTGACGCATGTCGGCAATCATCATGGCTATTCGGAATTTAGAGACGGCTGCTCTCGATTCCGAATATAAATTCATTATCGTACGTATGAACTTAATAGTAGGGGAGCAAAGTATGCTAAATGTGCAGTCACTCGAGCGTTATGGGGACCTATTGGGTTGTGAAGCGTAGGTCCTATAACCAAAAAAAGTTAAGTAAAATTTTCCATTTAAGTGGGGACTTTCCATTTTTTAATATAATTTTTCATTTCCAACAATCGTTTTTTCCGATTATAACGCCATCTATCCATAATTCTAAAAAATGTTTCGAATAAAAGTTGCTTATTTTTACGTCAGGAATCCAAATCTGCAGTAAAATATGGGGGCTCCTATTTAAGATTTTAAAGTAACCCCCCACCTCCATGGGGGGTCGAGTTTGGTGCCATTCGATAGATTTTTCAAAAATACTGAATAAGTGTATTTTACAGTTTTTCGATCTGATGTTCATTTCGCGAAATATCGCGGCATTCGTATTTCAAATATTACATTTACCCCCCACCCCTCTCCGTGGGAAGTAGTGTTTGGTATCATTCGATGGATTTTTAAAAAATATTGAGCACGTATTTTTTAGTTTTTCGATCTGTCATTTATTTCGCGAAATATTCGCTTTTTTCTTGTGAAACTTTGGAACCCATTTCCTTACCCCCGCCTCAAATCGTCAGATTTTTGAAATATACACTCTTTAAAAATATACAAGTTAAAAATAAATAAAAGTAAATTTTGACTGAAAATACTCAGTTAAATTAGGTAGATATAGAAAAAAAGACAAACGGAATTGCATAGGTATGAAATTTTTTTTATTGGTTGCTATAAAAATGATAAAAAAGATAGGCTCAAAGTTTCCTTTTTACCTTTGCGGGATTTATTTGCAGCCATATTAAAAAGACTAATATGACTGAAACGCAAATACTCGTTTTTATATATATTTTTTTACGTATAAATGGAACTTTTTACGTTTAACGAAAAAATGTCCACATTTTCAACTTGTAAAGCAGTCAGATAAAAAGCAACAAAATAAAACAAGTTAACAAAAACGTAATATAAAATTGCCTACAATAGTCATTTGGACCTATTTTTTCTCTATAGTATTGCATTCCCTAATATTCATCATCGTAACGTTTGAACAGTGTTGGTAGCGTTGATTCATTATGTACAGCTGTGGTCACTGAATAGTTTACACTTTCATTTTTACGTTTATTACCTTCTGATTTTTAAATTATAATCAACCTATTATTCTGGGTTCGCTACTGGTAATTTACGTACAAAGTGCGTCTCTATTAGTAGTATGGTATAGTTAGACCCAAACCCAGACATCCAAAGTGAAAGTTATCCTCCAACACCAAATGGTTCTATATGGTCCATATAATGTTCAGAAAAAAGTCACACCATTTTGAGCTTCGAGTTTGGGGGGTGAGGGGGGAGAAATCTGTAAATTCGTAGTTTTTTACGTTTTTCGTCAATATTTCTAAAACTATGCGGTTTAACATGAACAACCCTTTATACAAAATTGTTCTACATTAAATTTGAAATAAAAAAGGCCCTATTCATAGCCCTTCTAAAATGAACGGTTTCAAAGTTACGGAGGTAGTATAGTATAATTGGTCCAAAAAAAAGCCTAACCCAGACATCCAAAGTAAAAGTTTTCCTTCAACACCAAATTGTTCTATATGGTCCACATATTGTTTAGTAAAAAGTTACACCATTTTGAGCGTCCGGTTTGGGGGGGGGGAGATGGGGGAGAATGTCGGTAAATTAGTAGTTTTTTTACGTTTTTCGTCAATATTTCTCACACAATAACACTCACACAGCTCAAACATTTTCCCTTCCAGACCCAGAAAATCTAAATGAATACTTTGTTAATGTGAGTAAAAATATAACATCAACTATTGTGTCACAACAAGATCCCATTTCCTATCTCCCTAATTCAGGAAAGGTCTCGAATTCATTCTTTATAAGACCGGTTGATAAATCTGAACTGATTCAGACAATCAATAATATCAAAAGCAAATCTTCCTGTAGTACCTGATGGACTATCCATAAAAAATTTTCTCAAATCTCCCAGACAGTGTGTTGGGAGTCCTTATCTCTCTAATTAATGATTCTTTTGAGAAAGGTAAATTTCCAGAGTGCCTAAATACAGCCATTATTATTCCTCTTCATAAGGGTGGCGAAAAATCTGATGCCTGCAACTATAGACCTATTGCATTACTACCGGTACTCTCCAAAATTATTGAGAGACTCATAAAAGCCCGACGTATGTCCTTTCTCGTTGATAACAATATTTTATCACAAAATCAGTTTTGCTTTTTAAATAATAAATGTACCACAGATGCCATGTTTTCCGTACTACATGAGGTTTATCAAGCATTAAACAATAATCTGCACACTGCCACTGTTTTTTGTGATTATGCCAAAGCTTTTGATTGTGTGAATCACGACATTTCTATAAAAAAACTAGATTTCTACGGAATTCGAGGTATTTCTTCGAACTGGTTTCAATCTTATTTGGATAATAGGAAACAACTGGTTAGAGCAAATGATACAGACTCTAGTCTCAAAAATGTTGTATGTGGGGTACCACAAGGTTCAGTATTGGGTCCTCTACTTTTCCTTATCTTTATTAATGACATCACTAGCTTAAAAATCGATGAAAAAGTTTTTCTTTTTGCTGATGATACCAGTATCACTTGGAGCAACTCAAATATCGCAACTCTTTATGATACTATAACTTCTGATCTACTTACAATAAAATCTTGGTCCGATTCAAATTTACTCTCTTTTAACGTAGATAAAACAGTAGCATTGTCCTATAAAGGAGCTCTTCAACCCTTACCTCTTCATAACAGCCAGATCAGTATCGTTGATTCTGTAAAGTTTCTTGGTATTTTTTTAGATAGCAATCTGAAATGGTCCCTTCATATTGATGTGTTAAGCAAGAAACTATCCTCAGCTTGCTTTGCAATAAGATCTGTTTCGAAGGAAATGAATTTAGCCTCTTCCAAAATAACATATTTTTCTTTGTTCGAGTCACATCTACGATATGGTCTCCCTTTTTGGGGTTCTGGTACGGCTGCCCAAACTGATGTTATTTTTAAATTACAAAAAAGAGCAATAAGATATCTGTTTGGCCTCAGAAGAACAACACATTGCAGAAGCTACTTCAAAGATCACAGAATTTTAACACTACCTTCTTTATATATTTTAGAAACTGTTTGCTTAATTCGTAAACATCTACATGTCTTTCCAGCAAGACCTAGACATGACTATTCCACCAGAAATTCTACCTTTGACATCTATTTACCGATCCCGTCCAGTGAGTTAGTAAAGAAATCTATATTATATTCTGCAAAAAACTTTACAACCATCTCCCTCTACAACTTAAATCTGCAACATCTTTCCCCAAGTTCCGTAAAATGACTAAAGCCTATTTATCTGAAAGACCATATTATTCAACAGCAGAGTTTCTTAACCAATAACTAAGAAAGTACAGTATTCTTATTTATAAGTATAATCTTAATCTATATTTGAGTGTCATATGCAGCAGCTTAACTTAACTTATTAAATTTCTTAAGGTAGAATATGCAATTTGCAATTTTTTTTTAAAATTTTGCAATAGATTGTTACTGTTTTTTTTTTGTTTCTCTTCATTATTTTTATTTATATAGACGATTTATATCATTTTAGTAAATTGTATTTGTTATTTGTTATTGTTCTTATTTATGATTCTTGTAAGCTTTGTCTATAAAATTGTTAAATTTTTCATGACAATAAAGCATATTTCTATTCTATTCTATTCTAAAACTATGCTTTAGTGTAAAAAGTGTTCTATAGAAAAATGTTCTACATAAAATTTAAAACAAAAAAGGTTCTATACATAATTGTTATAAAATCAACGGTTCCAGAGTTACGGAGGGTGAAAAGTGGAGGTTTTCGATACTTTTTATATTTACCGATTTCTCCCCCCTCTCCCCTCCAAACCCGACGCTCAAAATGGTGTGACTTTTTTCTGGACATTATGTGGACCATATAGAACAATTTGGTGTTGGAGGATAACTTTCACTTTGGATGTCTGGGTTTTTGGTATAGTTATACTATACATTGCCCAAAAAATACAAAAAGTATCAAAAACCTCCACTTTTCACCCTCCGTAACTCTGGAACCGTTGATGTTATAACAATTATGTATACAAGATTTTTTGTTTTAAATTTCATGTAGAACATTTTTGTATATAACATTGGTTACGCTAAAGCATAGTTTTAGGAATATTGACGAAAAACGTAAAAAAACTACTAATTTACCGACTTCTCCCCCATCTGCCCCCCAAACCGAACGCTCAAAATGGTGTAACTTTTTACTGAACAATATGT
Organism: Diabrotica virgifera virgifera; assembly: GCF_917563875.1. NCBI lineage: Eukaryota > Metazoa > Arthropoda > Insecta > Coleoptera > Chrysomelidae > Diabrotica > Diabrotica virgifera. The sequence goes on from NC_065451.1 coordinate 74,704,857, forward strand.
GGACTATATAGAACAATTTGGTGTAGGACGAAAACTTTTACTGTGGATGTTTGGGTTAGGCCTTTTTTGGACCAGTTATACTATACTACCTCCGTAACTTTGGAACCATGAATTTTAGAAAGATTATGCATAGGGCCTTTTTTATTTCAAATTTAATGTAGAACAATTTTGTATAGAGGGTTGTTCATGCGAAACCGCACAGTTTTAGAAATATTGACGAAAAACGTAAAAAACTACGAATTTACCGATTTCTCCCCCCTCTACCCCCCAAACCCGACGCTCAAAATGGTGTGACTTTTTTCTGGACATTGTGTGGACCATATAGAACAATTTGATGTTGAAGGATAACTTTCACTTTTGATGTCTGGGTTATGCCATCTTTTCGATCAACTATACTATACTATAGGTAAGCAATTTCAAAAACCGGAAACTGGATTTGTAAAGGTGTAAACTCTTCAATGGCTGCAGCTGTATATCTCTTGGTTACACGTTTTCATATTTTCTTATAGTCCATTTACTCACGGTTTTTGTTCCAAATTTTAAAAAACCGCTTCGATTGACATGAAATTTGGCATACACGTAGCTAACCTGTCAAAGAAAAAAGTGATATTGTGCCGATGTGCTTTTATCTTAAGGATGGGCACCACCCCTTCTAGGGGGTGAACAAACATATGTTCAAAATAGTCCCTAAGTAGTTAAACTGACTAATTCTAAGAAGCTTGTGTTCTATAGAGCTTTTTCACTCAAGTCAATAGGTACTTTTCGAGTTATTTGCCAGTGAATATGTTCATTTTTTCAACCAGAAAAAGCCACGTTTTCAGACGGTTTTTCGCAAATACCTCAAAAAGTAAGTATTTTATCAAAACAAATAGTCTTAGCAAAAGTATAGTTAATAAAACAGTGAAAACATGGTGTATGTACGAAGTCATAATATATCATTCAAGACCAAATAGAAGCAGATTTGTGGCTAATGAAAAGTTGGTTTTTATTCGTCAAACTCCAACTCGAATATTTCAACGTGAAATAACCAAAAACTGAAGCACTTTTCTTGGAAACCGCATTAGAACTTTTTTGAAGTGTTTAAAAAAGCCTTATTTCGTTTTTAAAAAAGTTTCCAGCATCAAAAGTAAGTAAGTTACGCTCAAAATTAAAGTTGGTCCTTTTTTTTGGTAAATTTTTAACGGATGTTTTTTACCACAAAAAGCGGTGATACTTATTAGGTGTTACCACTTAATTCTGTAATCAAAATCTTATCTTCGTTAGTTTTTAATTATTATGTTTCTTACTTGTGTCTTGTGTCGATATGTTAACTTCTAGCTAGAAAAATAGGTAGGCGAAAGTATTTCTAAACAAGCATAATTACGTTGTCTACATTGGTGAGCACACTCGTTATGCACACGTAGCCATATTTATGCACTTACCTAAATAAATGTAAAAATTCTCGATTACCGATGTAAAATATGTGCCTCGTAAAATTGTAGCAATGGAAATCTCATTAAAAAAGACGAAATTAATGCGACAACCAGTGCAAAAAAGGAAAAAGCGAGCAGATACGATAATTCCAATAAATTTTGTTCTTATATGGAAATTATAAATTATAAATAGGTGTATCTGCCACTTGCTAATGAGCCAATAAATTTGCTCATTCGAAATGCTGCGCTATCTGTTTAATTAATCGGGGTATTAAGAAAAGTAAAATTTTTAAAATGTTCGACCTGGATTTGTTCGGTGTGCATTAACCCTTTAAACGATCTGAATTTTTTAAGGAAGGCTTTCATTTTATTTGTACAGTTGCAAACAAAATATAAATATTAATTGTTATGCTATTAACGATCAAAGATTTTATTTTTTCGTAAAAAATGCATGTTTTAAAGCTGTTTTTCACGTATAACTCAAAAACTATGAGCTTTTACAAAAAGGTGTTATTACCAAAATTGAAAATAATAAGAGACTGAATACACTCTTCACTTAAAGAACTAAACTAATGTTAATTCAAAGTGAGTTATGGGTAATTGAATGTATATTTTTTTCGACGAGTACTCAAATCTAAGTATTCAAGCTTAAATAACGGTAAAGCGATGCATTTTATAAAATATACCTGTTACACACTTCTCAAAGTACTTCGAAATACCTATTAAATGAGCTAAAGAAGAGTTAATAGCATCAAAATTAAGCAAGTTATGATGAAAATAAGACAACCCTTTTGAATTTCTTAGGAAAAAGTGAAAAATAAAACATACGCCATTTCCACAACAATTGAAATTTATAGTAATCCTTACAAGAATTTCTTTGTGTTAGCATAAGTATCTAATGATTTCAACAATTTTCACCGGTTTAAAATGCATATTTTTGAAAAAAAATATAATATAAAAACATTAGAATCTTTTAAGTTACCGTCATTTTCATTTTCTTTTGATAATAAAAATACTTAATATACGTAAAAAATGATGTACAACCAAATTTTAGTTTTTTCTATGTCAAATATTTTACCTTTGTACTATTATTGATGTAGGTTGAAAAATAACCGAGATAGAAACGTTTAAAGCTTAAATTTTGATGCGAGAACCATGTAACCGTGGCCATTTTTGGTAACCATAGCTGGTTTGGTTCAGTTGAGTAGCCTTGAGCTAGACTTGCGCCAAACCAGGACATGATAGGTAACAATGTTTTTTTGTTGTAACTGATTGTAAAGTTTTTTTTGTTCTCTTAAATAAAGTCCTTAAAACCAGATTTAGCCATACGGCTCACACTCCCTCTAAGGGGAAAATTGACTCATCCCAGATACCTACGGTATCAAAAGGATTGAGCTCTGGTGGGACTTTTTCCGTGTTATCGAGCCCTAGTCCTTTATTATTATTTAACCTTTAATTTTTAAAAAATTAAGGTTTAAAAGATTAAATTTAAAGTATTTTATAGCCTTTGAAATTATCTTTCAAATCGTTTTTAGTTGAACCTGATATCGTAAAAATTAACGGAGATATTTAAAAACACGATAAAATTTTTTGGAAATATTTTTAAAAGATAAAGTTTGAAAAATTTTTCGAGCATAAATTTTAATGCTATCAACTTGTTCGGGATCTCATTTAATAGATATTTCTAAGTATTTTCACAAATTTTTAATAAGTTTATGTTATAAATCATTTTCCCGTAATTTAAGCTTGAATATTTGGATTTGGGTACTCGCCGAAAAAATATACATTTAATTACCTATAACTCACTTTTAGTTAACATTAAAAGGTTCTTTTAAAAAGGAGTTTATTTCATTTTTTATTTGGTTCAGTTTTGGTAATCATAACTTTTTTGTAAAAACTTACAGTTTTTGAGTTATTTATGAAAAATCGGTTAAAAACATGCATTTTTCTCATGAAAAATTAAAATCATTGATCTTTAATAACTCAAAAAGTTTTGATTTATTTTAATATCTTTATATAACAAATTTTGCTTAGAATTTGTGCCCCTATCTAATTATTGGGTTATTGTTAATAAAATAATTTTCACCCCCGAGAAGGGGTGGCATCCATCCCCAGAGTAAAAGCGCACGTTGGCACCATGTCAGCTTTGTTCCTTGAGATATCCTCTAACCACTCACCAATTTTCATGCAAATCGATGGAGGTTGAACGAAATCGTAGGTAATAGCTCATATCTCAATATAGTTAGTAACTTTCTCTAAAATGTTTAATTGGAATTCTAAAGTAAATACTAACACTCCGTTTCTCTCGTTTTGTGTGTTACATGGTTTCAACTCAAAATATTTAAGAAGTACCTTTAACACCATTCAATCTTCTTAAAGATATGCCAGCGATAAGTTTTCTCTTCGGTTTGAGAGTGCAGTGTCATTGTCACGATCTAACACGCCTTCCATAAATATCATAAGCAGAACCGCGAGTACCGTTCAGTACAAGCAAAAGCCTATTCAACGATGTTTTCATCTATAATTTTTGCATCCCGCGAGAGAAATGATGTTCTATTGTCTCGCCGCTTAAAAATTCTCGAACAATATGCTCGGTGTTTGAGTGATGCAAATATTTGAAATCGTAATGCACATTATAAGTACTTGGATAAGCAATTATTGAAGCAAGAGATGAGTGAGGATAATAAGGAGAGTTGTTCGAAAAAAATTAACTATTGTTAAACAGGAAAGATGTACTTTTTCTTAAATATTTTCGCTAGCAAAGATAGTACTTACATATATTTAAGGTTAAGCTTTTAAGTATGTGTATATTGTGAATGGATCTGGCATGTTCTTCTACACTTTATTTGGTATAATATTTGGTTTCTTTTATTCTAATTTCTTTTGATCTTATTCAAGTGTTAACTTTATATTTTGTTTTACTATTTTTGTTGTGACGGCATAGCTTCACTGAGGATGCATGAGGATGCTGAAATAGCTATATGGAGATGGTGGTTCAACTCTGACTCACTTATAAACAAAAACTGCCTTTATCTTTTTCTTATATATCTCTGTGCTTATATATTGTAAAAGCCGGAGATACAGGATGCAGCCAGAAAGCAGTTTATTAACGAAAAGTCTTAGATTTAAAATATTGTTTATTATATTTTTATTTCAATTATTCTAATTGTTTAAAAAGTGGTAAACTTTGTATCTAGGGCTTTCGTTGTTTTCCTCGTAATACGAGAGATGTCGCTAGATTGCGTCTCAAAAGGTGGAATCATTGTATCGCGATGGTTTCCCTTAAATAGGCAGATTGTTTATATTTCTTTCAGAGTTGTGACTGCATAGCTTCACTGAGGATGCATGAGGATGCTGAAATAGCTATATGGAGATGGTGCTCCAACTCTGAATCAAATATAAACAAAAACTGCCTTTATCTTTTTCATCTTTACTCAGATTTGAGTACCTGAAATTGTCTTTCGGTCCTTTTCCTAGACGAAGAGAAGGTAAATGCGTGACCTAAGTGTCCTCTATTTGCTTTCTCCTATTTTCGTCGTCTCTGTGCTTATATATTGTAAAAACCGGAGATACAGGATGCAGCCAGAAAGCAGTTTATTAACGAAAAGTCTTAGATTTAAAATATTGTTTATTATATTTTTATTTCAATTATTCTAATTGTTTAAAAAGTGGTAAACATTGTATCTAGGGCTTTCGTTGTTTTCCTCGTAATACGAGAGATGTCGCTAGATTGCGTCTCAAAAGGTGGAGTCATTGTATCGCGATGGTTTCCCTTAAATAGGCAGATTGTTTATATTTCTTTCAGAGTTGTGACTGCATAGCTTCACTGAGGATGCATGAGGATGCTGAAATAGCTATAAGGAGATGGTGGTAAAACTCTGAATCAAATATAAACAAAAACTGCCTTTATATTTTACTATTTTTCTTTTAAAAATAGTTGGCGCTCGACTCTTCTTTCAACTAAATATTCTATTTAATCGATCTTCTTCAATTTCAGTTTTCACTTATTTCGATTCTATTTTGATTTACTCTTTGTAAATTCCCTGTATTCAGACCCCGTATCTACTCCACAGAGAAAATATAAAATGAATAAAATCCTTCATAAAAGGTATATTTGTTCAAATCCCTAAAAAGGGCTACATCACAGAACTAGTTTTCGATCGGATGGCCGATCATCATCAGTGCTTACAAAATACAAAAATATGTGGATAAAAACCCTTTACAATTGATCCGTTATGGGAATATAGATGAATAATGTGTAATTAAACATGGATGCCTAAAATATCCAATGTATTATGCTCTAGGTACCATTGAGCTCAAAATTGACTTGTTCACATATTGACTGTATGGTAGCAAGTGGCAGTGACCACATAATTCACTTGCTACCATATAGTCACCATGTGAACAAGTCAGTTTCGAGCTCAATGGTACCTAGAGCATAATACATTGGATATTTTAGACATCCATGTTTAATTACACATTATTCATCTATATTCCCATAACGGATCAATTGTAAAGGGTTTTTACCCACATATTTTTGTATTTTGGTGGTTAGCATGTTAGATTCACGTAAGCATTGATGATGATGGGCCATCCGATCGAAAACTAGTTCTGTGATGTAGCCCTTTTTAGAGATTTTAACAAATATACCTTTTATAAAGGATTTTATTCGTTTTTGTAATATATGGTATACAGCCAACTACAGGAAAACTTTTTCCTCGTGGATTTTTAAAATATAAAATGTCTAGGATCTACGTCGAGTTGATACAAAACATTTGTCAGTTGGCAACTCTGATCTGTCATGTCGTTTTACTTCAACGCAGAAGTGGGAAAGTTTTTTTTTATCTTTCATCTATTTAAAGTGAAATTTCTGTTCATAAACTCATTTATATTCTTCAATCTACTTCTGGGTTTTTGGGTATAAGTGCAATTTTTTTGCAATATTTTTTTCTTTCCCAAACCACAGGTAAGAGGCTACAGTAACATGGCCGCTACTATTGAGAACTCAGCATCTACCCTGTAACTACTTCAGCTTACATTCATCCACATCCCATCCAACTACAACTGCAGTTAATTAACACTACATTCAGCTGCATAAAGACAATGAGTATTGAAATTTTTGTACATAGGTTACTATTAGTCCGAGAGAGAAACCTATGAAGGTAATAGGTCAAAAGGTCACCAAGATTAGTCGGAACAGAAAGGGTGTAGAGTGTGAAACCTTATATAAAGTGAGGACGTTTGAGTTGGAATAAATTCATTTTTTCGAGAATGGGCGAATTTGTAGAGAAATCCTGAGACTGGTCGATTTTTGAAGTTATACTTCTTTACGATCGAAGGTGAAATTTTATACTTACCTGGCGCATGTGCAGACAGACAGTACGTAGGTCGTTGCTAATCTTTCAAATTATGTATGTATCAGCGCAAGTAAGTAATTAAAAGAATATATTACTGTTTTTAGTAAATGAATTATTATTTATAATTTTTGTGTCTTTGGATTTGTCTTCCTCGGGAATAAAATATTTTATAATAATAGTAAGTATATTTACTTTAAATTTTAAAGTATTTTTATACCTTACTTTATTAAATTTGTCAATATGTGTGAGAAATCTTGTAAGCTGTCAAAGCAAAGGAAGTTTAGCTCGGTGGTAGCGCGTTCGACTGGAGATGGAGAGGTCCCTGGTTCAATTTTTTTTTATTTTTAGTATTGTTTTAGTAAAAATTTTTGGAAAGTAGTAACTAAAAATTAGTTTAATCTTTAAATACAAATAACATGTTGAAAGTATATTTATTTCGTTGAAATCATAATATAATAGAAGTATAACTTCTTACGTGCGTACAAAGTACACACACATTCTTTTTTATTTTTAAATTATGACTTTTTGCCATATATATCATACGTCATCCATCTGGGCGTGATGACGTAATCGATGATTTTTTAAATGAGAGTAGGGGTCGTGTGATAGCTCATTTGAAAGGCTATTTAATTCTCTATTCAGTAATATAAACGTTGACATAATTATTTATCTCCAAAATTATCTCTTAGTCGAAAAATTGTTTTTTTGATTAAATTAATTGACGTAAAAAGAAGAATGTATGTAATTCATTTATTTCAAAATACATTAAATTCAATGTTAAAGCTGCTACCCACCTGTTTCTTAGCAGTTTGAACATTGAATTTAAGCGAAAAGCAATGTGTATTTGTGAAATAAACAGTATTGTCTGTTTTTCTGACAGCAGTAAAATGGATTTTGGATTAAATAAATTGCTTACATTCTTCTTTGTGTGTAAATTAATTTAATAAAATAAATTTTTTGGACGTCCTGTTTAAATAATTATTTTAATATGTATACTAGTGAATAGAGAATTAAATAACCTTTCAAATGAGCTATCACACAACCCGCTCTCATTTAAAAAATCATCGATTACGTCATCACGCCCAGATAGATGACGTCACTAGTATGATATATATGTCAAAAAGTCCTAATTTAAAAACAAAAATCGACCTGTCTCAGGATTTCTCTCCAAATTCGTCCATTCTCGAAAATAATGAATTTATTCCAACTCAAACATCCTCACTGTATAATTTGCAAAAGAACTTGCTTACTCCATTGTATCGATTTGTTAATTAGCTGTTAACTTATTATTCACGAATTTTTCTCTTGTTAACATATTGCTAAAGTTTTTTTTTTTTTTCAGGTAAGTTTTTCATATTTATACGATGTGAAAACCGTAAGTACATATATTTATTATGACGAAAGCACACTTTTTAAATTACTACTTACCATGATTTAATAATATAAAGTTTGGACTAAAAGACCATATAAAAACAAGAATAGCCATGTACAGGGGTGGCCAAGTTCCTTGATAATCAGATCCATTTTTCAAAATTTGAAATTTTTTCGCGAGCCGCAATTAAACAATTATTTAAATTTAGAAAGTGTAAAAAAGGTATAAAATTTTTCCCTCAGTGCTTGGATTTCACGAATTTTAAGTTGAAATAAAAATTGTTCACATCGTTGTTTCAAATATGGAAATAATTCTACAAGCAGCCTTTCCATTTCAGTATATTTAGATTCTTCATCATCCTTCCATCTTTTTCTGGTACGGTCTACTGATCTTCTACCGTCTCTCAAAAAACACTGTCTGTAACATTCTGTCTTCCTCTGATCTTACCACATGACCTGCCCATTTTATCTTAGCTTTTATGTCTTACGATGTTTTTAGTACCATACAGTCACCAATTCAGCTTTGCGGCGCCTTCTCCACTCTCCGTCAATTCATCTCTTTGAGGGCCAAATATCATTCTGAGAACTTTCTTTTTAAAACCAGCAGCATATTAATTTATTTTCCGCTGATGTAGAGTCCATGTTTCACTTCCATATTTAACCATATGGCGAATAATTGGCATGTACAGTACTAATTTAGAATGCCTTTTTAGCAACTTGGATCTTAACAGTGATGATAGGGACTAAGATGCTCTATTCACCACAGCTATCCTTGCCGAGACCTCTTTTTATATGTGGTTATGATCACCGCCCCCAGATATTTAAACTCTTTTACTACTTCGAAGTTGTAGTCATTAATAGTTATGTTCTGCCTATCTCTTGGTCTTGGATTTTTGGTTACTAGCATGTATTTCGTCTTCTCTCCATTTATTCGAAGACCCAGACTATCTGTTTTTTCCTCGAGTTGTGAAAACACCTCTCTCACGTCTCATGTAGAATAAACAACTGCACCTAGATCACCAGCAAAGGCCAACAATAGTTTTGATCATCGATTAGCAAATCCCTCTGTCATCTCAGATGATATTTTACTTATTCCATAATCTAAGGCCAAATTGAATAGCAACGGTGATAAGGGGTCTTCTTGTCAAAGTCCCGATGTTACACTTAGTCTTTTATATTTTTTGTTGTCAGTAACAATTACTTACTTAACTTATTTAAGACGTTTTGAGAGAAAAAAAAATTAAAACTAATTCAGATATTGATTGAGAGCCACAAATAATCCTTCAAAGAGCCACATGTGGCTCGCGAGCCACTGTTTGGCCACCCCTGCTATAGTACATAAGTAGTAAATAATCATACTGATTCTTGTGGGATCATAACTGATCTCTTTAGCGATTAAAAGAACTCCCATGGAACGGCAGGTCGAGTGAAATAGAAAAATGTAACAGAAAAAGCTAAAAACTGAATACGGGATTCAATGAAACATGAAGTAGATTCAAACCAACGTGAAACAGCGAAATTTCTCTCAAAATTTGTTATTTATGATCCTTAAGCTAATACCAAACCCTAATTTATTGCCCCTTTCCCTTATTTTTATTGCCCCGAGGAGCGTGGATCATTTTTCGATGAAGTTGCGGTAAAATGACACAGTTCAAAGATATTTAACATGCAAGTGTTAAAATGTCCCCCTTTCAATTGAGCTAGGGAGCTGATACGATCAGTGCCGTGGTAATTTTGCTATGTAGTGGTCTAACAACGTTGTGTTAAGAGTTGTATCATTGTATGAATTAACCAACTGAATAAAAATTCTACCGCCTACACTGGTGGTGTATCGACCTTACCCTGGGTCCGACTGATTTTATCAAAAAAGTAAATATTTATTCAATAAGTTTTCAATTTAAAAATCTTTTAGTAATATTTTGATATTTTAATATTTTTAAATATTATTAATGTTGCTGTTAGGATTGAAAACTACTTCATCTTTCAATTGCCAGATGACGCTAGTCAACTAGTCCATTCATGTCAGTTGCGATGTGGGGGATAAACTCTCGGTGTTGGTCAATTGGAGTATGGAGTAGCAGGCCTACGTACTCTCCGATGAGACTCCAAAAAGAGTCGAAAATCGTTGATTCAGAGGGCTGGACTGCGCTCCGTATTCTAATTGAAAAATAAGATTGTTTTGCCTTCGCATTGCAACTAAATAAAAATATAATTTTTATTTTATTTTTAAATATTTATTAATTTTACAGTACTTTGGAGTGCCAACTTCTCTGTCCTTTGCATTATTATATATTTTCTATCTCTCTTTGCCGACGCTTCGCTTTAAATTGGCAGGTAAACCGCTTCAACACGTTCTTCACCACGTCGTTGGTCCGAACCTTAAGGTACGTATCCATACAAGGGTGAACCCCGCTCAGTGTAGCTGCTCAAATGGATACGGCATGCGCTCCCCTACATTTAAACCGCAAATCGGTTGATCGAAGAGGGTGAGCGGCGATCACCGACGTATAAACTATATGGAGCTACTACACCGAGCGAGGTTTACCCTTGTATGGATACGTACCTTGAGACTTTGTTGTATTCTCTTCATTGTTAGATAGACTTTATCCCATGTTTTACGCCATGACATTTACGCAATTCGGTTTATGTGACTCAGACTCAAACGCCTTTGTGCAGCAAACTGGTAATGATGGAGTGTATATCTAGGATCTTCAGTTTGTTGCTTTTTGCCGACATACCTAGCAACTTCCGTTCTGATATCATTATGTAAATCGTGGATATCAGGTGATGCCATACCAACGATATATAGAGTGATGCGTGTAGTACTTAGTCAACCAGTAATCATTCTTATTAACTCGTTTATTAATAGACATGATAATGTGAGTTCTAGGATAAGTACGAGATATTTAGGAGAACCCAGCGTTCAAGGGTTTGACCAGGTCATTGAATATTTATTTCTTTGGGATTACTCTATTATATTTGGGATTACGTGTAGCGTCTGATCCAGAGTGGGCGGCTACAAACAGCGTCTGACCCAGAGTGGGCGGCTGATAACAAACTCACCAACCCGCATGGCAAGCGTGGTGTTTTAACTGCCAATAACCCCCTTTCAAAGTGTAATGGCGAGCACTAAAACGCACGGATATGGTCCCCAGGTGGGTAGAGCATCTAGTGCCAAATCCCACACCTCGAAAAAGGTCAGTCTCACGGAGTCTGGGGGAGATAAGAACTCGCTTATGAAAACTCAACGAAACAAAACCCTAAAACTAAACGTCTGCACATACAGTGCAAGATCTCTAAATGGAGACGAAAAAATTTTTGAGCTACAAGAAGAACTATCGAAAATAAAATGGGATATACTGGGTCTTGCAGAAGTAAGAAGAAAAGGTGAAGAGAGAATACAGCTGAAATCAGGAAACATACCCTATTACAAAGGTAACGAAGACAACAATAACAACGGAGTTGGCTTCATGGTGAACAAAAGGATTGGCAAATATGTAAGCACATTTAGAGGAATTTCAGACCGCGTAACATACATGATAATGAAAATGAAAAGAACGTCACTAAAGATTATACAGATATATGCACCTACCTCAACCTATCCAGAAAAAGATATTGAAGCATTTTACGAAGACGTGACAATGGCCATGGAAGAACGTAAAACGAGAATAACACTAATTATCGGAGATTTTAATGCAAAATTAGGAATAAAGCAGGGTGAAGAAGAAACAAGGATAGGAAATTTCGGATATGGGTCGAGAAATAATAGAGGAGATACCTTAATGAACTACCTGAAAGAGAGGAAACTATATGCTATGAACTCGTTCTTCAATAAGAAACCGCAACGAAAATGGACATGGATCAGTCCTAATGGTCAAGTAAAAAATGAAATAGACTACATACTTTCATCGGAAAAGTCTGTTGTACAAGACGTAACCGTTCTTAACCATTTTACAACTGGTAGTGACCATAGATTAGTTAGAGCGAACCTAAGCATTAATGGGCAACTTGAAATGAAAAAGAGAACACAAAATTTACAAAATTTAGATATGGAAAAATTAAGGGAAAATAAATAAGAGTATAAAGAGAAAATAAAAAATAATCATGCCCGATAAAAATCAACTCGTAAATAAAGGAGTCGACGAAATCAATAACATTCTAACACAAACATTACTGAAAGCCGGGAAAGAAGTGGCACCCATGAGAAAGAAAAGATAAGAATGGATCTCACATGAAATAAAAACATTAATGGAAAAACGGAGAACACTAGCTCAACAAAACAAGAGATCAACAGCAGAGTATTCGAAGATAAACCAAAGCATCAAGAAAAAGATAAAAGAAGAGAACAGAAAGAAACAAGAAGAACAAGTTGAAAAAGTTATTCAACAAAACAAGAATATGAAGTGCTTACGACCAAAACTGGGAAAAACAGAAATAAATGCCATCAAAAATACTCAGGAAGAAGAATCCAACTTGAACAGAATACACACCCCATACCTATCAAAAGGGGCGTTAGACAGCGAGATACGATTTCGCCGAAGCTCTTCAACCAAGCTCTAGAAGACATTTTCAAGAGATTAGAATGGGAAGAATATGGAATCATCATTAACGGCTAATACTTAAATCACCTAAGATACGCTGACGATATCGTCATTATCGCTACAGACAAGGAACAACTACAAATAATGATACAACAACTAGACCACGAAGCCAGTAAAGTTGGATTAAATATGAACTACAGCAAAACAAAAGTGATAACAAATCAAGAGGATGAGTTAAAAATCGTAGTTAAACAAATCCAAATAGAGGAAGTGCATAAATACTTGGGACAAATAATAAAATTGAATAGAGACAACCAAACAGCAGAAATAAAGAGACGAACGAAGTTAGCGTGGGCCTCGTTTGATAAGCTCAGCTTCATATTGAAGAATAAAAAATACCCTCAATATCTAAAAACGAAAATCTACGACCAATGTATTCTTCCGGTCCTTACATATGGATGTCAAACATGGACGTTCACAAAAGCGAATATGGACAGAATTGCGAAAACACAAAGAGCAATGGAAAGACAAATGATCAACGTAAGACTGTCAGATAGAAAAAGGAATTCCTGGGTAAGAAATATCACAAAAGTTAAAGATGCTACTCGTCAAACAGCTAAACTAAAATGGAAATTCGCCGGTCATACGATTAGACAAAAAGACGAAAGATGGAATAAAATTATTACAGAGTGGAGACCATGGACATATAAACGAAAGAGAGGAAGACCACATATGAGATGGGTAGATGACCTAAAACACCAAGCAGGCTCAAAATGGATGCACATGGCTCAGGATAGAGAAAGATGGAGGAGCGAAGGGGAGGCCTATGTCCAATATTGGATGTCGCAAGGCTAATAGAATATAACTCTATTATGAATGTAGACGAGCCCATGAGTTTTTCCGAGATTTAGTCTGAAGTGTTAGATTGGTCACAAAAACTTAAATTATCTTGCTAACAACGGATAAAGATGATTTTATGCACTTTTATCAACTGTAACAGATCATAAATAAACTGACATCAGTGTCACAGTAACACTTATGTGGGGAAATAGTATAAAGAGTACAACGATAGAAAATTATTAGACTAGGTATTGGTTGAATGGGAAAAATATTATTTATCTAAGGAAACCTAAAAAGCAGAATAGGCAAGTCAAAATGTCAGTTAAGGAAATGCAAAATATATCAACCAATATATCAATCACTTTACCAAAATGAAGGACGGAAGATGGACTCGCAAACTAGTTGAATGGAGCCCAAGAGCCGATAAACATAGCAGAGAAAGACCACCAACACGATAGCAGGACGAGTTAAGAAAGACAACAAAAAACTGGATACAAAAAGCACAAGATAGAACACTTTAGAGACAAACAGGGGAGGCCTATGTCCAGCAGTGGACCGAGAGAGGCTGATGATGATCAACCAATGGAACGTTAAGAATTCTCTTAGGAATACGTTTATTACGCTTATGTCTTGAGCATTATATATGCATGTAGTCATAGCACGGATTCTCTCTGAAACAATGTATAAATGAAATGAGACTATCGAGATTTAAGCTTACCACAGCACGTTAAGAATACTGTAGAGACGGATAGAGTGGTAAATCAAGAAGGTTTTACAACGTTCGTATGAAGAACATTCTGGTTCAAGATCCTCTACTAGTGGTATTGTTCGTTCGTAATGTATATAGGTAGTGCAGTTATATTAATATTATATTGTAATTCAAACGAGCGTTCGTATTTATTTACGACTTTATTAATTTATTTATACAAGTTTTCTTTACAAATCTCTAGCTTAAACTAAACTCAAATAAAAGCGCGCTCCGCTTACATAGCAAATAACGTTATTCTCGATCATTCCAGACTTCGCCACCTCTAGCTGTTGTGTGACCTTCCACATACCGTACGTCTTTCTCCACCGATTTTACGTATATCGTGCTTCCGCCAGAATGTTCTGGAGATGGAACCGTTTGGGGCTGCTACTTGCGGCCGGTGATTCATTTTTTTGCTACAATATATTGTATAGTGGTGTAAATCGTGTGACTGGGCGCTAATGTTTATGGAGGACAAAACACTTAGTTAGATTGATAGTAGGTTGTCATTGTTTTCATAGCTTCAATTTGTGCTGCTACTACTTCGGCTAAAGTTTTTGTTTGCGCAGCAATAACTGTGTCGTCTGCGTAAAGTCCTAGTATCTACTGGTACGGATTGATCTTGTACACTATTTACCAGTGTACTGTCTTAAGCTAGATGTTTCTTCGGTGGTTTCTGTCTGGCTAACAGAATCGGAATGAAATAATTATTTGAATAAAAATAACAAATAAGTAACGTTTATAACGTTACACAGTCTATGTTGGTAAAGTTTTTTTATTAGTTTTGTGTTTGACTAAAGCAGTATAAATAATGAAATTTTATTTGCCGATTATTCTCAATTTATGTGGTGAATTGATTCTACAGCTTTCTAAAAATCAAACGTCGTTTCGAAAATAAGATAGTTATAAGACCTTGCCTTTAAATCACGTTCTAAAGAAGTAACTGCATTTATCAAAATAGTTTGAAACCTAATAACTCAGGAGACATCTTTAAAATTCTCGGCATTGCAGGGAGAACGCTTCTAACCCGACGGTCGATTAAAAACTCTTGTATTATCCTCTTAAGTTTGTTTTTATCTGATGTTTCCCACTTTTTATGTCTTCTTTCATTTTGTTTAAGCCGCAGTTCTTGCTCTACGGAAGTTGAATTTATTTAAGGTCAGTGGCGGGATCAGGTTAGTATGGCGCATTCAATAGAATTGTAAAATACAGCTTGGGAATTTTCACGCATACTTGGTTTATTAAAACTTATATTGAATCGTATTTTTATAACATAGCTAAATTGTATCAACAAAATATCAGTCAAAGGGAATATTCATATAGCAATATAAAAATTTTCTGTAAGATTTATTAAAATTATATATTTTTTTATTTCAATTAATAGCATCAATTATTAAAGTTATTAGAGGGATAATAGTTGTATGTAGTGTGTGCGTGTGTCTTTCAGGACGCGATCAACAGGCATGATCCCCTCTGACAGTCAAGCCGCTTCAAAGGCATTGGAAGCACCCAAAGTTAGCTCTAAGCCTTATGTGCACGAAAGCACAGTCTGGAGTTACACTAACCAAGGTCTGAAGGGCTGAAGGTCAACTTGATGTGGGGATACTTATGTTTGAAAGGGAACGAACCAGACTTATCCACTCTGCCTATGAAACCCTATGATTGGAGCTGCCTTCAGTATTGGTCGAGCTAGTGTCAAGAAGGTGGAAGTAAGAGATAGGCTAACGTACACGTAGCATGGCTTTCCAATACACTCCAATCAACACTGTAGCCCTTCTAAACCATAGGAGATGCTGTCTGGTGGACAGTAGCCTTACTGTAGTCTCAAGTTATGTACTGAGGAGGAGGAAACCTTCTTATATGTCCTCTATAAATGCCTGGCATTGGCCTATTAGAGGTGGAAGATTCTGGGTTTGGCCTTTATGCAACCGAGCCAAATGTAGGAGTTACCCCTAAAGAGATATGCCTTCCTTTGAAGCCAGACCGTCTTAGGAGGTATGACTAAGCAAATGATCCACGATCTATCATAAATATGACACGTTGAAGGTGCAGCCAAATTTCTAATAGATGACACATAAAGAAGAAGAAAGGTTGATGATTTTACCACTGCCTCACTGAGACGTTCCAAAATTGTTTTGAATATAGTGAATCACATTTTTATAATGAGCACCGTGTACACCAAAAACCTATATGATAAAATCCACACAAAAAAGAACTACATATATGAAAAATAGTCTAAGAACCTAAATAGAGCAATAAAAGCCAAATATTTCAGTTTACTTTAGTGTTTATTAATCGAATATCGAATAGCCCCTGAGAGTAGCGTGGCCCCCTACACCCGGACAGCCCTTTGGTGGGAAAAGGAGTGCTAAGTAGTGTCCTTCCGCTGAAAATAGCCAAATATATCGTAAGGATAACCATATATAATTTTCTTCTTCTTTTTCTTTTATATAGGCAGTACTGCCTGTTTTTCTTCAACGGTGCCTTTCATTCTGCCCCTAAATTGTCATTCCATCTTTTTCTTGGGCGTCTTATACTTCTTCTGCCTAATGGTGACTTGTCCCTGGCTATTCTTACTATCCTAGTAAGGGTATACTTAAGGTATACGGATAGTAAGAATATAGAATGTTATAATAATAATATCGTATGGCATTTTTGCCGGGGAGATCCTTTCGGATAGTTCCAGCGCCAATTACATCTTTAACCCTGTTTTAAGTAACTAGTGTCGATGTACACTAGCCCAGGGGGACCGACGGCTTAACGTACTCTCCGAGGCACGGTGAGACGGCTCGTGTCATTATTGGGAATGAAAATGGTTTGTCTTTGGCAGGGATCGAACCCACGTACACTGGCGTATGAGGCCAGCGATTATGCCGTTACTCCACGGCCGCTCACTATAGAATGTTAAAAGTGTTTATTAAAACGGAATAGTTTCCGGTAGTTGGCTGTATACCATGTAGTTAAATAATTCTTAACATCGAAGTAAAATGTATGTATGAGTTGGCAGACGTACGTAGATCAAGATGGTTGTTTAATTTTGTTCATGTAGGGATTATTCATATTCCCGGAAGTTATCCATTAACGTTGTCTTTAAGTCGTTTCAATTTTACAATTTAACAATGTTAATTTCATTTTAAACCCAATCACTGTTTGGTTCTGGGGCTTCACTGAAGATGGACTGATAGGTCCGAAATTGTTTTGAGCATTTCAAAATTTACGTCATCCATTTGGGTTTTTTAAGATTTCAATTAAAACTATGCCTATTACTAAGGAGTTTTTACTTCGATGCTAAGAGTTAAAAGTGTTTATGTTTCTGGAAAATTTGAAAATCTTGTTGAGGAGACTAATTGCCTAAAATTATGAATCACAAATGTAAGCAAATTATGATGGCCTGACGCAGGAACATGCAAGAGAACTTAGGACACGAAGATAGTATATGGTATTTTGGGAGCAATAACGGTAATCCATAGCATTGAAATCTAGTAGCAATTTTCTTAACATCGTAACGTAAATATGGTGTGACAACCTTTCATAGAGTTACCAATCTGCAAATGATTAAAGAGAATTGCTTATAGATAGGATATAATAAACTAATAAATTTAATATTTGTGGATTAGGAAAAGACCTTTGACACTAGCTAAAGGCGCAAAATATTGGTCCATACATAATCGATGATCCTCTTATACCGTAAGGTGTCGAGGTGTCTTCTTTTTGGCTTCCTGCCACGATTTTCCTCTATTCTGCAATATTTCCATCACACTTGTATTCCACTTTTTCCTTGGTCGGCCTCTCCTGTTTTTCCCCATCGGCCTCGCTTCCCATCTCGTTTTAACCTGTCTGCCGTCGTTCATTCTAAATAAGTGCTCAGTCCATTTTAATTTCTTTTCAAAATATTGGTCCAATGTAATTAAATGCATTCATTTTTTTCGAATCCTGAGAAAACTAATAAGTATTTTTGAAAAATTTAAACGCAGAATGAAAGATTACATTATTACCGAGGGACGAAAGTCCCTTAGTATTAAACAAAAAGTTTCTTTTGAAAGAAATATTTAAAATTAAAGTCACACTAAATTTTTTTCACCCCTGTAACTTTATGGAAGTTTTCAGGGACTTTCCGCCCTCGTTAATAATGTAATCTTTAATTTTGCGTTTAAATTTTTCAAAAATACTTATTAGTTTTCTCAGGATTCGAAAAAAATTAATGCATTTAAATAGCATTGGACCAAGATTTTGTGCCTACCCTCTTAACAAAAAATATTGGAAGCCTTGACAGAATGCCGACTTGACTATCGGTATATTAAGATAATTATATAATAGAGCTGGTATTTGAGTGGGTGATCCTCAAACTCAGAAATTCCCGATACAACGTGGAAAATGTCGGGGGACACCATACAAAACTGTTCACTACGGATTTGGAATATATATGTGAAAGGGCAAAACTGACTGACAAGGGCATAAACATAAACGGAGAATAGCTTAACCACCTGAGATTTTCATACGATATTGTATACGAAAAATTCAAATAAAACTTGGAATGCAATAAAAAATTTAAATGTTCGAACTAATAAAAACTACGATCTTCCTCCTAAATTAGCTGACCCCGAAGCTATTAATAAGTATTTTGAACAATATTTGTCCAATGTTTCTAATAAGGGTAAAAATAAAGTACAATTTTACAATAGTAACAAATTTAATAATAATCTAAATTTCGCTTTTTCGCTCACCTCACTGAATAGCATCAACTTGGCATTGCATTCCATTAAAACAAACTCTTGCGGAGTAGATAACATATCAGCGAAAATGCTTCAACTTTGTAGCCCCTTCATAGATATTTATATTCTCCATATAGTAAACTCTTGTATAGAAAAAACATATTTTCCCTATTTATGGAAAATGGCTATTGGTAAACCATTAGCCAAAAACAACAATCCTCAGACTTTCTCTGATTTACGAATTATAAGTATACTTCCAGCCCTTTCCAAGGTATTGGAAAGGATTCTATATGATCAAATATATCTTTACTTTACAAACAATAAAATACTGTCTGATAAACAATGTGGATTCCGGAAAAACTATAGCACAGCTACTGCTTTGGTAACGGTTATGGATGAGATCCTAAGAGCATCTGATAAAGGTCAAATAAGTCTGCTCGTTCTTTTAGATTTCTCCAAAGCGTTCGATACCGTAGACCATGAGTTGTTATGTTCAAAATTGCGATACTATGGGTTTGAGGCAGAGTGTGTAAACCTAATACAATCTTTTTTATTAAATAGAACACAAAAAATATCTGTAGATAACAAACAATCTACCCCAATAAATATTCTTTCAGGTGTACCCCAAGGGTCAATTCTTTCTCCATTATTGTTTTTAATTTACACTACTGATATTATTAACTCTTTACAATACTGCAGCATAGTTGCTTACGCTGACGACACTCAAATTGTACCTTAGTTTCGATAAAGAAGATTTATTTAATGCTTTGGATAAAATTAATTCTGATCTTGAAATAATAAAAAAACTCTCTGACGAACACAACTTAAAACTTAATTCCACCAAATCAAAACTATTATGTATTGCAAGTGAAGTCCAACGTCAACTTGTAAAAAACAATTCAAGCATAAAAATCGATCATGTTAGTTTACCATTCACAGCCTCAGCTAGAAACCTTGGAATTATATTTGACGAAAATCTAAGATTTCAGGAACATGTCAAAAACATTAACAAAAAAGCTTTTTCATCATTGAAACTCATTTTTATGAATCGTCACATTTTAAGTAAAGACTTAAAAAAGCTTCTTTGTGAGAGCCTTGTCCTGTCTCATTACTCTTATGGTGACTTTATTTTTATGCCATGTCTACTGGAGGCGGAGAAGAATAGGATACAGAAAATGCAAAACTCCTGTTGTAGACTGATTTACGGGATTAGAAAATATGACCACATTTCACATAAAATAAAAGAATGCGGTTGGCTTAATATGAAAAATAGAAGCCCATATCATCTGGGTAACTTTATTCACAGGTTACTTCTGATGCCAAACACCTCCACTATCCTTAAACAAAAGCTCGTCCGAAGAAAGGAAATCCATATGCGAGACGTGAGATTGAAAGACACTTTCACAATGCCACAACACAGATCAGCCTGGTTCCAAAGGAGTTTTACCTACAACGCAGTAAAGCTGTATAATTCAATTCCTCATAATATTAAACTATATTCAATTAATCAATTCAAGTATAAATTTCGTTTATATCTTTTTGATAAACAATAACATTGCTTAACAATTGTGTTGTGCATTGAGCTTCATGGACATATTTTTGGTTGGGCTGTTTTGAAAGAATTTTTTTCCCAATGATGAGTTTGAAAAAAAATATTTTTTTTTGAGTACTTGGTTAATATTTAGTTTTTTTTTCCCACCTTTTTTTGTAAGTTAGGTTCCTTTTTAATCAGTTAGTTTAGGTTTATTTTAAGATTAATTAGAAGCGTCGGGGATTAACATTTGGTTAAGTAAGAGTAGCTTTAGCTAGACTTCGCCAGATGTTATCCCAATAGGGTTTAACTTTTTTGCTTTTGTTCTATATTCTTCAATGTGCTGTAACTATATGCTTATTTGTTTTACATACCAAATGAATAAAAAGTCTTTATTATTATTATTATATTGTGTTATGTTAATAGCTGATAGGATAGGATAGATGATGCCAAAGAACTTTTAAAACATTTCTTCGTTAGAAGGGGGATCGAAAATAAATATATCTTAAACCCAGATGATGACCAATCTTGTAGTCAGCGAAGATATATGCATAGGAAATACGAATCATAGACCAGGTAAATACCTAGGTCACGAGATTCACATAAGAACAAATAACCAAACCGTTGATAACCTTCTCGTTCGTATAAAACTGACTTATACTACTGACACTATAGTGACAAGGAGAACAGTGCAAGAGATCCGTGTAGCTCAAAGGGCTATGGAGCGTGCTATGTTGTGCGTTTCACTGCGAGAAAAGATCCCAAAACGCCAGCTACGACGAAGATCAGAAGTGATTGATGCTGTAGAGTAGAGAGAATAGCAACACTCAAGTGGAACTGGGCAGGTCACGTGGCTCGAATTACAGATAACAGATGGACACTGCAGATACTGGAATGAAGACTAAGAGATGATGTCTGCTGAAGCAGAGATCGTTCACCAACACGTTGGACTGACGATCTAAATCGTTGCCATAGGATTTGGTTGCTAGAGGCACAATATCGAGACAGATGGAAAATTATGAGGGAGATCTATGTTCAGAAGTGGACAAGCGAAGATTGAATGATGATAGAGAGGATGAAGAGAACATATTACAGTTTTACATACATGTAGGTAAATAAATATGCGCGACAAGAAGAAAATGTAGGGCACTATCTTAATTTAAGAAAACATATATTGTCATGTTCATCCATCCACTACGCCACTGCATAGAACTGGGCTTCTCATATTCAAACGTAGCATTTTCTACCTTAACCTATTTCTTTCAAGCTGCACTATGTTGGATACACATTGACTTTTATTATAATTTATGTTTGAATTAAGAATTTCGAGGAAATCCTCGTAACAAAATACAAGTGAAATGATGGTGTAAAATATGGGATTACCTTGCAAATATACTGTGACTGGTTTTATTTTTCTTTCTGTTTGTTTCGAACAAATAAGATTTTCTGTCAGGATGCTATGACAATCATTCTGAAATGCAAAATTTTATGAGCATCTTTATTGGTTCTAAAATTTTTTTGGGGTTTTGTTAGTATAAGTTTCTATTTTCTTATAATTCTTATATATTATTGTGACATATATTGTTATATCAGGCTTCCTTAGAGGTCGGACTAAAAATTAATATCAACAAGACGCAAATAATGACTAATCTAGTGCTAAATCGAAATATTGTTGTTGATGGAATGGATATTGAGCAGACTGTATCTTATAAGTACTTGGGACATGAAATTCGGTTGGGAAGAGATAACCAGACGTGCGAGCTCCCACGTCGCATAGGATTAGCCTGGGCAGCGTTTGGTAAACTGAGCTATGTATTTAAATCGGACTTACCCCTATGCCTGAAAAGGAAAATCTTTGACCAGTGTGTATTGCCTGTACTCACTTATGCAGCGGAAACATTAACACTCACAAAAAAGGTATGATTCGCATAACTCAGAGGGCTATGGAGCGCCAGATGTTGGGTGTCTCCCTGAGGGATCGAATCCCAAACGAAGAAATACGTCGTAGAATAAAAACAACGTACGCCGTCGAAAGAATCGCGTCGCTCAAGTGGAATTGGGCAGGACACGTCGCCAGATTGTCAGACAACCGATGGACAAAACGTATTGTCAAGTGGAGACCACGAGAAGAAGCACTACGGAGCAGTAGACGACCACCAACCAGATGGGCTGACGATCTGAAGCGTATTGTCGGCAACTGGATGCAAGCCGCACAAAACAGAGAAAGATGGAAAGAGCTGAGGGAGACCTATGTCCAGCAGTGGACGAGTACGGGTTGATGATGATGATTGTGACATTTCCTTAAGATTTATCCTACCTAGAAAAAGTCCATTGACGAAATAGAAGAAGTATAAAACATTCTGGAATGTACGAGATGTCACCATATGCAAAAACACAAAGTTTGTTTTTAACTTTAAGGAAATATAACTAGAAAGTAGTTTCGATTTCTCAAGAGGATGACGAATTTTGTATAAATACAAGAGTATTTTCCTACTTTCTAAGTAAACATATATCAGCATTATGCATAAATTGTGATATCGAAAATTTGATTTAGTTTGACGTTGGTTCTAAAACAACCTAAGCTCGCAACAGCAACAGCACTTTAACTTTATTCTTGTAAGCCCTCATGCACGTATTGCTGGCACGAGTCAGCGATTTATATACATGACATGGGAAGCCTCAATGGACGTCTGTCGTGAAGGCCAGCCTTTTGTAACCTATTCCTCAAAGGTTTGTCACATACAACAATATTGTGGGTATCTTCTAATTCCCCACAGATTTCACGTGCAGTTACATGCAAATTTAGACGAGCTAATCCTACCACATACTGATCCTGCCAAGTAGTTTCACGTTGAAGACCTCCATGTCTTTCAGCGATATCATCAAATTGTTCATATCATCGCTACAATTGCAAAATTACGATCCAAGTCAGGTCAAATTGACGTGCAACATCAGGTTGTAAAAGACCAGACCAGTTGTGTCAACAATCATATTCACAGCAGTTCCTACTTTAACATGTGTTAAATGCCGAAGCTTCATGTCTATCGTTGCGTTTAATTATCTTTTTTTTGTAAAATTTTAAAGTAAATAATTTATGCCTGGCTGCATCAACCAATCTTAAGCTCCAGCTTAGTTCAGCTCAGCTTATAGTTAGAGCTGCTTTAAGTATTAAGAGTTTTTAATGAATTTAAAAACTTAATTGAAGAGAAAGATTTTGATATTATATTGTTATCGGAGACTTGGTTAAATACTATGGATAATACAGCTGTTCTTAATATTCCTAACTATCACTTTATTAGAAAAGATCGTCTAGGTAGGGGCGGAGGTGTGGCGGCTTACATTAAAACACAGTATTCCGTGAAAATTCTAAATTTCGATTTTTCTATTAATGCGCAACTTGAGTTTTTGGTATTTAAATTAAAAATATTGAATAAAACTTATGGAATATGTGTGTTTTACAAGTCACCTAAGCTTAATTTTAATAGTTTAATTCCTGATTTTGACAACATTTTTTCATATCTTTATCCAGTTGTTGACGACATTTTTTGTTTAGGTGATTTCAATATTAATCTCTTCAATCTTCAAAATCCATTGAAACCTCTTTTTGAAAATTATAATTTTGAGCAGATCATTGATGAACCTACACGCATCTCTGGAACAGTGAGCACACTGTTAGATCCAATTTTCTTAACCAATAAATCGTTAGTCGTTAAATCTGGAGTATTTTCGGCAGATACTATTTCTGATCATAAACTAACCTATTGTGACCTAAGCTTGCATAAAATAACTAAAACACCCAAAATTATAAAACATCGTTCTTTTAAGCACTTTAGACTGGACAACTTTTTACTCGATTTACAACAATTGCCATGGGATGATATAATTTATGAAAATAATATTGAAAAGAAAGTTGAAATTTTTAACAATTTAATTATAAGTTTATTTGATGTTCATGCACTTTTTAAAGACTCATTAGTAACCAAACCCAAAGCTCTATGGCTAACGGAAAACATAAAAATGATTTTAAAACAAAAAGAACGAGCACTGCAAAAATTTAAAAACTCCAAACTTCAATTGGACTGGATAGAGTACAAGCGTTTGAGAAATTTGGCGGTTGCCGCAGTCAGACGAGAAAAGAAGAAGTACATAGACTCTTTTACGGGTAATACAAAGCAGCAGTGGAAAGCTTTAAAAAATCTTAGCATATGTCCCAATAAAAATAATGAAATACCTTCTAGTTTATCTGAACCTAATGACATCAACCAGTTTTTTGCGACATTCTTACAACAAAAATCCAACTGTACTGAAAAAATTAACTTTTATGACAATAATACTTATGAAGAAAATTTAAAATTTTCATTTAAAATGGTGACTGTACTTACATAAAGTTAATAAAGTTCTTAATTCAATACAAAGCAATGCAACCGGTATGGATGAAATTTCACCTCTTATGTTAAAATACTGTAGTCCGTTCATTGATAAATACATAACACATATTATAAACTGTTGCATCGAGATAAGCTATTTTCCAGACCAATGGAAAATTTCTGTAGGAAGGCCACTCCCAAAGTCATCTAACCCAACAAGTTATAATGACATTAGAGTTATAAGTATTCTCCCTGCTCTGTCAAAAATATTTGAGAAGGTACTTTATGAACAAATGTATGACTATTTTACTATGAACAACATAATTCCAAACTCACAATGTGGTTTTCGTAAAGGTTTTGGAACATCAGTAGCACTAACGAATGTTTTGGATAATATCTTTAGAGCATATGACAATAAAATGTGTTCTGCTTTGGTAGTTTTGGATTTTTCTAAAGCGTTTGATACTATTAACCATGAGTTGCTGGTAGCTAAACTTAAATACTATGGATTTTGCGAAGAATCATTTTTGCTCATTGCATCTTATTTAAGCAATAGATTTCAGTCAATTTTCTCTAATAATAAGTATTCCAATAGAGCAGAAATACTACCCGTGTTGAGCTGGCCCCCCCCACTTGCAAAAATTAAAAAACAAATAGCCCTGATTTATGAGCTATTTATGAGCTCTCATATTCCGCAAACTAAAAATTTTGAGCTCGTTCCACTGAGCAGGAATTTAATACCCTGTGGTTTAAGTAGTGGGGGGGCTGAGTCAGCCCCCCCCACTACTTAAAAATAGGAATATTGAATCGGTTTTTGCGGCAGAATTACGAGCTATTTATGAGCTCTTGAAATTATATAGTTTCGATTTTTGAGCTCATCCCCTTCACCCCCAAACAACCCTTTAATTGATTTAACTTAAGAGAAAGATGCTGAGAAAACTTAAAATATATCGTATTGCGGATATAATTCCTATAGCTTATATACTCTAAGAATAAACTATTAAATCAAGGGCATTTCGATTATTGAGCTACAACCCCTTCGCAAGAAAACCACCCTATCTTCCCGGCTTAAGAGAAAGTTGTACTTAAAATGCGTTAAACTAATTATTTGGCGACTACATATCATTTAATAATTTATAAGCTTCCAAATTACGCGCATTTAGATCAGTACATTGCAATTTATTTTGTATAGTGCAGTCACTGAAGGTAAAAATCAACGATTACCTTCAAGTTCGGTGAACCTTCATCGATTTTCACGAAAATTGGTCAGTGGTTAGAGGATACGTCAAGAAACAAAGGTGACGTGGTACCACCTTGCGCCTTTACCCTGAGGGTGGATACCGCCCCTTCTCGGGGGTGAAAATTATTTTATAAAAAATAACTGCACAAATCAATAAAAGAACAAATTAAAAGCCAATTTTATTATATAAAGTTAATAAAATAAGTCAATACTTTTTAAGTTATTAAAGATCAAAGATTTTAATTATTTGTGAAAAAATGCATATTTTGAAGAGGTTTTTTGTAAATCACTGAAAAACTGTAAGTTTTTACAAAAAAGTTAATAGTAGTTTAATTCGTATAGCTTATATTCTAAGAATAAACTCTAAAATCACGCGCCTTTTGATTATTGAACTACAACCCCTTCGCAAGAAAACCATCCCATATTCCCGGCTTAAGAGAGGGTTGTACTTAAAATAATTTAAATTAATTATTTGTCGACTATATATTGTTTAATAATTTATGAGCTCGCAAAATATACGCATCTCAATTATTGAATTGCCATTTTCTTGCTATAGTGCAGTCACTGAAGGTAAAAATCAACTATGACCTTCGATTTCGGTAAATCTCCATCATTTTCACGAAAATGGGTGAGCGGATTTTGATACTATCAACTTTTTCTGGATCTTATTTTTTATGGGTATTTCTAAGTACTTTGACAAGTATTTAGTACCTAAGTGTTATAAAATACATCTTTTTCCCGTTATTTAAGCTTGAACCCTTAGATTTGAACAGTCGCGGAAAAAAATATACATTTAATTACCAATAACTTACTTTAAATTAACATTAAAGGTTTTTCAAGTAAGCAATTTATTATATTTTTTATTAGCTTCAATTTTAGTGATGAAAACTTTTTTGTAAAAGCTTACAGTTTTTGAGCCATTTATGAAAAATCGCTCTAAAGCATGCATTTTCTTTCCAAAAATTAAAATATTTGATCTTTAATAACTCAAAAAATATTGATTTATTTTAATCACATTATATAACAAATTTTGCTTACAATTTGTCCCTCTCTCGATTTGTGGGGTTATTTTTGATAAAGTAATTTTCACTCCCGAGAAGGGGTGACATATACCCCAGGCTAAAACCCCAAGTTGTTATTGCCAATTCGTGAAAATAAATGGAGATTTACCGAAATCGAAGGTAATAGTTGATTTTTACCTTCAGTGACTGCACTATAGAAAGAAAATGGCAATTCAATAATTGAAATGCGTATATTTTGCAAGCTAATAAATTATTAAACGATATGTAGTCGCCAAATAATCAATTTAAATTATTTTAAGAACAACTCTCTCTTAAGCCGGGAAAATGGGGTCGTTTTCTTGCGAAGGGGTTGTAGCTATATAATCGAAAGGTGCGTGATTTAAGAGTTTATTCTTAGAATATAAGCTATACGAATTAAACTACTATTAACTTTTTTGTAAAAACTTACAGTTTTTCAGTGATTTACAAAAAACCTCTTCAAAACATGCATTTTTTTCACAAATAATTAAAATCTTTGATCTTTAATAACTTAAAAAGTATTGACTTATTTTATTAACTTTATATAATAAATTTTGCTTTTAATTTGTTCTTTTATTGATTTGTGCAGTTATTTTTTATAAAATAATTTTCACCCCCGAGAAGGGGCGGTATCCACCCTCAGGGTAAAGGTGCAAGGTGGTACCATGTCACCTTTGTTTCTTGACGTATCCTCTAACCACTGACCAATTTTCGTGAAAATCGATGAAGGTTCACCGAACTTGAAGGTAATCGTTGATTTTTACCTTCAGTGACTGCACTATACAAAATAAATTGCAATTTACTGATCTAAATGCGCGTAATTTGGAAGCTTATAAATTATTAAATGATATGTAGTCGCCAAATAATTAGTTTAACGCATTTTAAGTACAACTTTCTCTTAAGGCGGGAAGATAGGGTGGTTTTCTTGCGAAAGGGTTGTAGCTCAATAATCGAAATGCCCTTGATTTAATAGTTTATTCTTAGAGTATATAAGCTATAGGAATTATATCCGCAATACGATATATTTTAAGTTTTCTTAGCATCTTTCTCTTAAGTTAAATCAATTAAAGGGTTGTTTGGGGGTGAAGGGGATGAGCTCAAAAATCGAAACTATATAATTTCAAGAGCTCATAAATAGCTCGTAATTCTGCCGCAAAAACCGATTCAATATTCCTATTTTTAAGTAGTGGGGGGGCTGACTCAGCCCCCCCCACTAGGGTATTAAATTCCTGCTCAGTGGAACGAGCTCAAAATTTTTAGTTTGCGGAATATGAGAGCTCATAAATAGCTCATAAATCAGGGCTATTTGTTTTTTAATTTTTGCAAGTGGGGGGGGCCAGCTCAACACGGGTAGAAATACTTGCTGGCGTTCCTCAGGGTTCGATATTGGGTCCTTTGCTATTTCTTATTTACACGTCTGATATATTGAAATCTATAAAATATTGCAAACTGCAAGCGTTTGCTGACGATACCCAGATTTATGTATGTTTTGAATTAGAGCACTATAAAGAATTTCAGGAGTGCCTTAATCAGGATCTTCAGACGATTTATAAACTTTCTTTGGATCATAATTTAAAGCTAAACCCTGACAAATCGTGTGTTATGATTTTTGGTAATCAAAGTAAAACAGAGTTTCTTAAAAAAATTTAAGTATTTTAATTAATAATTCCAAACTAAACTTTGTAGAGAAAAACAAAAACCTGGGCGTTATTTTAGATGAACAGCTTAGATTTAAAGAACATGTAAAAAAAATAGTTCAAAAATCATTTTGTTCTCTAAAAATATTATATAATAATAGACATGTCCTAAACAAAAAATTAAGAAAAAATTTATGTGAAGCTCTCGTCTTATCTAATTTTAATTACTGTGATTTTATTTATGGTTTTTGTTTAGACAGTGACAGTAAAAACCGTATACAGAAAGTCCAGAATGTGTGTATCAGGCTTGTTTATGGTTTGCGCAAATTTGATCATATTTATCACATTTATATAAGGATGTTAATTGGCTTAAAATGAATGACCGAAGGACTCTTCATTTTGCTACCTTTTTATTAAATATAATAAATAATCCTACTTCACCAACTACGCTTAGGGAACGCCTTATATTTCGTAACGATATACATAACCTTAACATCAGAAACAGGATTAAACTAACAATGCCTCAACATAGCACCGCTATATTTCAGAGATCTTTCTCATATAATGCTGTTAAAATTTTTAATTCCATTCCTAATGATTTCCTCCCATTAAATATAAATACCTTTAAAGTCAAATATAAAAAATACCTGTTAAATATGTCATAATAAGTAAACAGTTCTTAAATCTTAAAAAACAAACTAAATTAATAAATTTTAATTTATTAGCTAATTTGTAGACCAAATAAAATATTTATTCAATGTTATTATTAATTGTCAACCGTAATTTTCTTTTATCAGTATAAATTAACATAAAAGCCTTTGTGTAACTTATCTTATAAGTGACAAAAAATATAAATATATTAGGGTTCTGGTTTGGTTCAGTTGAGTAGCCTTGAGCTAGACTTGCGCCAAACCAGGACATGATAGGGAACATTTTTTTTTTTATTATTGTAACTGACTGTAATTTTTTCCCCTTAAATAAAGTCCTTTATTATTATTATTATTATTAAGTCTCACGTACGTTGCATCATAATTTTTTATTCTTATCATTCTGGCAATCCATTGTGACAAGCTGAAAATTGATCTCCGACTAAATGGTGCAACGCGTAGGTTTCATACGCTGAGATATACAGGGTGTCCCGGAAAATAGTGCGTTCCTTAAAGGTATAGGTAGAAGGCACCATGTAGAACAAAAAACTCTTATAACATTTTTTTCTAAATGCAACCGTTTGACCAAAAAATTAAAATGTATTTTGGTATCCAAATTTAAATCTGACAACTATCTGCGGTACGCAAATTTAAGCATAGACAGTCCCATGTAAACAGATAGAAGATAGATAGTAAACAGATTGTTTTAAAGAATCCTGTTTAGTGTCAATGCCGAAAATGTTTTCGAATAGTGAGTGTATTACCTATTATGTTATTACCTATGAATGATGTTTGTGAAAGGTTACTTGAAACATCTATTCGGTATATTAATTATTTTCAAGTAAGTACAACTTAGTTATTTCAGTTCACAAGTAAACAAATTACTGAGACATTATCTGGTGTATTTAAGTTCCACTGTAAACTATTAAAACTATGTAATTCAGTTAAAGCCCTCAGCAATACTCAGCATTCAACCCATTTAAACCTTACTAAATACATAATACTAGTTCAGTTAAAAGATGTGTAATTCGTTTAAAATTATGCAATAGGTATTTCAATACATTTCAAAAGAAAATAATTTTAGTAAACAAATAGTAAATACATACGTATTACCTACTATTAGGTTGGATTATTTTAAATACTGTTAATCACAATCACAAACGAGTTCTTATTATGTTATTATTCCGTAGTGCGTACGATGTTGCCAGTTTATTAAAATTTCCAAACATTAAAATACAGGTATATGGAAAACAATGTTAACTTTTTTTTGGAAACGGCTAACTTTAGAAAAAAATGGTATAGGACTTTTTTGTTCCAAATTGTGTATTCTCTCCATACCTTAAAGGAACGCACTATTTTCCGGGACACCCTGTATGTCTTAAGCTTAAGATATCTTAGTACAACCAGGCATTATAGACTTCAAAAATTTCGTTATACATCTTTAATGTATATTAATTATATGTAAATTGTGTATTCTCTCCATACCTTAAAGGAACGCACTATTTTCCGGGACACCCTGTATGTCTTAAGCTTAAGATATCTTAGTACAACCAGGCATTATAGACTTCAAAAATTTCGTTATACATCTTTAATGCCTCGTTGCACCAACAGATATTAAGCTTAAGAAGTACGTTAAGCTTAAATTATAAATGTAAACCCTTATCCTGGGGCCACACTGGCGTTTAATGCCGTTAATTGTCGCATTATTTGAGATGTTTCTAATGCAAATAATGCGATCATTAACGGTATTTGATGCTAGTGTGGTCTCAGCATTAAAATATAAG
The DNA here is from genome assembly GCF_917563875.1 of Diabrotica virgifera virgifera. Lineage (NCBI taxonomy): Eukaryota > Metazoa > Arthropoda > Insecta > Coleoptera > Chrysomelidae > Diabrotica > Diabrotica virgifera. The sequence goes on from NC_065451.1 coordinate 74,736,084, forward strand.
CTGAGCTTAGCTAATCTGGAGCTTAAGATTTGTTGGTACAACCAGGCATAAAATTTGAAGCCTAGATTTATCACTAGTTTTGATTAGACGTTTCACTAAACTCTTGGCGTCGTTAGGGATGTTGTAAAGATCCTTGTGCTCTTTTCCAACATAAATATCTAAATTATGAGCGTAAAATTTCCTGTAATGGATAAGATCATATTTTCATGCCATATATTGCAGGCTCGTTGGCGATATATTTTGTTGGAAGCTATACTATCCTCGGAAAGGCTCCAACATCTTGCCCATGGTGACATTTCCCCCAGGCGCACAATGATCTCAAATCTGGGAGCTTGTACCAACCATTAAAAGTAATCGTATTTAGTACATTCTTTCACGGTTTTTGCAGTAAATTTTAAATAATCGTTTGGATTGACATGAAATTTGTCAAACGCATAGCTAACAGGTCAAAGAAAAAAAGTGATATGGTGCCGATGTGTGCTTTTGCCCTGGAGGTGAGATTCACCCCTTCTCGGGGGGTGAAAAAATATATGTCCAAGATAAGTCCCGAAATGGATAAACTCACTGATTTTTGGCAACTTTTGTTCTATAGAGTTTTTTCACCAAATCAATACTTTTCGATTTATTTGCAAGTGAATATGTTCATTTTTCAACAAAATAACCACGTTTTTAGACGGTTTTTCGCAAATAACTCAAAACGTAAGCATTTTGTCGAAAAAAATATTCTTAGTAAAACTATAGCCTATCAAAAAGTGAAAAAAAACGGTGTATATATTAGGTCTCTATACCTAGCAAAAGCAGAGTTATAGCTAATGAAAAATAGGTTCATATTCGAAAAATTTCAAATAGAATAATTCAATGTGAAATATCCAAATAATTAAGCATTCTTGGAGAAAACACATTACAACTTTTTTAAAGTGTTTTAAAGTTTGAAGCTTTATTTCTGTTTTTATAAAAAAAAATTTCTAGCATCAATGTAAGCAAGTTACGCTCAAAATAAAGTTGGTCCCTTTTGTTTTGGCAAAAAAAAATCAGGAAAGAAATAACCCCCCCCCCCCCGCAATTAGCAACTTAAATGAAATTAATCGTTACCGCTTCACAAGTTACTTTACTTATGTTGTGTTTATATGATCTGTAAGTGTCATCGATTCAAAGTGTTTATTTTTGATAAAATTTGGTTTTAAAGTATAATTTAAAAAAAAATTAATTTTGTAACAAATGCTTTTTTTCAAAACAACTTAAAAATTGTTAGAGATACCAAAAATCTTAAACAAAAAAAAAAGTCAGCTTTACTTTTCTGAATATTTTGTATTTTTTTGTTTTTCTGTAAGACAAAAATTGGTTAAGATTCGGTGTTTCTAAATTTGCATACGCTCATGATAAGTAACTCGTTCAAGCCCTTTTAACTACAGCTCTTTCAAAAATAAGTACTTTGAACCGAGGAAACTTACAGATCATATGACCAATACGTACGCGAGTAAAAAACTTGTGAAGTGGTAACAATTAAGTTCATTTGAAATGCTACTTAGGGGGTGATTTTCCCGATTTCTTATCAAAAATAAGGGACCAACTTTATTTTGAGAGTAACTTGTTTACTTTTGATGCTAAAAATTTTTTTTAAAAAACAATAATAAGCATTTTTTAAACTCTTTAAAAAAGTTAAAATAAGTTTTCCCCAAAAAAAGTTTCGTTTTTTGATTATGGCACGTTAAAATATTCGATTTGGAATTTGACGAATATGAACCTATTTTTCATTAGCTATAGCTCTGCGTCTACTAGGTATAATGACCTAATATATACACCATGTTTTTCACTTTTTTACGTGCTATATTTTTGATAAGAATTTGTTTCTCGGCCAAATACTTACTTTTTGAGTTATTTGCGAAAAACCGTCTGAAAATGTGGTTCTTTTGTAGAAAAATTAACATATTCTCTCGCAAATAACTCGAAAAATATTCATCATCATCAATGGTGCTACAGCCTTATGAAAGAGCCTCGACCTTCCCAAGTCTATTACGCCAGTCAGTCCTATCCATTGCCAACCGTTGCCGGTTAGCTGCGCCTATTTTTCTCCCATCCTCATCTACACCATCCTTCCATCTGAGTTTTGGCCTACCCCTATTTCTACTTCCCACAGGTTGTGACATAAGGATTCCTCTAGGAGGGTTGTTATGCTGTGATCTTGCTAGATGTCCTGCCCATCCTTAGTCTTCCTATTCTTATAAGAGATACTACGTCTTTACCACCAAATATATGTTTATATCTGTAGTATACCTCGTAGTTGTACCTCCTCCTCCAAATACCATTTTCACAGATGCCATCGAATATTCCTCTCAGGATCCTTCGTTCAAATATAAGCAGAAGGTTTTCATCTGCCTTGGAGATGGTCCATGTCTTCGATCCATATGTCAACACTGGTTGTATAGGGGTTTTGTATATGGTTATTTTTGTTTTTTGACGTAAGTTTCTGCTTCTCATATGTCTACTCAGTCCAAAATAGCATTTGTTCGCTAGGATTATCCTTCGCTTGATTTCTTCCGTCATGACGTTCTCGTTGGTGATCAGGGAGCCCAAGTATGTGAATTTGACCACCACTTCAAAGGTAGAGTTATCAACAGTGAATTGGTGACCGATGTTTCTGGCTCTATTGTTGGGTGTTGATGCCATCATCTTAGTTTTCTCCTCGTTTACTTTCGATCAACTCGAAAAGTATTATTTTGCTGAAAAAACTTTATAGAAGAAAAGTTGCTTAGAATTAGTCATTTTATCCATTTCCGGACTTATTTCGAACTTATATTTTTCACCCCCAAAAGGGGTTGAAACTCACCCCTAGGGCAAAAGCACACATCGGCACAATATCACTTTTTTCTTTGACTTGTTAGCTATGTGTGTGGGTCCCGGTGAATTCGTAACTATTTTAATCCCCCATCCTAATTACAGGCCAATTGGTAACTCTGGCCCTCAGGTAATTTTTCGGTAACCAATCAACTACCGGTGAATTCGTAACTAAATAAAGGTATAATCTTTTAGACTTGAAATAAACATATGGAAATTCTCTTTGCTTTTAAATTATCAGATGGATTTAAATAATTTATCATTCCTAAACATCCAAATATTGAATTTACAATTACTTGATAAAAACCAAGCTCGTGTAAAGCTATACTTGATGGAAATAATATTTATAATACGTGTTAATGAAACACTATAATATTGTTTCAATTATTTTATTAAGATATTTAAATTTTTGCTATTTTTTATAGGTACATATAATACAAATATAATGTTTTTAAGCAAACCAAGAAACATTCGGTTTAGATTTAAGGTATTAGACTTAATCAATGGTTTCGAATTCACCTGAAGAAAGTTGCGAGTTGGCAGGTCAGGTAATAGAAAAGTTACGAATTGGCCGGTGTACATTTTGATTTGAAAATTTTTGTCATTAAAAGTTACGAGTTGGCGCGTGTCCATGTGTATGCCAAATTTCATGTCAATCCAAGCGGTTCTTTAAAATTTATAGGTTTTGCAATATTTTACCTTTAAAGAATGTAATAATTCTAGACGTTGGAGCTAGAACGTGATCGGACGAAGTTCCGTGTCTGATCCATAACGCTTATTAAACATGAATCTTTTATATTAATTGCATTTTTTTAACTTTAAGGAAATATCCTACCTAAAAATTAGTTTGGATTTCTCAAATGCACTTTGTATAAGTAGAAATGTATTTTCCTACTTTCTAAGCAAACATATCAGCATTATGTATAAATTATGATATCGAAAATTTGATTTAGTATTTGACGTTGGTTCGAAAACAACGTAAGCTCGCAACACAGCACGTATAGGTCGTAAAGCAGATTAATTAGAATGTATAATGCATTTCGCATTCCAATATAACGATAATTTCACGCGCGATAAATGCCTAATCTCGAATCTGGATCGATAAGACCACGAATGAACGCACCATCATACCATTCGCGCGAGAGTAGACCTTTTATTCCACCTAAACGGGCCGTTTACTCCTGATTGATTACTCAACAATCTAAGCTGGCAATAAAACAATAAACAACGATTAACGTGTGGTCCCGAAGCCCTATAAAGTGTCCCGCAGCGATGCCATACAAAGTGATTGACTGCGAATGCTCATTATTTTTCAGCGGGAAAAAAGCGTTAATGCCAGTGGTAAATTTAAAGACAGACATTATAGACTAAGAGCCGGGATAGGTAAAATTTTTAGGCACCGTACTAATGCGTTTCAAAACTATTGTTTAAATGCAACTTTATGTAATGTGATAGTATAAAAAAGTAGAGGATATGGCAACGGTTTTATATGTCAAGTTCGGATCCAATGCCAAAATACCCACATAAATATTAGAGTGCACCAATATACAACCAGTCCTAGTCTATAACTGGAATAGTACAACTTAAAAGAAAACTTATGAGCATTATGTAGTCGACAGTGGAAAATAAATCATTCCACTTATGGACGGATAAATAAATTAAATGGTACCCCCCGTTAAGATAGGCAAAATGCCCTCACGCTCAGAATTAAATATTTTTACATTCTATTTAATTAAAAAATAAGACTCAGTCTAAAGTTTTTGCTCTAAATTTTAAAGAACCGCTTGGATTGACATGAAATTTGGCATACTTATAGCTTACATGTCAAAGAAAAAAAGTGATATTGTGCCGATGTATGCTTTTGCCCTGGGGGTGACTTTCACCCCCTCGTGGGGGTGAAAAAATATATGTCCAAACTAAGTCCGGAAATGGGTATACTGACTAATTTTAAGTAACTTTTGTTCTATAGAGCTTTTTCGCCAAGTCAACACTTTTCGAGTTATTTGCAAGTGAATATGTTTATTTTTCAACAAAATAACCACATTTTTAGACGGTTCTTCGCAAATAACTCAGAAGGTAAGTATTTTGTCGAAAAAAACGTTCTTAGAAAAAATATAGCCTATAAAAAAGTAAAAAAAATTGTGTACGCGTTAGGTCTCTGGATCTCGTATAACTAGAGTTATGCCAATGAAAAATAGATTCATATTCACCAAATAAAGTGTTTAAGAAAAGCTTTATTCCTGTTTTTACAAAAAGTTTCTAGCATTAAATTTAAGCAAGTTACGCTCAAAATAAAGTTGGTCCCTTCTGTTTTTGCAAAAAAAAATTGGGAAAACCACCCCCTAATTAGCAACTTAATTAAATTAATCGTTACCGCTCCACAAATTATTTTACTTATGTTGTGTTTATATGATCTGTAAGTTTCATCTATTCAAAGTGCTTACTTTTGAAAAAATTTGGTTTCAAAAAAATTTTTTTTAAAATTAAAATTTTGAAAAATATGCTTTTTTTCAAAATAACTTAAAAATTGTTAGAGATACCAAATATTTCAAAAAAACAAAAAAAGTCAGATTTTCTTTTCTGAATATCATGTTTTTTTTTTCTGTTAGACAAAATTTGATTAAGATTTGGTGTTTCAAAATTTGCATACATTCGTGATCAGTGACTCTTCAACCCCTTTTAACTACAGCCCTTTCAATAATAAGAACTTTGAACCGATGAAACTTACAGATCATATAAACAATATATACACGAGTCAAGAAACATGTGAAGTCGTAACGATTAAGTTCATTTAAGATACTAATTAGGGGGTGATTTTCTCGATTTTGTTACCAAAACCAAAAGGGACTAACTTTATTTTGAGCGTAACTTGTTTAATTTTCATGCTAGAAATTTTTTTTATAAAACAAAAATAAAGCTTTTTTAAACAATTTAAATAAGTTGTAATAAGTTTTCCTCGAAATGTGCTTCATTTTTGGTTATTTCACGTTAAAGTATTCCATTTTTAATTTGACGAATATGAACCTATTTTTCATTAGCTATAACTCTGCTTCTACTAGCTGTAGAGACGTGATATATACACCATTTTTTTAAAATTTTTACAGGCTATATTTTTACTAAGAACGTTTTTTCGACAAAATACTTACTATTTGGGTTATTTGCGAGAACCCGTCTAAAAGCGTGGTTATTTTGTTGAAAAAATGAACATATTCACTGCCAAATAGCTTGAAATGTATTGACTTAGTAAAAAAACTCTATAGAACAAAAGTTACTTAAAATTAGCCAGTTTATCCATTTCCTGACTTTCTTTGGACAAATATTTTTTCACCCCCAAGAGGGGGTGAAAACCACCCCCAGGACAAAAGCACATATCGGCACAATATCACTTTTTTTCTTTGACTTTTTAGCTATGTGGATGCCAAATTTCATGTCAATCCAAGCGGTTCTTTAAAATCTAGAGGTTGTTCAATATTTTACCGTTAAAGAACGGACTATTTATCAAAATTGGAAATGATTGCTTTACTAAATTATACCCGTGACCCTGACAAAAAATCGCCGGACAAATAATCCCCGGACAAAAAATTCCCACAAAAAATCCCGGACAAAAAATTCCCACAAAAAATCCCGGACAAATATTCCCCACAATTTTTTTGGACAAAATTTCGAATTCCTATTCCATACCGAAATCTTCAAATTTTACATTAATCGTCCAACACTACATGGAATACAATTTTTACGTACCTACACCCAGCTCGACCAAAATGGCCGAGGTGGGCATACAGAAGAAACTAACTGCGGTAACGCAAATGCATCTAAGTAACTCATTTGTACAAGTTAGAATAGTGGAGAAAATATCAAACGGTTTCTGCGTAAATTCTGGACTGAGACAGAGAGATCCGTTGTCAGCATTGTTGTTTAATCTGGCCTTAGAATATGTCATGCCAAAAATTTATCCAAAAATCAAACCAGGCATAGCTACTCGGGGAGAGGCCAGATGGGAGAAGGTCTGTAGGACGGCCTAGAAAAAGGTGGAAAGATGCAGCCAGAGGAGATTTGGAGAAAATGGGAGTGAGACAATGGGAAATAGTGGCACAGGACCGACAAACATGGAAGGCAATAATAAACGCGACAAAGACTCTCGAAGAGTTATAACGACATTGATGATGATGACTAAATATTTTTGACGCTAAATGAACAAAAAGGAACAGGTTTTTTGGATTACAATCAAGATTATCCTTGTCAAGACCAGCAGTTATCATCACGAATACGCAATGTACTGGACATACTTATTCAAAACAGAATGAGCAAAAGATTTAAGCCAATAATTACAACATGATTCCCACAGCCTTAACTCATTCCCCATATCATTCTCTCCCACGATTTTTGAAAAAACTCACACTTTTTTGTCACGTAAAATTTGAAGTTTTCGACATGGGATTGGAATTCGAAATTTGGTACTTAATCGAAATTACAATTCATGCTTAATATTAATTGCTATTTATTATTTTCGTACTGAAAAGCGGTTTCATGTTTCATGGCGATTGCTATCTACCTATACCGATTGCATTTACGGGAAAACTTTTAGAGAACTATTCGGCAGCAAATATTTCTTGGAGATATTTTGTCCGGGATTTTTTGTGGGGATATTTTGTCCAAAAATATTTGTAGGGATTATTTGTCCGGGATTTTTTGTAGGGATTTTTTGTCCGGGGATTATTTGTCCGAGGATTATTTGTCCGGGGATTTTTTTTCTGGGGACTTTTGTCCAGGGATAATTTGTGGGGATTTTTTTTCCGGGATTATTTGTCCGAGGATTATTTGTCCTAGCTTCAATCCACAGGGTGCCAGGCGGTGTCGTGGTTGAAGAATTATTTAAACATTTTTTTTAAACAAATTCACAAAAAAAATTTATTTCGAACAAATTTTTTTAGATAACTTGGGTCATTCTTGTGAGAATATATTCAACTATAAATTATGGTATTCTTATTAGTGTTAAAATGGACATAGCAGTCAAAGTGGGCGGGCTAATTCCCCGAACCTTTTAGGTCGAAAACTCTTACATAGGATTGATTACATGAAAGTATCGTGTTACAAGACATATGGATGTGAAAGCGATTTTAGTAGTTTTGTTTTTGATATTTTTACTGTAGTCTCGAAGTATACGTTGTAGAAGACACATCTTAATTTCTTTGTTTGTATATTATTATAATACTGTTCGGTTAAAATAAATAGTTTGTTTAGTATTATTTGTACCTTTTATTATCTACTATTTCTAATAGGTTATGGGCCCAGTTACGTTGTTAGCTCACCTGTATTAAGATAATAATTAAAAGTGTACAGTCGCGAAATTTTCGTGTTACCGAATACATAATGGCGGAGAGTGCGAAATATAACGTCGAAAAGTTGAACGGCAAGAACTATCAATCCTGGAGTTATTTAGTGAAAATGTTACTCATCAATGCTGATCTATGGGAAATAGTTTCGAGTGAGTTACCATTAGAAGCAGATCGAAGCAGTTCTTGGAAAAAACAAAATGATAAGGCTTTGTCAACTATAGCCTTACTTGTTGACGTTAATCAATTAGTGCATATCCGGAACAGGGAATTCGCGCGCGATGCGTGGATAGCGCTAAGGGAATATCATCAGAAATCAAGTTTGTCTAGTATGGTGTTTTTGTTAAAGCAAATCTGTAGGCTATCGCTAGAGGAGAATGGTGATATGGAAGCACAGATTAGTTTATTCCTAGAATCGTTGAATAAACTGGCCGCCTTAGGCCGCGTTCAGAGTGGACGAGCAAAGAGCAAAGAGCCAAAAGCAAAGCGGAGAAATCAAACTCATACTGGGAAATGGAGGTACACAGAGTGCTAGCAAAGTTCTAAAAATTGTAGAATAGAAATGAATTCCAGTGACGAAGAGTTACAGTTTTTTTATTTGTTTATGGTAGAGTAGATAAAATATTGTATGAAACTGTGCATGAAGTACTTTTTGCGAACTTACGCGATGTATAGCACTCGCTCCGCTGTCGCTCGTGCTCTAAATATCGCGTACGTTCGCAAAAAGCATACTTCACGAACTGTTTCATAAATAACTATTTTTAAACAAATACAAAAGATCACGTTTTTTTGCTCCGGAACATATATTTTTAGGTTTTTTGGGTTATTCTAAACAAAAAAGGTATCTTGTAATTTTTCCCAAAAATTAATAGTGTTCGAGTTATAGGCGATTTAAAATCTGAAAAATGCGAAAATACGCATTTTCGAGGCTTAAAAATTCATATTTCAATTAGTATTTTTGAGGTTACCAGATACTTAAATTGATGATTAAACTAAACATTCAGCTTCGATTCTGAAGAGTGATCGCGTCTAACCTTAATTTATACCGTTGTTTTTTAATTGTTAAATATGCGTGTTTATCAGATTTTTTTGCCGGTGCGGCGCGCTCTATTTCAAAAATCTCCTATTTCCTCCGAAAATTATTTTTTCTAGATTTTTTGGGATATTCTAAATAAAATAAGTTTCTTGACAGTTTTCTCAAAAGTTAATAGTTTTAAAGTTATAAGTTAATAAAAAACTCTATTTTGGATTTTAAATCGCTTATAACTTTAAAACTGTTAACTTTTGAGAAAAATGTCAAGAAACTTATTTTATTTAGAAAATCCCAAAAAATCTAGAAAAAATAATTTTCGGAGGAAAATAGGAGATTTTTGAAATAGAGCGCGCCGCACCAGCAAAAAATTTGATAAACACGCATATTTAACAATTAAAAAACAACGGTATAAATTAAGGTTAGACACTCTTCAGAGTCTTGAAGCTCAATGTTTAAACTTCAATTTAAGTATCTGGCAACCTCAAAAATACTAATTTAAATATGAGTTTTTAGGCCTCGAAAATGCGTATTTTCGCATTTTTCAGATTTTAAATTGCCTATAACTCGAAAACTATCAATTTTTGAGAATATTTATAAGATACCTTTGTTGTTTAGAATGACCCACAAAACTTAAAAGTATATGTACCAGAGCAAAAAACGTGATCTTTTGTATTTGTTTAAAAAAAATTGTTTAAACAATTTCTGCCCAAAAATTCCGCCCCGCACCCTTCAGATTTGTTTAAAGGAAATTTTAAAATATTTTTAAATAGGAATCCACAAAGAGACCGAATCGGAAATTTTTTCAGACGGGAGCGGTCTCACTACATGGACTACTGTGAGAGTAAAGAGCAAATATCCTACCGCTCCTATCCATACTGCCGAGTGGAAAAGAACTAAACTCTCGTCTAGCGTAACTACCCGCTATTAGCACTTCTTTGCTCTTTGCTCTTTGCTCGTCCACTCTGAACGTGCACTTTTTGCTCTTTGCTCTTTGCTCGTTGCTCTTTGCTCTTTGCTCTTTGCTCGTCCACTCTGAACGCGGCCTTAGGGGAAGAAATTAAGGACAGGTTCTCAGCAGGAATTTTGCTGGGAAGTCTTCCAGACTCATACAGTTTTTTGATTACAGCGCTGGAAAGTAGGCCATCGAGTGAATTTACTCTAGAATTTGTTACGAGTAAATTAATAGATGAGTACAGGAGACGTAGGGGAGCTTTGGGAAGAAATCAGGAGGAGTCGGTGATGAAGTCGGTATACGAGGGTAACAAAAATAATGGTACTGCAAGGGCAGAAGCAAGGCAGTGTTATTTTTGTAACCGGAAGGGCCATTTTAAACGAGATTGCTTTAAGTACAAAGCGTTTAAGAAGGAAAAGGCCAATAAAGGCACTGAAGGTACTGATGATGCATGTTTTATAGTCAATTATAGCTCAAGGGACGGAAAAAGGGATTCTGCTTCGTGGTATGTGGACTCAGGAGCTTCGAGCCACATGGTTAATTACAAAGGATTCTATACCCAATTTGACGGTAGCAGAAAAGGCGTTGTAAGTTTGGCGGAGAAAGGGCAATACTCCGAGGTTCAGGGTATAGGAACAGGACTTATTGATTGCGTGACTGGATCGGGAGTGGAAAATTTAAAAATCGACGAAGCGTTGTATGTGCCGGGATTAGACTCAAATCTGCTTTCGGTGAAAAAGCTAACAAGTGCGGGACATAATGTGCAATTCGATAAAAACGAGTGTAAAATCGCTTTACACGGAAAAGTTGTCGCGAGTGCGGTGCCTTCACCGGACTTATACAAACTTTCAACTGTGGACCATGGATTGAGTGCTGTGGAGCACTCCAGCAACTGTCAACATGCATGGCATAGACGGTTTGGACACAGGGACATGGATGCAGTCAAACACTTAATGGAAAAGAAAATGGCAGTCGGGATTGATATGACAGACTGTAGGATTAGGGAAACTTGTGAATGCTGTATGAAAGGTAAAATTTTACGTAAGAGTTTTCCAAAATTTTCTCATAGCAATACATTTAATATTCTTGACTTATTACATTCGGGTATTTGCGGGCCCATGAAGACTGTTACTCCAGGGGGTAAACATTTATTTTGACTTTAATTGATGATTTTTCTAGATATACAACTATATATTTATTAAATCATAAAAATGAAGCGGTAAAATGTATAAAAGAGTTTATAGAATTTGCGAGTAATCAGTTAGGTAGGGTTCCAAAAGTAATTAGGTCGGATAGGAGTGACGAGTACGTAAATAATAATTTAAGGGAATTTTTAAAGGGTAAAGGTATAAAAATTCAATATACAGCAGGGTACTCTCCAGAAAAAAATGGGGTTGCAGAGAGAAAGAATCGATCTCTAGTTGAAATGGCTAGGTGCATGTTAATCGATGCGGGTTTAGCAAAGAAATTTTGGGGGGAAGCGATAGTGACAGCCAATTATTTGCAAAATCGATTACCTACTAAGTCGAAAGAAAAAACGCCCTATGAATTGTGGCATAAAGTAACACCGAATGTGTCGAATTTGCAAATATTTGGGTCTACGGTTTATAGCCACATTCCCAAAGAAAAAATGAAGGATATGTGAGTCACTGATATTTGTAGGTTACTCTGATGAATCAAAAGCGTATAGATTGTTAAATGTAGATACAGAACGTATTACAATTAGCCGTAGTGTGGTGTTTTCCAAGAGAAATATATGCGTCGGGAAAAAGGAGGCAAAAAGTGAGGAAATATCCATTGGGTCCATGATGGAAATAGAGCCAAACGACGTAGAAGACAGAGAGGTTGCAAATTTTGAAAACACGAAGGAAATAGAAAATTCTACGGACACATCTAACACGTATGAGAGCTTAAGTTGGGAAGAATCCCATGACGATGACGGTGATTCTAACTATCAATTAGATACAGATCTCGATATAGAGAATTGAGGTGATCGTAGATCTAGCAGAATAAATAAAGGTGTTCCACCTGAGCGCTACATAGCAAAGTTGACAGAACTCGAAGAAGTAGAACCTAGAAACTTTAAAGAAGCGCTTAAAAGAAGTGATAGTGAAAAATGGAAGCAAGCTATGGAAGAGGAAATCACGTCATTAAGGAAAAATAAAACTTGGGATTTAATACAAGCACCAAAGGGAAAGAATATAGTCTCATGTAAATGGGTATTCAAGTTAAAAACAGGCGAAGATCAAAGCTCGAAGAAGTACAAAGCACGGCTGGTAGCAAGGGGTTTTAGCCAAAAATTCGGCGTAGACTACGATGAAGTGTTCGCTCCGGTTGCGCGGCAAGCTACTCTTCGAATTTTATTGACAGAGGCATGGAGAAAAAATCTCATAGTAAGACACATAGATGCAAAAACAGCCTTTCTAAATGGAGAACTGTCAGAAGAAATTTTTATGAAACAGCCTGAGGGATTTGAAGAAAAGGATACAAGTTGTGTTTGCAAATTAAATAAAAGTTTATATGGTTTGAAACAATCTGCCAGAACTTGGAACAAAAAGCTTGATGAAGTTTTATCTAAAGAGAATTTTTGTAAAAGCAATATTGATACATGTTTATATATCAAGGTAATAAATAATGAAAGGGTTTACGTACTGATATACGTGGATGACATTTTAATAGCAGCAAAGGATACACAGGTAATTGATACATTTGAAGAGAATCTAAAATGTAATTTTGAAATAACGAGTTTGGGATTATTACAAAATTATCTAGGTATGAAGATTGAAAGGTGCGATCAAGGGATATATAGTTTAAATCAAGCCAGTTATATTGAAAAATTGCTGAACAAGTTTAAGATGAAAGATGCAAAAGAGTCCAATATACCGCTGGATGTTGGATACTATAAGCTTAGCAGAGAGAAGCCGATGAAAAACAGTGAAATATACCAACAACTGATTGGTGGTTTATTATATATTGCGGTAAATACTAGACCGGATATATTGGCAAGCGTCACCATACTAAGTCAACAGAATAAAAATCCAAAAGAAGTAGATTGGAACGAAGCAAAGAGGGTGTTAAGATATTTAAAGAAAACTAAATATATAAAGCTTATTTTAGGACAAGAAGGAACAGATAATGCATTATACGGCTATGCAAACGCTGACTGGGCCGAAGACAAGGGGAACAGAAAATCCAATAGCGGGTATATATTTTTATTACGGGGTGCGCCTATAAATTGGGGATGTAGAAAACAGAATTGAGTGTCTCTATCATCAACTGAAGCAGAGTACATAGCATTGGCTGAAGGCTGTCAGGAAGCAATTTGGTTAAAACAGGTTATAAAGGAATTTGTGGGTTTAGAGCCGGAAATAGTTATATACGAAGACAATCAAAGCTGTCTAAAACTTTTAGGAAATCACAAATTCAGTAATCGGCAAAACATATCGATACAAAGTACCATTTCGTAAAATAATTGCATGAAAAAGGGGTTGTTAACTTTAGGTATTGTCCTACCGAGGATATGATAGCTGATATGTTGACTAAGCCGCTGAATAGGGTTAAGTTAGAGTACTTAAGTAGTAAAGGGGGTCTGTTTGACTAATTCAAAAATAATTGTAGTTGCGAGGGGATGTTAGAATATATTCAACTATAAATTATGGTATTCTTATTAGTGTTAAAATGGACATAGCAGTCAAAGTGGGCGGGCTAATTCCCCGAACCTTTTAGGTCGAAAACTCTTACATAGGATTGATTACATGAAAGTATCGTGTTACAAGACATATGGATGTGAAAGCGATTTTAGTAGTTTTGTTTTTGATATTTTTACTGTAGTCTCGAAGTATACGTTGTAGAAGACACATCTTAATTTCTTTGTTTGTATATTATTATAATACGGTTCGGTTAAAATAAATAGTTTGTTTAGTATTATTTGTACCTTTTATTATCTACTATTTCTAATAATTCTGAGTAAAAAGGGTCCCCTGTCATTTTTCTCTAAAATGGATTGTTGTCGAGTTATACGCGATTTAAGATTTGAAAAATGCGAAAATGGCCATATAACTCGACAACAATCAATTCTAGAGAAAAATCACAAGATACCTTTTTGCTCAAAATGACCCAAATTATCTAAAAAAATTGTTCGAAGTAAAAAAATTATTTTTGTGAATTTGTTTAAAAAAATTGTTTACACAATTTTTCGACCAAGGTACTGCCTGGAACCCTCTGGATTTGTTATAGGACCTTTTTTGAGTAAGTTTTTGAAAAGAAATCTAATCGAAGTAATTTTGCTAACGTGGACAACGATACAGCCTGAACTATAGCGCTAATTGTTAATAATTAAAAACAACAGCTTTGTAATAAAATAATGACCAAAATTTCTTCAGAATGTGGAAGGAGGGGTTTTAAACTTTGATTTGGTCGCTTTTTGACATTCATAATAGTAATTTTTAATCGAGTTATTAAGATTTGAAAATGGCAATTTTCGCATTTTTTAAATTTTAAATTGCATATAACTCGACAACAATCAATTTGAGTGAAAAATGACAAGAGACCTTTTTTACTCAGAATGACCCAACTAAAAAAATTGTTCGAAATGAAAAAATTATTTTGTGAATTTGTTTTAAAAAAAATGTTTTACCAATTTTTCGTCCACGGCACCGCTTGGCACCCTGTGAATTTGTTATAAGGTTTAGTTGTCTGAGGCCTTTAGTAGGCCCTGAGTTAGTTTGTCCAAAAAAATCGAATCAGAATAATTTCGCAAAGGGGCGACGATACAGTACGATCTAATTAGTTATTTGATAGGTATGTGATTTTCAAATATTGTCGATTCATCATTTGAGCGCCGCAGAAACGTTCGCTTATCGATGAGATAGAATTACCGCCCACACACTATTGCTCAACCAATGTATTTGGAATTTTTCCACGAAATCAGCGCATAGTTAGGTATTTCTTATCTACAGTTGGGTGTTTGTTATTTTTATAGCCGGATTTTTTATTATAAGTTTATAGAAAGACTAAAAATGTCATCCAAATATCCAAACAAAATAGAACTGAACTATTTAATTTCTCAAGTTTTATTTTAAAATTAATTTTTGCTTTTTTATTTTTTTTGTAAATATTTTTGCACTTTTTGACACTCGGTTTTGGCGCCCCTAAAGGACGGCGCCCGTGTGCATTGCACACTTTGCACATATGGTAGTGGGGGCCCTGAATTATGCGTATTTTCAAGGGTCCATGAGGTTTTGCACCAACTCTAACCGCGTGACGATTTTCGAGGTACGCCCAATACGATTTTACACCCGCCAAAATTGCATACAGAACTATAAGAAGTATTCACTTCATAAATAGCAGAAAGTGTTTCTCCTGGAAAATTTCGTTATCCTTTTTTAAAGACAGTTCTCGTATTTTATGTTTTACATACAAATCCCGTTTTATAGTTGCGGTTTGATTATTTAACCCACAGGTGGTGGTAATTTCGATGTTTTGGCAACAAAACATTCCCAACTTTTCGATTGTGTAACAAATGTGGAGCTGAGTCGAGTCGAGTCATAAAATCTAATAATAGAGCATTTGAATACTAAATAGATTGGACAGTTTCAATGCTATTTAACATCAAAAAAACATGGTCGAAATATAAAACGTCAAATTTGTTTTAAATGAGGCGGTTTCAGAACGCGGCTAGCTTTGATGTCGTGACAGAAAGTCTCTCACGGTTATGCTCGACAAATGGGCCGTTGCCTATGTACACCGACATGATATTTACTTATAATTGTTATAAATTGCAGGAAAATGTCTTTATTTCGCAATAATTAAATTGATCCACTTTTATAAACCTTTTTTATAAACACTTTTTTATTTTCATGCATGAACTACAGAACTACTAATCAACACTACGTGTAAAATATTGGCTTCGGTATTATTAAAAGATTACTACCATACGCCGAAGAAATAGTTGGTGCCTATCAGTGTGGTTTCAGACCTGGGAGATCGACTATTGATCAAATATTTACAATAAGACAAATGCTTGAGAAGCAGGGCCGTGCCTTGCTATGATGCGGCGAGGCAGTCGCATCAGGCGGCATCACAAGGGGGCGGCATAATCAGCAAAATAAAAAAACATTGTCGGATTGTGTAAAAATGTTGTCAGAAACTATAGAAAAAAATGAAAAGTTACAGACAATACCGTTAATGACCAAAGGAAAAGTTAATAAAATTGCAGAACATTTTCATATAAGTTCCCAATTTCCAGCTGAAAATGAAATTCGAGCCAGAAGAAAAAAGCGTTTATTTGACTACGAAAAATGTGGACGAGCTCGTAACAGATCAAGCTAAATTTAATAGCTATTTGTATAACAAGGGGAGAAGGTAGGGGAGGGCAGTAATCATTCAAGGGAGGAAAAGGCACTTTACTTCCATGTTATACATATGGTTTTTCCACCTTCCTCAAATAACAAGTCATTTTTTCATTTTTACTTAATTTATTTAAGTAACTAACCAAGAAAATTTATTAAAACTAAAACTAACAAGTAGGTACAATATAACTGTCAACTGTCAAATATAAGTCAAATTATTAATGTAAACATTGTTAAATCAAAATAACAATATTTACTGTTTTTTACCATTCTGCAAAATACAGGGTGTTTTAAAAATAAACGTTAAAATGTATAGATACTTACGTAATAGAAAATAGATATTGTACAGGGCGTCAATAAGTTATATTTTATGAATGAAATACTATGACGTCACTTTTACTTTTCCTCCCTAGGGAGGAAAAATATTTCTCTCTCTAGGGAGGAAAAGTACAACTTTGCTCCCTACAATCAGGTCGGGAAAAGTATACTTTCGGTAGAGGTACTTAGGTGGAAAAATAAATTTGTTCATCTATATTTTAGACATTGCCGTTAATTCTTTGATTGATCGATTTTCGATTCTAGAAACTCATAATAAAAATTTTAAATTTTTATATATTTTTTAAATCAAGGGAAATAGATGATGAAAAGGGACTAGAAAAATACTGTGTGAATTTTCATTCAATACTTTGAATACAAAAAGAAAAAATCTGATGATATAATGAGTTTCTAAAAGAATTGCATAATATATTTCAAACTACTCCATGAAAACAGAGGTTTTGAACTACACTCAGGTGCAAAAACATCGATCCACAAAAAATTTGGTCAGTTTTAAAGTTTCGAATTTCCTAAACCTGTTGTTGGATTTAACTGATTTTTTTACCTTGTTATAGCCTTATTCATTGACAATATCGCTGTAATAATATTGTTGCTACACAGTCAAACTGTCATTGTATACCGGGTGTACGAATCAAACTGTGCCTTTTTCTCAAAGTTCGCATCACCCTGTGGACTATTCTAGCATTTATAAAATACTGAAATTAAAACCTAACTATAGCTCCAGGTTTTCTTAACATTCTGCCTTTCGATTTATTCGCTTATATTGGGTAATGAAAAAGTTAGGTACTTTAACAACTGGCCATGTTCGTCATCAGTACAGGGTGTTTCTAAATAAGTGTAACAAACTTACGGGGTAATTTTACATTAGAAAATAATCACAATTTGCTTTATAATCATAATGTCCGCAAACACTTCGATTCCGAGATACGGGATGTTCAATATTTTTTTACAAACTGACGATTTATTTATTGCTTTAAAACCAGTTGAGATATGGAAATCAAATTTGGTGGGTTTTAAGACGTAGTTATTGCACATTTTTTGACATACAATTAAGAATTTTATATTCACCATTGGCGCGCAAACGGGTATTATGACCCATAATATTGAATATAAAATTCTTAATTGTATGTCAAAAAATGTGCAATAACTACGTCTTAAAACCCACCAAATTTGATTTGCATATCTTAACTGGTTTTAAAGCAATAAATAAATTGTCAGTTTGTAAAAAAATATTGAACATCCCCTATCTCGGAAACGAAGCGTTTGCGGACATATGATTATTAAGCAAACTGTCATTATTTTCATGTGTAAAATTATCCCTTAAAGTTTGCCGCACTTATTTCAAAAAAACCCTGTACTGATGACGAACATGGCCAGTTGTTAAAGTACCTAACTTTTTCATTATCCAATATAAGCGAATGAATCGAAAGACAAAATGTTAAGAAAACCTGGGGCTATAGTTAGTTTTTAATTTTTATATTTTATAACTGCTAGAATAGTCCACAAGGTGATGCGAACTTTGAGAAAAGGGCACAGTTTGATTCGTACACCCGGTATACAAAGACAGTTTGACTGTCTAGCAACAATATTATTACAGCGATATTGTCAATGAATAAGGCTATAACGTGGTAAAAAAATCAGTTAAATCCAGTAACAGGTTTAGGAAAGTCGAAACTTCAAAAATGACCAAATTTTTAGTGGGTCGATTTTTTTGCACCTGAGTGTATTTGTGCCAAAATGACCTAATTTTTTTATACCCAAATGTAGTTGTAAACTAAGAATTTTATTAACACTCCCTGTCTCGGTAACTAGTGGGGAAAGAAGTTTTTCAAAATTAATAGCTATTTGTATAACAAGGGAGGAAAGTGCTACTTTTTCTCCCGAGAATGAAGTTTACT
The DNA here is from genome assembly GCF_917563875.1 of Diabrotica virgifera virgifera. Lineage (NCBI taxonomy): Eukaryota > Metazoa > Arthropoda > Insecta > Coleoptera > Chrysomelidae > Diabrotica > Diabrotica virgifera. The sequence goes on from NC_065451.1 coordinate 74,754,821, forward strand.
GCCGGACGCGTAGCGGAGGGCAATAATCATTCAAGGGAGGAAAAGGCACTTTACTCTCATGTTACACATATGGTTTTTCCACCTTCCTCAAATAACAAGTTATTTTTTCATTTTTACTTCATTTATTTATGTAACTAACCAACAAAATTTATTAGAACTAAAACTAACATGTAAGTACAATATAACTGTCAACTGTCAAATATAAGTCAAATTATTAATGTAAACATGGTTAAATCAAAATAACAATTTACTGTTTTTTTACCATTCTTCAAAATACAGAGTGTTTTTAAATAAACGTTAAAATGTATAGATACGTACGTAATAGAAAATACATATTGTCCAGGGCGTCAATAAGTTATATTTCATGAATGAAATACCATGACGTCACTTTTACTTTTCCTCCCTAGGGAGGAAAAGTACAACTTTGCTCCCTACAATCAGGTCCGGAAAAGTATACTTTCGGTAGAGGTGGTTGGAAAAAACTATTTACGAAGCTCCATAAGAACAAAACTAAAAAATTTAACATTTATTTCAATAGAGTTCTCACTAGCTGCTACACCTATCTATCTCCACTAGACTACATCAATCTGACTGACAAGTTGGCCAAAATTAAAGTCAGAAGGGTGAAATTATAATTTTTGTAAATGCTACTTAAAAGCATAGGCGCAAATTTTGCTTGCAATACTTTTTAAATGCAGTCACTTTTTTTGGAATCCTGAAAAAACTAATAAATATTTTTGAAAAATTTAAACGCTTATTGAAATATTACATTATTACCGAGGGCCGAAAGTTCCTAAGAGCAAACGAAAGGTTTCTTTTGAATAAGATATTTGAAATTAAAAATTACACTCAATTTTCTCTTTTTTTTTTTCAGTCTGTAACCTATTCAAATAAACATTATAGAGATTTTCAGGACTTTCGCCCCTGGCTAATAATATAATATTTTATTCTGCATTTAAATATTTCAAAAATACTAATTAGTGTTCTCAGGATTCGAAAAAATATGAATGCATTTAAAAAGGATTGCAAGCAAATTTTGCGCCTACCCACTTAATGTAGTGTTAATACATGTTTCATTTAATTTAAAGTATGTTTTGTTTTTAAATAAAAGTTAAGTTTCAATAATATTTATTGCCGGGCCCTCACCCTCACTGGTAAAAACTTGCGACGAAAATTCTTACGACGAACCATTAGTTCAATACGGACGAAAAATTTACCAGTGAGGTCACGGCTTAAAACCGGCAACCGATGGAGCATATGCGTTGTGTTCGTCGAAAATGCTTGCGTCCGATTTATGCGTCGAACACGTTCACATTAGCACAATTTACCTCGAGCACGCAAATAATTGCGACCAACAGCTGGTGCGTCGCAAATTTTTACCAGTGAGGACGCGACTTAAGGGGCGGCATTTCGAAGACTTGCATCATATTGAAAATATATACCGCAGTATGGGAGTATAATCAAAAGTATGGGAGTATAATCAAGACGTGCATCAGATCTTTATAGATTTCAAACAGACTTATAATTCATAATTCAATTAATCGTGCAACATTATGGAAGGCAATGAGCGAGCTCGGCATACCCAAGAATTTAATTGCGGTAACACAAATGTGTGTAAGTAACTCCTTTGCACAAATTAGAATATAATGAAAAATATCAAATGCTTTCTGCGTAATTATGGACTGAGACAGGGAAATCCGTTGTCCCCATTGTTGTTTAACCTGGCCTTAGAATATGTCATGCGAAAAATTTATCCAAAAATCAAACCAGACATAACTGCTCTGGGAGCAAAAATCATACTCGCCTGTTATACCGGGAATTCTACCTAGATTATTATATTGGAAATATTTTTAGGTAGATTGTCTCTGTTTAATTACGAGTTTCCAAGTTTTGACAACTGTCATGTTTAAGAAAATGAACCATAATATGCTTTTAGTTCTGCATCTAATGTCAAATTGTCACGAAAACAACACAAATCGGCAAGTTTAAGCGCTCGAGTGTAATTCGGTAAGATTATTTCATGAATAAAACTATATTTATGAATAATTTTAACTAATATTTTATTGATATCTTCGTATGAATATTCGAGAAACTGTGAGTTTCTCTTTGACAAGTTGAAACTTGTGTGTCACATTAATTGGTATAAATGTCACGGAATGTTTTTATACAAAGACTTGAATTTTGTATGTAAGTATTAAAAAATAACCTGTCGAATATCACACATGTCGAATGCAAGAATAAATAAGAAAATAATGCTTCAATTTTTTTTCAAACTTGTTTCCATTCGGTAATAGTCACCCGAGGTCTCCGGGCTTTTGTGTCTATTGTAAGGCAACAAGTGTTTGAAAAATTGTCGCATTATTGTTAATTTATTCTCACTTGCTTGTGGTATTAATATTGGTAATAATCAAAAACATGACTAGAATGCCATCGGAATCAGAATGAGCAAAGCTGTAGAAAATGGTGTTACAAATGTGGTCTATCACTCAGATCGTATGCTAATTCTACAACTGCCAGGAAACGTAATCAATATTAATTTTACAAGTCTATGCAACAACAGATAACTCTGATACTGAGATTAAACAATTCTATAGAGATCAATGCAGCGCATGAAAGAACATGAAATAACGATAATATCTAATGGGAGATCTCAATGCAAACGTGTGAAAAGTCAAAGTTGGAAACATCATTTGAAAATAGTCTGGAGCTACCAAATGAAAGAGGCAACAGACCTGTATCTGTAGAGTGGGGAGGGTGAGTCAAGTCCCACAGCACTTATGCCACAATTGACCCATTGTGCGTCCTCCCAGGGGGTTGTCTTTCTTAGTTCATCATCATAGTTGGGCATCTCCCCTATGTCGGCAGGTGTAGGCCAAGGCTCGCCTAACGCATACTCCCGTATTGATGATAACTCCGGACATTCACATAGGACATGCTCGACAGTTTCGTCATCTCGTTCACACCTCCTACACAAAGGTGTGTCTACTAGCCCCAGTGTGTGGAGGTGTTTTCTTAGTTGACAATGACCAGTTAAAAAACCAACTGTCAAGCGTAGGTTTTTCCTGGTCATTCTCAAGTACTTATCTGATGCTGCCTTCCCAAGGTTCCTTAGTGTTATCTTGGCAAGTCGACATCCTCGCCGTTCCTGCATCCTGGCCCAAGACCGTGTTGCCAATCGCATTTCTCTAGATTATCCGATGATCGCTCGAAAAATATCCGATTTGTCACGAAAGGTACGCTAGGTCAAAAATTATTCTGTTATTAAAATCAATGTTGCCAATGCTATTCTTTTAGTCCCCTTAACAACCATCAAATAACAAAATCCGTTGTTCGTACGCCAATCAGTTGATTGTAATCAGTTATCATTATGATAATTAACATAATTAATTGATTAATTAATTATTAATTATCAATTAACGTAACAATATTTATCATAATTGATTAATTAATCAATTAATATCATAATTGTAATCAATTATGTTTTCAGCAACCCAATCAAAGTTGACATTGACAGTAATTAAATATTTGATAATGATCAGTTGATTCCATTTCTGAGTAGCGTTCAAACAACCGGCCATTTAATCTACTGGATTCTCTGTTTCACAGTTTAAAAATTTTCGTTTATAGATGAAAATCTCGTATCCTAGCTGATTACCTAATTCATGTATGTAAATAGTATTTACTTACTATTATTATATTATTCGTATTTTGTATTATCGTAAGTGTAAAATTCTAAATAAATAAATAAATCTAAATATTTCATTATTTGGATCGTTATATTTATTATAATTATTTAAGAAAAAAAAAACACTTTTAAATATTATTTTATTAAAACGTAATAACTATCTAAAACTAGGTACTAGAAAAATAAATAATAAATAAATCAATACAAAAAAAACTACAGCTACATTAATAGCATAGGCGCAAAATTTCTGGTCAATATTACCGAGTCAATATTACCGAGTCAATATTACCGAATGAAATATTACATTATTACCGAGGGCCGAAATTCCTGAAGACTTCTATAATTTTTATTCTAATAAGTTACAGGGGTGAAAGGAAAAGAGAATGTTGAGTGTGATTTTTAATTTCAAATATCTCATTCAAAAGTTAATTCTAAGGGACTTTCGGCCCTCGGTAATAATGTAATCTTTCATTCTGCGTTCAAATTTTTCAAAAATATTTATTAGTTTTCTCAGGATTCGAAAAAAATGAATACGTTTAAAGATTATTGGTCCGAAATTTTGCGCCTACGCTCTTTTAACAACTAAAGATTTATTACAACTAAAACAATAGAAACGTATTTGACAGTCTTGTGGTTATTAAAATATTAAGGTTATTATCCATAATACCCGTGGTGCGTTCAACGTTTAATGCCCGACTAAATAATTTTTATACGCAAAAAATTTGAAGAATTTTTGAGTTAATTAGTAGATATCTAGATATTACTAGTTTCAAATAAGTAGATTTTTCTACAACCACTATTCCAAATGCATTTTTCTGCACAATTTTATGTTAACAAACTTAATATTTTCTCACAGAATAACTGACAGTAGTGTGCCGAAAAGTGACGTTTCTGTACCGGAAAGTATTTTCACAAACCAAAACTTATTTCAACAGACGTTTAGTTAAGCACTGCACTACATAAAATGAAAATAAATCTAAATCGTGCGTGAATTAGCTTTCATAAGTTTAAAGACTAAAAACTCATAAATAACATCGGACGGCAGACGGTTTTTGAAATTTGAATTGGATTAGTATGTCTTAAGTGGACGCACTTGTGCATTTAAATTCTAAACAAAAGAATTGGCACATGTCCCTTTTGTCAAAAGATGAAAAGTATCGGATGTCACTAACATTCATCCAGTATAAAAATTTGGGTGGAACCAAAGAAAATTAATGTGTTGTTGGTGTTGGGAATGTATGGATGAGAAAGTTTTAGTAGATGGTAGATACACTGAAAAATATACGCAAATATCCGATTTATTTAAAGATACGAAGAAGATACGACAACTCTCAAAAAGGTACGCAAATCGGATAATTATCCCGATTGGCAACACTGGTCTTAGGCCTGCTGCCTTCCTAGCTAGCTGGTCAGCAATGAGGTTTCCTTTATTTCCGTTGTGTCCTTTAAACCACCTTAGGATGATGTTGTTGCCATCCGAAGCTTGGGCTAGTGACTCATGACACTCCATTACTAGCCCCGATACGACACGTGGTCTGTTTAGGGTTAGTAGCGCTTGTCTGCTGTCTGTGTAGATTATTATGGTTTTACCGGCTATACCTTTCCGGGTTATCTCTTTGCGGCTATGGAAATACCAGCCAGTTCAGTCTGAACTAGGAGTTCAGTGATCTGGAGTATATTCCACATCCTGAGCCTTCTTCCGTTTTGGAGCCATCGGTGTAGATGCAATATGCACTTGCCACGTTTGACTCCCTATGTTGTCTTGTTTCGATTTTGTAGGGTTTGTCGAAGACAAACGTAGGTTTAATTGAGTCGCATCCATGGGCCGCATGTAGCTGGGGCAGTGCCTCTAGCTCACCCCACCAGAAACGACATCTCAATTGTCCCATTCCTACATCAAGGTTTGCACTCGCTGAGCGTAATTTCATCATCGTCATCAGCGCCACTTCTTTGACATATATGTCTAAAGGGGTGAAGCTAATGAGCAACTCCATTGCAGCAGTTGGTGTTGTTTTCATGGTACCTGTTATATTTAAGCAAGCCATCGGTTGAATATGGTTTAGTTTGTTGATCACTATTGCCTGTAGCACTTTTGGTACTCAAGCAATAGCTCCCTAAGATAGTTAAGTTCATTTGAAAATAATCTGGAGCTACCAAATGAAAGAGGCGACAGACTACTTGAGTAGTGTCAAGAACAGAACATGATTTTATGAGAACTTAGGCTACATAATGATTATTCAAAGATAACGAAATAGCATTATAGTTGCAAAAACTTTCCCGGTGCAGATGCTTTCACCGATCAACCTTTCTTGTAGCCAAATTTAAAAATAAACAAAAAAGAAAGAACTAAAACCAGACATGAATTTACTGAATAAAGAAGAAACGAAGTAGAATATAACTCGTCACATTAATCAAAAATCTTAAGACCTTAAGAATAGTAATACGGAAAGTGAAGAGACAGAAGATCCTGACCAGTTGCGGTCTGAATAATTAAAAACAATACTTTTAATATTTTTGAACTTATACTTCTTTAGGCGCGTTGGGAGTAAATTTATATGTGCGCGAATTCATCAAAAGTCTTGGTCCTGGGCCCAGCTGAAACGTTAAACGTGCTCTGATTGGGTAATTTACAATGACCTGTCAATAATTGTTCAATATGTCGGTTATGGGTAAACAAATGTTTTGTATATTATTTTTTTATTGTTGCGAGGACAGAGAAAAAAGCAAGTTTATAATTGTAGTGACTTTTTAAATAGTTTTTAAAAGCAACAGGTACGTAATTATTGTAAATGTTTCAATATCGTAATAAAAAATTACATAGGTACTTATTTGGAATATGTACGTACCTATCTAGAAGGTAATGCTTTGATTTACGTAAATTGATTACCAACAAAATTTCTACCAATCTTCATCTAATTTATTGTTTTCTTACTCTATGTTTTGTTGTATTTTAATATTTTAATTCCACAAAAATCAAAGTAATTTGATTAAATTCAGAACTGTCAAAGAGTAAAACGTTCAATTGGCCTATCTTCGCACATGACAGGTACGTGTAAGTGGCTAAATGAGTAGAGGCTTCGACTTCAAATCCTAAGCACCCGAATAAACGCGGGTTCGAATCCCAATGCAAGTTTTTATTTTTTTATTGAACTTGTACTTCTTTAGGCGCGTTGGGAGTAAATTTATATGTGCGCGAAATCATCAAAAGTCTTGCTCCTGGGCGCATCTTAAACGTTATACGGGCTCTGATTGGGTAATTACAATGACCTGTCAACAATTGTTCAATGTCTCGGTTATTTCATTAATACGTCAATGGTTAGGGGTAAACAAATGTTGTGTATATTAGTTTTTATTGTTGTGAGGGCAGAAAAAAGATTAAAATTGTAGTGACTTTTTAAATAGTTTTTAAAAGCAACAGGTACGTAATTTTAATGTTTCAGTATCATAATAAAAAATTACATAGTTACCTACTAGGTCTGGATCCCGCGTATGAAAAAAAAGTTGATTAATAGCAAGCTGAAAATTTGTTAATAGCTTAAGGGTGTCTAGTCAGATAAACTTTGATATATGGGAACACTGTAACAGTGGCAGTTTTAATTGTGGAACAGGTTAAAAATTTGGAACGGTCATACCACGAAAACGGCACATTTATTTTGTCCGACAGAACCGACTTAAACTCTCCGAACAGAGATTAAACTCTCATACAAAAATCTGACTGCTATTTATCACCTGTCATAATTCCTGTCATTTGACATATTCTACATGTTTCACTCATTAAGACGCCCATTTGGTGATAAATAGCGGTCTGATTTTTGCATGAGAGTTTAATCTCTGTTCAGAGAGTCTAAGTCTGTTCTGTCGGACAAAATACATGTGCCGTTTTCGTGGTCTGACCGTTCCAAATTTTTAACCTGTTCCACAATTAAAACTTCCCCTGTTCCAGTGTTCCCATATATCAAAGTTTGTCCGACTAGACACCCTTAAGCTATTAACAAATTTTCAGCTTGCTATTAATCAACTTTTTTTTCATACGCGGGATCCAGACCTATACCTACAGTCGGAAAAATGAAATAATACCCATGAACGAACATATAAAACACGCTGTATTTTCCTGTCACCGTGTCACAAAGAAAATTGTCTTGTGCAAGTACATGTAACAATAATTATTACATGTACTTGCGCTGGCCAATTTTTTGTGTGACACGGTGACAGGAAAATACAGCGTGTTTTATATGTTCGTTCATGGGTATTCTTTCATTTTTCCTACTGTACCTATTCGGAAAATGTAAAATAAACCTACCTAGTATGTAATGCTTTGATTTACATAATTTGATTACCAACAAAATTTCTACCAATCTTCATCTAATTTATTGTTTTCTTACTCTATGTTTTGTTGTATTTTAATATTTAAATTCCACAAAAATCAAACTAAGTAATTTGGTTAAATTCAGAACTGTCAAAAGTTTAAAACATTCAGTTGGTCTATCTTCCAACATAATGCATATGTCTCCGTAGCCAAAATCTAAAGATACTTGAATTTCAAAACTAACCGTGCCCATGGTCCGCGGGTTCAATCCCGCAAATAATCCCGCGGGTTCAAACTTTTATTTTTTTATTTTTTTTATACATTTTATGATTGTAAGTATATTATTAAATAATTTTTTTTTCAGAAAATACGTATTTAGTTAAAATTTTTCCAACAATTATTGTTCAGAAATCATTTGTGGCATTTTTCAATGTGTTTGTGTGTTTTATTCTTTTAGTATTAAATTTTTGGTATCGTTTTAATAACAATTTTTAAAACGTAGTAAGTATTAAAATTAGTTTAGTATTCAAATAAAATATAAATAAAGTGTTTAATGTATATTAATTTCGTTGAAATCATAATAATAGAAGTATAACTTCTTACGTACGTACAAAGTACACACACATTCTTTTTTTATTATATACATTTTATGATTGTAAGTATGTTTGGTATATAATTTTTTTTTAGAAAATGCGTATTTAGTTAAAATTTTTGCCAACAATTATTGTTCAGAAATCATTTCTTTGTGGCATTTTTCAATGTGTTTGTGTGTGTTTTATTTTTTTATTTTTTAAATTTTTTTTATTTTTTAATAAAATTTTTTGGAAAGTAGTAAGTATTAAAATTAGTTTAATATTTAAATAAGATATAAATAAACTGTTTAAAGTACATATATTAATTTCGTTGGAAACATATAATTGAAGTATAACTTCTTACGTGCGTACAAAGTACACACACATTCTTTTTTTTACAATATTTTTAAATAAACAATATAGGTACTGGTACATACTAGATAAAAGTAAAAAAAGGAAAAACAAGCATTCTTCATTTATTCTTCTTACTACACGTGAGACTTAACTGTCGTATAATGATGAATACTTTCAACGCTTACAACAAACGCTGTCTTTTGACTATTGTCTATTTTATATTGCATGTACTGAACTATTTTAAATTTTCCCGACTCCATGTAATTTCAGCAGTTTTATTGACCATTTACTCAGTAATTATTTACTATAAACATATCGCTCCGTCCTACCTTTTTCCGTCTATATATAATCCCACCTACAGCTCAGCTATTAATTGTTGTTTTTATATTTTTTAGTAGTCGCGAGCGCATGGATGTTTTATTGAATATTTAATAATAGAAAAGCAAAATAATAGTGTAACCATTGTAATGAACACCCACGTTTGGAGAAAATTGGAACGGGAAAATATTTTCAAATGTTGAGTTCGTTTTTCTAAAGCGTAATTATTTTAAATGTGTAGAGGAAAAAATATGCATGAAGGAAAAATATGAGGACTAGGTAGTAGAATACAAACATAGTTAGGAGTTATCTTTAACCCGCCGATGGGAACAAGAGTGGCACTTTTTTCATGAAGTCGCTAATGCAGAAATGTTACGACCAAAGAAAATATATTTTTATTTGCTTCATTGATTACCAAAAGGCATTTGAAAACGTCACACATGAAATATTGATTCATGAATTTCGTTTTTGTCACCTCTTACTGCAAAATGCAGCAAGCTTGACCCTGATCCACCTAACCTGCATAAGACCAATAGTGAAACAGTTGCCCATACGAGTCTGACACCAGATCAGGTACGCTGGCTGCGACAGCGTGAGCTCCATCCTTCCCCATATTACCTGTGTTGCTCCACGAACACCCGTTCACTACGGGCGAACAGATAAATGTACGCAGGAACACGGGAACGCAGGAGAAGGTCCCGACCTCTTATGTTGGATAGATCGCCCCCGAGAAGCCAAAGTGAGCTAGCTCTACCACTCGTCTTTGTTTAAAGTGAACAAGTACAACAAGCTTACGTCTTTAACAAGTGGACAAGTACTACCAGCTCACATCCAGCTGATTGCTAGACGTGTTGAGCTTGCAGTTTGTTTAGCTGCACCGAGGTTTGAAAAATTTATATCCTGATCCACCAAATCCACAAGTTCTAACGAATATTCAGCAAGATAAAGCACCACCCCACTACTAAATCAATTTTCGGCTGAGCCTTAACGGAATATTTCCAAATCGGTGGATAGGGAGGCGAGTATCGATTGATTACCAGCACGATCTCCTGAGCTGACGACGTTAGACTTCTCTTATATAAATATCTCATATAGTGGACAATAAAATGGAAAAGCCTTTCACACTGTGATGCTTGAAGAAATCAGTCAAAAGAGAGGAGAACGAAAAAGGTAAATTGTTGTGCTAATCCATATAGTGTTGAAAACGTTTCGTTTTGTGTTTACAAAACAGCCTCAGTCTATATCTGTAAGAATACCTGCCTTTAGAAGGAGATTAGCTAATAATGCGTATAATAAATAGGCCTGAATATTTGACGGCGAGGAGCGTATAATAGCGTCACAGTATGCAGATAAGATATAAAAACTAACTTAACGTGAAGTAAAAACTCACCGGGGCAGTTGGTATACCATTTTTAATGAAGAATTAAAATTTAAAAACATCCAAATCCAAATGGACTTCAGTCCATCATCAGTGAACCTGAAAGCAAGTAATCCCACTTAATAAGATTGAAAAAGGATGAAATTTTGACTGTTAAAAAATTGAAAAGTGTGGTTAAGATTACTTACTCCCTGTCCTTGCAAAATAGCCACAATGCCAAACACTGGTTCGGTTAAACGTTCTAACTACATAGTAAATATAATAAAATAGTTTGACTTAAGAGGATCGGTACGTATTTTCGGCTGCAATGCTATTCAAATGGGGATTCATTTTTTTCAAATCCTGAGAAAACTAATAAGTATTTTTGAAAAATTTAAACGCAGAATGAAAGATTACGTTATTAGCGAGGGCCGAAAGTCCCTGAGAACTTCTATAATGTTTATTTTAATAAGTTACAGTTATAATATTTAATCAATAACTCAACATATTCCCGATGCAAAATCAAATATTTAAAATTGTCACTGATTGTCAGTGTCTGACTGACAATATATGCTGACAATATTATATTCGGCTGAGTGCGTTGTAAGACAAAGATAGATTTGGAAAATATTACCACGGCATTGTGTTCATTTTTTTCGAATCCTGAAAAAACGAATAAATATTTTTGAAAAATTTAAACGCAGAATGAAAGAATAAATTATTACCGAGGGCCGAAAGTCCCTTAGAATAAATAAAAAGTTTATTTTGAATGATATATTTGAAATTAAAAATCACACTAAATTTTCTCTTAGTTTTTCACCCCTGTAACTTATTAAAATAAACATTATAGAAGTTCTCAGGGACTTTCGGCCCTCACTAATAACGTAATCTTTCATTCTGCGTTTAAATTTTTCAAAAATACTTATTAGTTTTCTCAGGATTCGAAAAAAATGAATCCCCATTTGAATAGCATTGCAGCCGAAAATACGTACCGATCCTCTTAACTCTTTTCCTCTTTTCTCGATTGAGTATTAGTTTTTGTTGTACAAATAAATTATTACAATCACTGAATACATAGTTAGTGAAAAAATTATCACATTTATTAACTGAATTAATAATTTGCAATTATAAAAATAACAGTTATCCAAGAACATTCAAAAGCCATCTCTTTAAATTAATGATGACATTTTCAAGTAGAATGACATTCTAGTAATGTTTACATATCCATACCAGTTTGTATTTTACTACACGTAATTTGCCGTGTAAAGACAGAAAAAGTAGGGATACACGTAAATATTTGCGAATTATGTACCCATAGCCTTAAAGTCGATGGCAATGCTCTACCTTTACATATTTTTTTTATTATTACGTCTGCATTGAACTACGTTAAGTCTGTCAATGATTTGTAAGGGTGTAGAAATACTTGAAGTGTCAATGACGTTGACTGTATTAAATACAAAATACATATAAAACATAAAGACGAAAATTTACATGACATCTAAAAAACTATAAACGAAAGTGCGGTCAAAGTTTAGCAAAATCATTGTAGACGTCCGCTATTGGGATAGAAATAGATTTTATCCCAAGGGCTAAAATCTGACGTTTCAACAACTGCCAAGAGGAAAGAGGTGGCAAATTATGAAATTTCACATCAGATATAGAAAACAATATTTTTTTAAATTTCTTCCAGTCTTGCAATGGTTAATGGACGGTTCATTTTCAATTTCAGTTGTTTTAGTTGTATTCTACCTTATTAAATATATATAATATTTTATGAGAATAGAGATAATAAAGACTGAAATTTTTCATAGTTTCACCTTGTTTAAAATGCCTTATTTTGCATGGTTTTGTTAGTGTTTTATTATTCATTCTCTCAGAAATGTTAAAAATGACCTTTACTACTTTTATTATTTTTTAAATATTCGTAATTTTAATTAACATTTTCTAGAAAATTTGCAAATCTCTGCCATTGTATATTATGCAGATAACATGTTTATTTGCCCTAGTTACAGACCTTGAGCTCGATTTTGGCACGTCTCATCTGGTGCATTTTCATTTAAGAAAATGATATTTTTAGCACAACTACTGGTTATTTGTTGTGCTCATCGTGGCTGGCTATAGCTGCGTGCCAACTTAAATAAACAAAACCTTCAAAAATAACTAAACTATTAGTCCATTCACTCACGGTTAAATATTGCAAAACCTCTAAATTGTAAAGAATTATTGACATGAAAATTTGGCATACACATATCTAACATATCAAATAAAAAAATTTGAAAAAAAAATTTTTAAGAAACGCTTTTCTTTAGTTACGAGTGACTAAAATTAAAAATATAAAAAAATCAACTAAAAAGCAAAAAATAAAAAAAATTGAAAAATCCAACACATTCGTCAAAGAAAAGCGTGGCGCGTCTTCGTCGAATAAACGGTTTCCGCCCCACGCTTTTCTTTAACAAATGTGTTAGATTTTTTCATTTTTTTTTTATTTTTTGCTTTTTAGTTGATTTTTTTATATTTTTAATTTTAGTCACTCGTAACTAAAGAAAAGCGTTTCTTAAAAAAATTTTTTTTCAAATTTTTTTATTTTTTACTTTTTAGTCTTACACTTTTCAAACATTAAAATATATCGTCATGTTTATTAAAATATGTATAAAGCATATGATGTACTAACATGTAAAGGAGTCGGAGTCGGCAAAAAATTTGAAACTTGTTGTTTATTTATGAAGCATAACGTAAACAATTAACGTAAAAAGTGAAATTATGTATAGTTCATATCATTAGCTACAATCCGCAAAACTTTCCAGTTTTTACATTGTAAAAAACAGGAGAATTTAAGCATTTTCCATTAAAATCGTTATTTTTATTTAAACAATTAAAAACGTTTTTTTTTATTGATTATTTGGGTATTGTTCCCGCGAATGCATATGTCTGCAAATTTTCATTCATTTGCATTGGAGAAAAGGCAGTCAAATTAACGTCTAAAGATTTTATGCAAACTATTGAACTAAATAAAAGCGTTTAAAAAAGTGATATTTTGCTAATGTGTGCTATTGTCCTGGGGGTGTAACTCACCCCCATTTCTTTCTAGGGGGTAAACAATATACCTTCAAAATGGACATCCGGAAATGGATAAACTATCTAATTATATGTGTGCAATGTGTGCTTTTGCCCTGGGGGTGAGTTGCACCCCTTCTAGCCTGCATTTCTTTTTAGGGGGTGAAAAATAATATACCTTCAAAATGGACATCCGGAAATGGATAAACTGTCTAATTATAAGCAACTTTTGTTCGATAATGTTTTTTCACTAAGTTAATAATTTTCGAGATATTTGCGAGTGAATTTGTTCCCTTTTTCAACAAAAAACCACGTTTTAGACGCTTTTTCTCAAATAACAAAAAATAATTATTTAATCGAAAAAATTTTTTTATCAAAAATGTAACATGGAAAAATGAAATAAACGGTGTATATATGAGGTCTCTACACCCATCAGAAGGAGAGTTGTAGCTAATGAAAAATAGGTTCATATTTGTCAAATTTCAAATCGAATATTTTAACGTGAAATAAACGATATAAATGACCAGATTAAATTAATTATTCGAAGAATTTTTTACTAAGCAACAAATTTTTTGTTTAATATTAATATTTTTTGTATTTTGACAACGGCATCTAATTTGGACGTCGAAACGTTAATAAAAACGTTAATAAAATACTTTCGTGAAATAAACACGTGAAAAAATTAACCACTTTTTGGGGAACACTCATTAAAACTTTTTTAAAATGTTTAAAAACGCTTCATTTTTTTTAATATTCTAGCATCAAAAGTAAACAAGGTACGCTCAAAACAAAGGTCCTTTTTTAGTAAAAAAATCGTGAAATTCAAATCACCCTTTAATTTGCATCCCAAATGAAATTATTAATAGTAACCGCTCCACAAGTTATTTTACTCGTGTATGTATTGCTTATTATACAGGGTGTCCCGAAAAGATTGGTCATAAATTATAACACAGATTCTGGGGTCAAAAATAGATTGATTGAACCTCACTTACCTATATAGAATAGTGCGCACAAAAAAAGTTAGAGCCCTTTGAAGTTACAAAATGAAAATCGATTTTTTTCCATATATCGAAAACTCTCAGAGATTTTTTATTGAAAATGGACATGCGGCATTTTTATAGCAGCAACATCTTAAAAAAAAATTAAAGTGATTTTTGTGCACCCCATAAAAATTTTATGGGGTTTTGTTCCCTTAAACCCCCCCAAACTTTTATGTACGTTCCAATTGAATTATTATTGTGGCACCATTAGTTAAACACAATGTTTCTAAAACTTTTTTTCCTCTTTGTATTTTTTCAATAAGTCAGTGTTTATCGAGATATTTTGAATAATTGTCGAATCCGCCACATATTTGTATATGGTTAAGTACGGTTATAGAGACCTGCTAATAATCTGAAAATTTATTTATAATTTACATTTTTAGGTATATTTTGAAAAAGAAGCTATATCTCGATAAAAGGTGACTTATACAAAAAATACTAAAAGGCAAAATTCTTAAAAACACTGTGTTTAACTAATGGTACCACAATAATAGTTTAATTGGAACGTGCACAAACATTTGGGGGGTTTAAAGGAACAAAACCCCCATAAAATTTTTACGTTAATATTTTGAAAAAGAAGCCGCATCTCGATAAAAACTGGCTTATCGAAAAAATACTAGGAGGCAAAAAAGTTTTAAAAACGTTGTGTTTAACTAATGGTACCACAATAATGAATTAATTGGAACGTACACAAAAGTTTGGGGTGGTTTAAGGGAACAAAATCCCCATAAATTTTTTATGGGGTGGACAAATTTCACCATAATTTTGTTTTAAGATGTTACTGCCATAAGAATGATACGTGTCCATTTTCAATAAAAAATCTCTAATAGGTTTCGATATATTGAAAACAATCGATTTTCATTTTGTAACTTCAAAGGGCTGTAACTTTTTTTATGAGCACATTTGTACTAAGGTAAGTTAGGTTCAATCGAACTATTTTTGACCCCAGAATCTGTGGTATAATTTATAACCAATCTTTTCGGGATACCCTGTATATTATCTGTAAGTTTCGTCGGTTTAAAGTCACTAATCACGTGTGTATGCAAATTTTAAACAACAATATCTTAATCACGTTTTGTCTTACAGGAAAAGAAAAAAATTATAAATATTCAGAAAAGATAAGCCTACATTTTTTTACTCATTTTTGGTATCACTAATAATTTTTAAAGTATGTATTTGGAAAAAATAAAGATTTTTTGGATGCGAACCTTTTTTTCATTATCTACAACTCCGCTTCTACTGTGTCTACAGATCTCATGCGTACACCATTTTTTTTTTCAATTTTTTATAATCTATATTTTTGTGATGAATGTTTTTCGATAAAATACTTACTTTTTGAGTTATTTACGAAAAACTGTCAAAAACGTGTTGTTTTTGTTAAAAAATGAACATGTTCACTCGCAATCTCGAAAAGTATTGACTTAGTGAAAAAACTCTATAGAACAAATGCTGTTTAGAATTAGTCAGTTTATCCATTTCCGAACTTACTTTAACGTATGTCTTTTTATCCCCGAGAAGGGGTGAAACTCACCCCCAGGGAAAATACACACTTCGACACAATATGACTTTTGTTCTTTGACATGTTAGCTGTTATGTATGCTAAATTTCATGTCGAATTTCATTTCATGTCGGTTCTTAAAATTTGCAGCAAAAACCGTGAGTAAATGGACTATATATACAACTGACCTAGAGGACAGGAGAATTTGCTGCGGAATTTCATGAATGAATGATTTTGATTGCACTTTAATGTTACAGTTTTCGTTTGGCCTTTGGCAGGAAAAAATGTAGAACATACAACATAATTTACGACAATGTTATAATGTTAATGTTTGTTAATCTTTGGAACATGTAATAAACATTAATTACACATGGGATTTTTAATTTATGTATGTTTATCATATTAAATATTATGTTTCATTTCCATATTCTTTCGGTTTCTGGATCAATATTATAGTAGGTACGTTCTTTCACGGTTTTTGCTGTATATTTTAAAGAACCGCTTGGATTGACATGAAATTTGGCAAACGCATAGCTGACATGTTAAAGAAAAAAGTGATATTGTGCCTATGTGTGCTTTTGCCCTAAGGGTGAGTTTCACCCATTCTTGAGGGTGAAAAAATATGCGTTCAAAATAAGTCCGAAAATGTATAAACTGACTAATTTTAATCAACTTTTGTTCTGTAGCGGTTTTTCATTAAGTCAATACTTTTCGAGTTATTTTCGAGTGGATATTTTCAATTCTTAACAAAATAACCACGTTTTTAGAGTTTCTCGCGAAAAGTAAGTATTTTATGGAAAAAAATATTCGTAGCAAAAATATCATGATCTGCTTATTCCCAAATTTGGTTCACTATCTCGATCACGAACGTCACAAAAAATTCCTCATAATTGCCTGTCCCCACCCCTTTGTCGGCCACGCAGCATTCCGCCCCTGGAGATTTTACTTAGTTACGTCATGACCTACTTATTCCCAAAATTTGGTGCACTATCTCGATTAGGAACCTCACAAAAACCACTTATAAATTTTATATTCACCCCTGTCCCCACCCCTTTGTCGGCCACGCAGCGTTCCGCCCCTGGAGATTTTACTTAGTTACGTCATGACCTACTTATTCCCAAATTTTGGTGCACTATCTCGATCAAGAGCGTCACAAAAAAAAGTAAAAATCTCGACTTTGACCCTTTAACTACCGTCGTCTCCCACAATGGTTTACGCCCGTTGGGGAAAGTCATGTACACAACTAATTCAACATATCCCCATATAGTTTTTCCATATTACTTATCACGAGCAAAATCCGCTCCCCGCTCTTGAACTAAATGAACGGCTTCAATGCCCAGCAATCGAGGTTAACTATTCTATGTGAGAAACCCTACTACACTATGGAAACATTTTTTCTGTTCTCTTTGGAATAACATAACACTCAGAAAAGGTTGATTAAATGATGTGAAGTAGTAGAACTAAGCCTAGAGAGGGAGGCATGGTAGTAGTGATAGCGCTGTTCACATATGCTGTGTATGTCATTATTTTATTCATTAGTAGGTACTCTTAAATATTTTTCTTGGTTGGACTATTACATCAGTATGTTGAACATCCTCATTTGGTGGTCCGAATTGCGGAATATTTTTTGGAATGTCACTAAATCTGTGAGTTTTCTGAGTTTACTGCGATTTTCTATTGAATGAACCAATCTTCCAACTGACTAAGAGTATCTCGTTGGCATCTTCTCGCTGCTATTGCTGTGTCATCTACATATATACTGACTTGGTTTGCTGGGTAGTTGGTGTGTCCGCAGTATATATGGTATACAGAAAGGGTGACAGTACTCCCCCCTGTAGCACTCCAGCCTCGATCATTCCGACTTCAGACAGGACGTGTCCTATCTGAATCCTGAACATTCTGTTTGCTAGGTGCAGTGCCGGCGCTAGGGTATAAGGTGCCCGCCTGCAAAACTAGCACAGGCGCCCCCCCCCCACACACAGATACTCGTACAACCCCAGCTTCGGGAACATTATGTGTGTTCAAATGGAACAGTGAGACCCACATGTCCGAAGATCAAACCGGTTACACTGCGTAACCTGGCCCCGTATCTATCTGACCCCCAAGCTGTACCACCACACCTCCCCATCGCAGTACATAACGAATAAGGAGGCTTTGTACTGAACGTTACCTTAGATGCCCTGGGTAATGGAACATCCTCTGTATTACTTTATGTGTTAAACCCCCTGATTTTAGGGGTAGCTAGAAGAGCTTTTCTCCCTATTAATGACTTGATTTTGGACTTGTGTCCTAAAAATGTGTGTTCCGGACAGCGACTTAAGTCGGTGTCCCGCTATTCGCAAATGTACCCGGTAAATAAAGTTCGGTAACAGTTTTATTGGACCCACCCTCTTACACAACAACTTCACTTTAACTTTTTTAAAAAATTGGCTAAGAGGACTGACATTGTTTTTTTGTGTCATTTTTCCTTTTTCGGCTTTTTCTTTTTCGATTTGTGACCTAGATTCCTAGATAATTTTTTTTGAATCCGTTTTTATTTAACTAAATAAAAATAATAACTTAAGCGTAGATTAATAATAGTATGTACCTGCTGAGTACTTAAATATAATTTTATATTAATTGAATGGTAATAGATTCTTTAACTGCAGAGTACAACTTACAAACAAACTATTACAGATTATACAAACACTATAATCACATGAAATAATACTAAATCTAAAGAGCTCTAAACTAAATTTAAAGTAAAATCTTTATTTTAAATATTATGTTTTTATGGGATTAATACTTAACTTGATACCTATTAATAGGTACATTCAATTAGACAGGCGCGGGCGGCAAGAAAACAGTATCACAATCTTGTTTACTTTACTAGAAATTATTCATTTCCTCTAATGACTGATGATACAAGATACAACACTAACAACTTGCAAGAAATTTGAAGAACATAAACAAAGCATTCTCGTAGCAAAGTTGTTTGGTTGAAATATGATA
This sequence comes from Diabrotica virgifera virgifera, assembly GCF_917563875.1. Lineage (NCBI taxonomy): Eukaryota > Metazoa > Arthropoda > Insecta > Coleoptera > Chrysomelidae > Diabrotica > Diabrotica virgifera. Next base: position 74,773,996 of record NC_065451.1, read on the forward strand.
TTTTTGACCAATAATAGTTATTTTCCTAACAAGTGCAGAAAGTCATTCTTTTCCGCACGCGACTGCAGTTTGCCGAACGACGCTAAGCGGGAGTTCGGCAAGCAGTCGAGTGCGGAAAAGAGACTTTTTCTACAACCACTATTCAAAGTGCACTTTTCTGCACGGTTTTATGTTAGCAAACTTGATATTTTCTCACAGTATAAGATATTTGACATTAGTGTGCAGAAAAGTGACGTTTCTGTTCCGCAAAGTGACGTTTCTGTGCCGCAAAGTTCTTTTCTGCACAGTTGACTACCTCATTCTGAGTAACGTTATATTCTGTTTACATCCGTGGACTACCGCATTCTGAGTAACGTTATATTCTGTTTACATCCGTGGTTAAACTTTAGACAAATATATAACCTATAAGACAATTATTATATTTAACTATAGCATAGAAACTAAATTATGGATGTTACAACTGTTTTATTTTACAATTTTATTCTTATTAAACATTTTATAATTATCAAATAACCAATAAGGATTTAGCAACCTGTGCAAGAGACGTCGAATGAAGTAGGTTTTGTGTAAATCCGTGACTGCATATATATAATGTCAATAATGTGTAATAATTGTTTAAATTTAAACAAATTAAGGCAGTGCATTAATTTTTTAACTGATTTCTGTGCAATTTATTTAGGTATAAGGAATTTAAATTGATTAGTAGGTATTAATTAAATACAGTTTAAAATTTATCACATAGGTACCTATTATAATTAATCGTCGTTTGGAAATTGTGATTTTTATTTTTAGGAAAAACTGTGCTTGTAGAAAAAGTATAGTGTGAAACACGTGCAGAAAGGTAATTTCTCACTCGTTTGAATTGCGGCACTCGCTTGCGCTCGTACCGCAACTTTTCAAACTCGTGAGAAATTAGTACCTTTCTGCACTTGTTGCACAATATACTATTCTGCAAGAGTTAGGAACAATATTTTTTCTAAGAGTCTTTAAAAAATTACCAAATCTTAATCAATTACTTTAATTAATACGAAAATACATACACAAATTAATTCTTTGACAAGGTTGTCAAAACCAAACTTTCAATATAATTAGTTAGCATGACGACGATCTTGGTTTCCATGACGATGATTCAAAACGAATGTTATTGTCTACCGATTTGACTTTCGAATATTATGTCAAAATAATTTTATTTCATCGAATTGTCGCGTTAATTTCATTAAAACAGGAACACAATAAGATATATTTGAAATAAATTAGTAAATAATATCTAAATATTAGTTTATTGCATGTATTATAATTAACATATCTAAATTAACACGCGTGCGGAAAAGTAACACGCGTGCGGAAAAGTGAAACTTTCTAAACTAAAATGCGTGCACGAAAGTAGACATTTTTGCACGCTCGTAGAAAATAGTATATTGTGCAACAAGTGCAGAAAGGTACTAATTTCTCACGAGTTTGAAAAGTTGCGGTACGAGCGCAAGCGAGTGCCGCAATTCAAACGAGTGAGAACTTACCTTTCTGCACGTGTTTCACACTATACTTTTTCTACAAGCACAGTTTTTCCTAAAAATAAAAATCACAATTTCCAAACGACGATTAATTATAATAGGTACCTATGTGATAAATTTTAAACTGTATTTAATTAATACCTACTAATCAATTTAAATTCCTTATACCTAAATAAATTGCACAGAAATCAGTTAAAAAATTAATGCACTGCCTTAATTTGTTTAAATTTAAACAATTATTACACATTATTGACATTATATTTATGCCGTCACGGATTTACACAAAACCTACTTCATTCGACGTCTCTTGCACAGGTTGCTAAATCCATATTGGTTATTTGATAATTATAAAATGTTTAATAAGAATAAAATTGTAAAATAAAACAGTTGTAACATCCATAATTTAGTTTCTATGCTATAGTTAAATATAATAATTGTCTTATAGGTTATATATTTGTCTAAAGTTTAACCACGGATGTAAACAGAATATAACGTTACTCAGAATGCGGTAGTCCACGGATGTAAACAGAATATAACGTTACTCAGAATGAGGTAGTCAACTGTGCAGAAAAGAACTTTGCGGCACAGAAACGTCACTTTGCGGCACAGAAACGTCACTTTTCTGCACACTAATGTCAAATATCTTATACTGTGAGAAAATATCAAGTTTGCTAACATAAAACCGTGCAGAAAAGTGCACTTTGAATAGTGGTTGTAGAAAAAATATATTACTACATGGTAAGAATTCTATGCGGCGTTGCATATTTTTTTTTTTTTTTATTTACACAAATAAACCCGCATCAACCACTAAGGGTTATTAGCGGGGGGACATACACAAACAGTAAGATACATATTATTATATAAAAATGCTTTACAATCTGGTGTATTGTTTAGTCATTTTGAGATAATTTAATAAGGAGTTTAGGTTTGAAGTCAGTACACTTTTAATATTGTCACTAAGAGCACACGCGATCCTTTCTTTCTGGTACACTGGACACTCGATAATTATATGTTTCACTGTCAGTTGCGTGTTGCAATTGGTACACATCGGAGCGGCCTCCTTGTTGAAGATATGCTTGTGTGTTAGTAACGTATGTCCTATTCGGAGTCGGTTGATGATGACTTGGTCTTTTCTATTTCTTGGTAACATGAGTTTAGTTCCTACTTGACTTAGGCATTCTTTTAGTTTGTTGTTAGTCTGATCCCAAGTAGTTTGCCACGTTCTGTGGACATGACCTTTGATATTTACTTTGTGATCAGTCCAAGGTATTTGATCTGTGATAGAAATACTTTGGTCGGTAGTTGCATTGCTTGCTAGAGAGTCCACTTCCTCGTTGCCAATTATTCCCATATGGGAAGGTACCCAGATGAAGAGAATATCTTTCTGTTGATTCTGTAGATAAGATAATTCTTCTTTGATTTTGAGAAGAATAGCGTGAGTTGTATATAGCTGTTTTATCCCAAGTAATGCGCTCATTGAATCGGTGATAATCACAAATTTGCTTTCATGGATAGAACCACATTTTTTCATTGCCTGGTGAATTGCTGTAAGTTCTCCGGTATATATACAACAATTTGTTGGGATTCGTACGGTAGACTTGATGTTTCCGCAGATATAAGCTGCAGCATGTCCTTCATCACATTTGGAAGCATCAGTGAAGATTCGATGAGTTGTTGGGTATTTGGAAATTAAATTTTTAAAAGCTTGCTGGATAAGGAAAGGATGTGTGGAATGTTTAGGGAGATCTTTTAGAGACATATCTATTTTTGGAGGTTTGATCATCCAGGGAGGAAAATTTACATGAATGGGTATAGTGAGACTGAACTGTTCTAAATTAAAACCAATACGTTTTGTTCGCTCAGGAAATGGTAGCATATTTCTTGCAATGTTTTCGTAATGATCAGAAGATATATTTGTTCTGTAGAATATTGTTGAGTAGGTTACGTTGCTTTTGTTTGCTGAAATTCTGGCAACGTAATTCAGTGATAGAAGTTGCCTTCGTTGGCTTAAAGGGAGTTCATTAGCCAGAACTTGTAAACTACTTACTGGACTAGTTCTTGTGGCACCTAAAACCAATCTCAAGCATGTATTTTGAATGTAGTCAAGTTTTTTTAAAGATGTTTTGTTAGCAGTATCGTAGCATAAACAGCCGTAATCTAATTTACTTCTTATTAATGATCTATATAGATTAAGTAAAGTTGTTGTATCAGCCCCCCAAGAGGTATTTGACAGCATTTTTAGTAGGTTAATTCTGGATTGGCAAGAACGTTGCAGATTCGTTACGTGGTTTTTCCATTTTAAGTCACGTTCAAAAGAAAGTCCTAAGAAATTTATTTCTTCTGACTGCTTCAGCATAACTCCGTTAAGTGTTAATTGAATATTAGGATAGTCTTTCCTTTTGCTAAAAATTAAATAACGTGTCTTTTCGCCAGAAAATATAAAACCCGTGTTTTGCGACCAGTTTTCAATTGTATGTAAGGCCGTTTGCAATATATGTGATCCCAGAGTTACATTATTTGTTTTTAGATAAATGACTAAGTCGTCTGCATATAGGCTAGTAAATACAGGCAGCTTTATTTGATGTATAATACTATTTATTGCAATCAGAAAGAGTGTAGGACTTAGAGTAGATCCTTGTGGAGTGCCATTTTGCAGTACTCGTCTGGAAGATGTGAATCCATTGGCTCTAACTCGAAAAGTTCGTGTTTCTAGAAAATTTTTAATAAACGACAACATATGCCCTTGGACATTCCATTCTTGAAGTGTTTTTAGTATAAGATGTCTCCATGTTGTGTCAAAAGCTTTTCTTATGTCAAAAAATACGGCAATAAGTTTTTGATTGTGCAGAAAAGATTCATGTACAGCTGATTCAAGGGTTATTAGATTGTCTGTTGTGGATCTACCCGTACGAAATCCACTTTGTCTGATACTTATTAGGTTATTGTTTTCGAGATACCATTTAAGACGATAATTAAGGATTTTTTCTAAAAGTTTGCAGGTACAGCAAGTAAGTGAGATTGGACGATAGGAATTTGGATCGTCTTTTGGTTTATTATATTTAAGGATTGGAATTATAGTTGCTTGCGACCATAGATCAGGAAAGTCGTGCTGAATGAAAATATTATTAAAAATATCAACTAATATTAGTTTTGCATTTAGAGGAAGATTTCGTAAGAAAAGAGGGTGGATATTATCAGGTCCTGGCGTCGAATTTTTTGCGCTTAAACAAAATTCTAATTCTTGAAGACTTATGGGTTTGTTTATTGGATTGTCGCTCTCGGTGATTTGTATATTTGACGATTCCATTAGATTTTTATATTCTAAAAAAGATATGCTATAGTTGGAATCACTAGAATTAAGTTCATATATATCTGCTAGTATTTCTGGAATAGCTACCTTGTTTGAATGCATTTGGTTATTGTATGATAGCGTATCTATGCCTCGGAAGTATTTTGTTCCTTTTATTCTGCGTACTTTGTTCCATATGTCGCCTATGGGAGTGGAAGGATTTATTGAAGCCACATACTTTTTCCAACTGTCTCGTTTTCCTTTCTTGATCAATTGTCTGCTTTTTGCTCTGAGATTTTTAAAAATTATAAGGTTATCGATAGTTTTATGTTTCTTATAAACGTTGAAAGCGTGTTTAGACAAAGTAAGTGCTTGCGCAATTTCGTTATTCCACCAAGGAACTGGCTGCCTTTTACTAGATTTTGTTTTTCCCACTGCGATTGTTGCTGCAGAAATAATAATATTATTAAATAGTTCCAGATTTTCGTTTGCGGTATTGGTTAAGTTAAAGTTGTTTGTTTGTCCTTCTATAAGTGTTCGATACAAATCCCAGTCAGCTGACTTTATTTTCCATGTTTGGTGAATTGGAAAAGTCAATATATCATTAGTATCTATGTTTATTGTGATAGGGAAATGATCACTATCATATAAATACCCCAATGTGTCCCAGTATAATAAAGTAGCTAGCGACGGACTGCATAAAGAGAGATCTATAGCTGAAAATGTACCATTGTATGAATTGAACCTAGTAGATTTGCCAGTGTTCAGTAACACTAAATTTAAATTGTCGATGAGATTGTTTAAGAGATTACCACATTTGTCGGTTTTGTTACTTCCCCAGGTATTGTTGTGACAGTTAAAATCGCCTAATATTATTTTTGGGTGTGGAATTTGGTTTAAAACATTGCTTAGTTCAGTTATATCTAAATCAGTAGGATGAGGTAAGTATACGTTGCAAATATTGATTTTCATTTTGTGGGTGACTGACACTGCAACTATTTCCAGGTTTGTTTGCAGTTGTATTTCGGTTGACTCTATGTCATCCCTTACGAAAATTGCTGTTCCTCCGCTTGAATGATCTGTAACTCGGTTTCTTAGAAAAGGAACATAATTTTTTAATGTTACATTTTGATGTTTGAAATGGGTTTCTTCTATGCATATGACTAAAGGAAGATAATCGTTTATAAGAAGCTTGATGGATTCTATATGGGTAAAATAACCATTGAGGTTCCACTGTAATATGAATGTATTATTGGCCATTTTAACTATTTACTTGAGAACTTGATTCGTAGTCAGTTTCGTCAGTAGAAGAAAGACTGCTTAGAAGTAGTTTCTTCTTCAATCTGGTAATATTGTTTTTTAAACTTTTATTTTGTGTTTGAGAATATATAAAGTTTAGAATTTCTTTGATTTCATCGCTTTCATTTGAATAATTTTTAGCAATAAGTTCAGGATGTTTTGAGTGAAGGGAATTTGACAGAAAATCACATATTTCATGAAAAGAAAGTGTGAAGGAAGGGATTCTATTTTCAATTTTTTCTTTAATTTCATTGAGAATATCTGGAATAGAATCTTGAGTTTTAGGCTTTTTATTTTTTTGTTTTTCAGTAGTGGGAGGAGGTAGGTCATTTTCAAGGATTTCGGGAGAAGTGGAAATTTGTCTTTTAGTAACATGAATAGCTTCAGAGATTTTTCTATCGCTTTCAATTACTGAATCTTGGGATATTTGTGGTTGTGACGAAATCTGTAGTTCTTTGTTTGTTTGTAAGGAAGTGGTTTGGTCGTTTGTGGCTGATGTTAATTCGTGATTTTTTGTGATGTTAAGTTTCGGTTCCTTTAATGTCTGGGTACCTTCTTCGTGTTCTTTCCGTGGTTGTTCTTCCGGCTGGCTATATTCTTTATTGGCAGAGTTGAGTACTTTCACTTGATGGTCAGTTTCCGTTTGATTAATTGGACTACTTAATGATGATAAAGAAGGACAGTCAGAATCTTGATGTCCGACCGTCTTGCATCTGGAGCAGTTTAAACCGTCTATGGAAATGTATATTCTATATGATGTATTGTCGAATGAAATTAGGAATGAGTCAGGAATCGATGCATTTTCTAAAGGACTTATGAAGATTTGCCTTCTAAAGCTAAGCACGTGGCTGTATTCCGGGTCTTGCATGCCTACTCGTAGAAACGTCATGTTGGAGACGGATTTTATACCCATAGTTTTTAGATGGTCTTCAATTATGCTATTAGGTATAGTAGGACATACACTTGATATGATTAATCTCTGGGCAGGAGTTATTAATCTTCTTACTTCAATTTGGTTGCCGTCAATAATTACATGTTTGTGGGAGCTAAGAAATTGGTCAACTATATATTTAGACGAGAGGTAGATGCAGATGCGGTTGTTTGCGATTCTGGATGCCCAAATAACGTTTTTGGGCTGTACTATTGATCCAACAGCTTTTACATATTCGAAAACTTGTATTCCTTGTATGGTTGAAAGTATGATACCTTGGTCTTTTGAAGGATGTTTAAAACTGTTTAATGCATGAGAGTAAGAGATATGTGACGTAGTCGGTGTATTTCGTGAAGTAGTAGCTAATTCCGGTTCAGCCATTGTCCCGTTGAAAATTTACATGCATTGGAACAGCGGATCTGAAGCCGGACCTGGCCTCTTAACAAAATTAGACGGCAGCCTAATTACTTGAATCAGCAAAAAGTTGTTGTCGATAATCGATAATTTGGATTGAAATCGATAAAATATTGCCTTTTAACTTCTGATTTTATGGTTAGATATAAATAATGCAATTTTGTACTCACAGAATCGTTGGTTTTTTAACACACTGTCACATTTAAACTTTATCTTGCAAACAATGTAAAAATTAAATTATATTTCAACTTTTAACTACTTGAATTTATAAATTTGTCAGGACCGATATAAAGCTGTAAGATTTGCTTGCTATCAGGACCGGACTCCTGCATATTTTTGTATATTATTTGATCTGCAAAACTAACAACACAGATTAGGGTATTATGACGAAATTAAACAACATTTAAAAAAAGTGAATTTTTATTATTTTAGTATTTTACATAATACCAGCAAGAAAATGCTTATTCTGGCGCCCCCCAAACAGGGGCGCCGCCTGCAATACATCCCTTGCAGACCCGTTATCGCCGGCCCTGGCTAGGTGGGATGAAAGAATGCATGTCATTGTCATTGCCTTGCTCTATCCAATTTGTCTAATTTTGTTAATAAGTTCTTCGTGTCAAGCTTTGTCAAATTCCTTATTGACGTCTAGGAATTCAGTAGCAGTGCATTTCATCTGGTTTAAGTCCCCCTAGATGTATTCGGTCAAACTAAACTATTGTAGCTCGCTGGAGTGTTCAGTTTTGAAACCAAATTGTGCTTCCGGTAGCGTGCTTGTTGTTTCAGACTCTTCTTTTAACCTAGTGGTATTACCCCCTCTGCAACCCTGCTTTTTGATAATAGTAGGCTGATTTGGTCCGTAGTTTTGAGGGAATGTTCCAGTTTTTTCTTCTTTCAGATTCATTATCACTTCAATCCTTCTATCCGTTGCTTAGGAAGTTTTCTTAGTCTCAGCATCGCATTTATGGTTTAGGTGATGTAAATGAGTGATGTAAACGATTGCTCTCCTTGGAAGATTTTCTAGTGCCCTGTTCGTGAGCGTATCAGGTCCTAGTGCTTTTTATTGCTGTTAGGTATTTAATTATGTATTCTCTTGTCCTTTTCTGGGGAGGAGTGAGTTACTCCTATTTCTCCCGGGTTTCTTGGTAATCTTGTGTGGCTGCGTTCTACTTCTTCTATGAGATCTATATCTTCAACTTGATATGCTGCTTCTCAGAGGCTTTTTTCAGTACGTGACAAGTGACAGAAAAAAGGTACGTCCGTGATTATACACATCTATAATATTTATTCTAGTTGTTGATAGATGGCGCTATAATCGGAAAAAATAGTTTACCTATTACATATATATACGACTAAAATCTAAAGTTCTTCGCAGTCTTTCAGTGTCATTGATTTTGACGTCATGCCATATGATTTTAAGAATGTATAGAATCATTGCATGACATTTTAGTTAAATCGGAGAGTTGTCAGAATCGTAATTAGCGAAATATGAAAAGGGTTTTGCCGTATGACCCCTTTATTTGCAATTTGGTATAAAATCAAATCAATCGTGTTTATTGCATTATTATAAAAAGGTATGTTCTTTGATTTGTATAGTCGTATAAATTGTAGTATAGTGGTATAGATAATACATTTAAAATAGAAACAATAATAAATGAACTGAAGTGTAAAAAGGCAACTGGTATTGACGACATTAATGCAGAATGTTTGAAAACAATTTCGCCATACATACTCGAGCCATTGGTTCATATTATCAATATATGTATAGAAAATGAATATGGCCTAAAGCCTTCAAAACAACAGTAGTCATACCAATATACAAAAATGAAGACAAAACTCTTGCTGCAAACTATCGACCTATATCTCTTATTCCGCATATTTCTAAAATATTTGAAATATTATTGAAAAATAGGCTTACAGCATATATCAAAAAATATAATTTAATTTCCCCTCACCAATTTGGTTTTAAGCAAAATACTTCCACTCAAGATGCCATTTTGAATTTAACATCCAAAGCATATGAAGCACTTAACAAAAATAAAGTTTGCTTATGCGTATTTCTTGATTTGGCCAAAGCTTTTGACACTGTTACTCACAATAACCTCTTACAAACCTTAGAGGAAATTGGTATAAGAGACAACTGTTTACAATTATTTAGAAATTACCTCTCTGAGAGACAAAAGGTAGTAAGGGTCTCCGAAGTAATAAGCGGACAAAGAGGTATAACATACGGAGTGCCACAGGGAACAATATTAGGTCCTGTCCTGTTTAATCTATATATAAATGGATTATTTTCATTACAGAGTACAGGGCATATAATTGGGTTTGCTGATGATACTGCTATTATTTATGATGCTGAGAATTGGTATGAATTAAAAACAAAAGCAGAATATGATCTACAACTAATAAAAGAATGGTTTGACTACAAAATACTAACAATCAATTTTAAGAAAACTGTTTATCTACCAATATTTAACTCTAACTTGACTACTGATCTTTTCAAACCCCTTCAAATATCACATAATAAACAAAATTTTTATATTAAACCCGTAACAAATGTTAAATATTAAAAAGCTACAGTTTATCCTGTATAAGTTTAAACATCTTAAAAAACACATACGTAATATAATATACCTTCGCACACTATATTACGGACAAGTAGAAAGTCATCTCCGTTATGGTATACTGGCTTGGGGAAGCGCCCTGAAAACACACATTCTCCCACTGGAAATCATACAAAGAAGATTTCTGAAAATTATTATGTCTAAACCATACACCTACTCTACAGATAGATTATATAAGGATAGTAATATATTTGACTTGAAACAATTATACTTTCTTTGTGTGTCTTTAAAATATCACACTATGAAAACAGACAACAATTTACCATCACATGAGCATGATACAAGAGGCAAACACCTCTATATGATTCCGAAAATGACAAAGTCCTTCTGTCAAAGAAGTTTTCTATTTCTAGCCCCAAAAATATATAATCATATCCCCAGTGATATCAAAAATACTAAGAATGTTCCTCTATTTAAAAAGAAATTAAAATCATTTCTGATGGAACAAACAAGAAATTTTTGTGACATCATTATAGTAGCTTAAATTTACATACATTAAAAAACAAAAAAAATAAATGAAACTCTAGAGTCACTACCAATTTTTATACCTATATTTCAAATTTTATATTGTTTTAAACTGATTTATTTTGAACTAAAAGGGAAGTTCCGTAGAACTATTTTGCTTATTATTTTTATCATATTTAATAAAACATGCGTATATACACCATTCTTCAAAAATATTACTAACTAATTGAGCCATACATAATTGTTTAAAAAAAATAATTATTTGTGCTTTATTGTTAAACTAAGTATTTATTTTATTGTTTTCATTATATTATTTATTCTACGTATCATATTTACTAAAACATAACTGTGTATTTACAAAAAAAACGTACCTATCTATTTATTGTATTATACTATATTGTATTATGTTGCTATTTATGTTATTTACGTTAGTATGTTATTATTTATTATTTTATATCCTATTTACCGAAACAGGTGTATCCACACCTCTCGGAGACCTTCGGGATTTATTCACTTTATATGTAAATATCTAAAAAGATTGTACCTATTATTGTTGAATAAATTATTATTATTATTATTAATACGTAAATAATTTTTTTTATTATAGCGCCATCTATCAACAACTAGAATAAATGTTATAAATGAGTATAATCACGGACGTACCTTTTCTCTGTCAGTTCAAACTTAATGCGTTAGAAAGAAATCGAAAAACTGTGGCGCACTGAAAGAATCCTCTGAGAAAAAGTATAGTAGTTGAGCTTGAATTTTCTTTCAAGGGAATCTATCATCATTCTACGACAGAAGAAAAGATACCCTAAACGTTTAGACATAGACTGTTTAAAAGCTTCCAGTAACCGTTATCACTCAATGAATTTAATTATTTCAACATACATGAGTTCCTTAGTGTTGAGTCATAGAATAGAAAAATCATAGTAAAAGTACACAAACATGAGTAAATATTCGTAGTACTAATAACTGTAGTACAAATAACATAACACTGGTGATTAATGAGTAACTATAAATATTCCGATACATGTTAAGAGTGACTTTCTAATCAACGTTTATCTTTTTATGAATATTTTTCTCGTCGTAAATGATTGGTAATCGGTCATTAATTAGAAACTACGTGACTGAATTCAATAAAACTATTTATTTATCAACAGCTAGCACACTTGTAGAATGATTTTTATTTGTTTTAATAGATATAGATAAACAAAAGATTTATTTTTGAAACGTGTTAAGTGTTTTCATTCCTAGACAAAGAGTTCATCAACAATATTAGAACAAGAAAAAAGGAAAATTAAAAAAACATGAGAGAAAATACTGGGTACATCCAATCAACCTCTACCGGCTATTAGAAGACGAATTTTACATATTATTCGGTGGACTAAGTAAAAACGAAATACAAGCAGTCGTTTGGAATGACAGTTGAAAGATTTAGGCAGCTGGAAAAGCTGCTATAAGAAGGAATTCAGTTACAATTTACAGACGATAACTCAAAGTTGTTTCATCTGTTGCCTCCTCTACACATCGGCAGACGCGTCTGCGGATGTATCTGCCGATGTATCATCACGAGCTGACCACTTCTGTACTGTACAATCTGTAAATCGTTCAGTCTGTGTTAATTCTCGAGATATGCAATATTTACTTTGAATTCACTGCGAAAACTAATGCCTCCTAGAGGTCAGAGGTCAGATGTGTGGAGAGGCATCGGACGTTCGCAACGAAACCCTTTGATCTGTGCTGAAAAACCGACAACTTTCGGATATTTTGCAGACGCGTCCTTTGACGTGATATATAAACAAGAAACGATCAAATTACGTGATGTGACGTGTCCGCGTCCCTGTGTGTGTGCGCAGTATAGAGGAAGCTCGACCGAGACGTCTTGAGATTCTTATCAAAGATTGAGGCCCGGCGCAAATTGAACCTAAGCGAGAGATAACCTGCACTGGCGGGACGGGAGACCCGTGCATGTATTTTTCTAGCGCAGCGCATATTGAACCCAACCCGACCCAACCGTTGGCCTGTTATTTAGTCTACCAATAGTTATCAGAATTTAATGACAAAGACAAAGCAGTTATCACTCGGGGTTTTGACTATGGTAATATTTTTATTTATCACAATAAATTGTACTTAGGTAATTACCATCCGTATTCATTTCAGATACGTCCATCTCGCAAACAAAAACAAGTAAAAATAAACATCTGGCAGTGAGTCACGCGTCCCACGACCCACGACCCAAGAAAACTGTACGCTGATGACAAACGTTCCCAAGTGAGACCTTCGAGCGCAAGCTATGATCGTAGGTTGTGTTCAATTTGCGGTCCCTCGCTTATAAGCGTGCTTCACAAAACTGTCCACGCAGTTCGCCGGTGCAGGTTGTGTCTCGCTTAGGATCAATTTGTGCCGGAGCTGTGAATCGAGTCCTCGTCGGGTATGCGCCTAGTCCGCGACTTCCAGATACGTTCATGAAGATTAAAAACAACGTAAGAAATCTGAGCTATAGCTGAGCTGTGAAGAATATGTCTAGTTTATGAATAGTTCAGCCGTTAGAGACGAAAATGCCGCTGCACCTCTAAAAATCTTACGAACAAGTTGAATGACATTACATCCCAGACCGATAAACCCAGCAAAGGGTACACCCCATTAACCCGGGAGCAGTCGTGCCGTTAGAAAAAAATCTAACATTTTATCTTTTATCGTGATAACTTGACGAAAAATTTTGCGACATAACTTTCCACTCGTAAGTGCCTCGAGGAAGGGTGTAGTAGTGTGTAGGTATTTTTTTCTTCTCCTTTTTGTGGAATTTATGACTGGTGAGAACCAATTAGATTCAATAATTGTTATAAATAATATGTCTAACATAACAAGTAAGTAAATAAAAATACTATAAAATAAAAATTTGTTGTAAATTCGTATTGTGAGATAAAATCTGAAGCGCGACCGATTACGTAACAGAAAAGAGCGCGAATGTTCCCGGGTTAACATAGGAAAAATACCTTCACTCCCGGAATTCAATTGTTTTCATTTTTTTACGTTTTATGTGATTAAAAAATAAGACTCAGAGCAATTTTAACCTCCCACCCACAGAAACGTCATTTTTTCGATATTTTCTTTGGTGGGGCGCAATCAATTTAAAAATTTCAAAACATTCACACGCATGGTTGAGTGAGACTTTCACAAAACATGTGTAGTTTTTATAGGTTGAGTATACATAACCTCAAAAAGAATATTTTTTTTGGAAAAAGGCGTATAATTTTCTTTTGGAGGTGGCTGCAGTTCTATTGTTTTATTTTGTGTGTTTTATCAAAAACCGTATTTCTAACTTTTTTGAATTTTTCCACAAGGTGCGCCACCTTCAAAAATTCGAAAAACTGGTTTTTTAAGGGTTTTGGAGATTTTTCCCATTTTCTAGATTTCAAAAAGGATCAAGTTAATTTTGTTAGATTCCATGTGATTACAAATATGACTTTAGCACAATTTTAGCACTCCACCATCAAAAAAAAAATTATAGATGGGATGCAACTAATTTAAAATTTAAAAAAAAATTCACGGGCGTACTTGAGGCTTTTACAAAACTTGTCTATTTTTATAGGTTATACGTTTTATAGGTTAAATGCACATAACCTCAATTTTTTTTTTTGAAAAAAGCGTATAAATTTTTTTTTTATTGCTGCAGGTGTAGTTTTTTATTTTGTGTATTTTATCCAAAACTATATTTCTAATTTTTTCAGATTTCTCAGTAAGGTGCGCCATCTATCAAAAATTCGGGAAACTGGTTTGTTAAGAGTTTTTGGGAATTTTCTCCATTTTATAGACTTCAAACTAGATCAGGTTGTTTTATAGGTTCTGTATAAGTTGAAGAAACTGAGTCCTTTAAGACATTCAAAAATGGGAGGAAAACGTTCTAACCCCCCACACATGTAGAGGTTTATTGATGAGCCTTTGTTGGGAGTTTGAACGTTTTTCTTCCATTTTTGATAGTGCTGAAGGAATGAGTTATATACTTCAAATTATATATTATAACCTATAAAAAACCTTAGACTGATCATTTTGAACTCTACAAAATGGGACAAATCCCCAAAAACTGCCGAAAAAAACATTTTTTCGAATTTTTGAAGGTGACTTATCGTACGGAAGTATCTGAAAAAAATTAGAAACCAAGTTTTTGATAATGTACAAAAAATAAAAAAAAGATACCCAGACAACTCCAAAAAAAAGTTATACGCCAGTGGCGGCTCGTGGCCTTAGAGACAGGGTCGGCAAGATTTTATTTTCTCCTCATATAGGTATACCATCTAATTAAAAGGCTTAAATCATCATAGGAGATTTTTTTGTTTTTTTTTTTTGTTTGGTTTACTTAACATTCTCTCTTGTGTCATAGTGTTTCGACAATACGCTTTGATTATTTTGAGACAAGAGAAATCCCGTTCATTTGAGGCAGAAGTTAGTGGTAATAAGAGAATTTATGAACAGTTTGTTGTAATGAATTGCAATACTTACTATATAAAATTATACATATTTGTAACTTATCCCACTTTCCGAAGATATTTGGATCAGCATAATTTTTAAGTAATTTGTAAATAAATATATTGGAAATTTTTTGGCGAAGGTAACTTTTAAATTTTGAATTATCAAAGAGGTCAAAAATTTGCAAATCTTAAAAATTCGACAAACGAGTATCTATTTGCATAATATCAGGTATCCAAAATTTCAGAATATACTCGTTTTTCGAGATATGTATCATGCCTTTGTCTTTTTTGGGTGGTTCGAAAATATGAAGCGAATCCAAAACGACACTGCGTATATATTGGAAACTTATCATTACGAAAATCTCTGAGATTTTGCATCAGCTTTCTTATTTTATTTTTGGAATAAATAATGACTATTAACTTATTTTGAACATCAATGAATATCAAATGGGTTTGGGCAAACACTTTCTTAGAAATATTTAAAAGAATACTAAAAGAGTAATCATTTAATAAAGTTTTCAAACTAATTGCTTCACGGATCGAGATATCACCGCTTTCAAAATCGTCGCCTTCGATAATAAAATAAAAAACTTTCAAAAAGCTGTTTACGAAAATCTGCTACAGTGAAAACTAACCGAGATTTAAAATTTCATCGCGTCTGATAACTGTTTGCATTCTTTTCGAAACAAATTGTTCTAAAAGAGTAGTTCGTTTATGGCGTCCATTAGGCGAGCTAAAATGGCAAGAAAAGACGATATTATTTAATTTTTTTACACGTATCCTGCAAAACTATATTCATTCTATGCGCATGACAGTGAGTAATAAAGCTTGTGGTGCAATAGTTTTAACTTTTGCCTGGAGACCATTCAATTTACCGGACTTTATGGCAGCGCCGTCGTAAATTTGCCTTATCAATTTATTTTTGATATCCAAAAATTTTAATCTGATCTGTCCTTTAAAACACCAAAAATATATTCTGCCTTATTGCTTTTACTGCCGTCTGTAAAACCTAAAAACCTCTCATAAATATTACCACGTAACGCCTATCGAACAACAATTGATAGTTGTGAGTGACATGATAATCAGAAGTTTCATCTACTTCTAGCGAAAAGCAAATGGTTTTCAGAATCTCAGATTCAATAACGTTATTCAAAATGTAACTAATTGATTATATTAGTTCATTTTGTACTGTTTTAGACACGCAGCTACATATCTTCGAATCAGAAAAAAAATGGAAAATTTCAAATCATATTTCTTAAATAATTTTATTAGTTCTCTATAATTACTTTCATTTAACGACTGCTCCGATTCATCATGTCCCGTGAATGATAATTCCTGACAACTTAAATAAATTAAAATATCAATTATTAAACGACGTAAAACGGCGTGATTATTTTTTACAATTTCTGCCGATGCTTCTAAATGTGCCGTACCTGCCGCTTAATACCTACGGAGAGAAATATACGTTTGGTTGCTCTTCGACTCGTATTTCGTTGAGTTTTACGTGTAAATCGTCAAGTTCGAGATGAGCTGGGGTCGGCTTGCCGAAAACAGTCAGATGAATGGCTCGGATCATTCATTTTTTGAAAAGTCTCTTATGCGCAGGGATCACTTAACGCTCGGATTGGCCGAATCCTTTTAAAAACCATGAATAAAATTCAGTCTGTATTATCTGACAGATTTTTTTTATTTCACAGATACATAAGATCAACTCTGATTAAATTAAATATTAATAAAAATCTATATTTATATATGTGTGGGTCGGCACTGTCGACCCTGCCGACCCTGACCGGCCGCCACTGTTATACGCTATTCTCCAAAACAATTTTTTTTGAGGTTATGTACACTCAACCTAAAGGTCTATAAAATATAGACATGTTTTGTAAAAGCCTCAACTATACGTGTGCATTTTTGGAAATTTTTAAATTGATTGCATCCAGCTAAAAAAAATAAAAGATGACGTTTTTGGTTTATGGGGGTTGGGGTTAGGGGGTGGAGGGTTAAAATTGCGCTGCGCATTATTTTTTAATCACGTAAAACGTAAAAATTTGAAAAATAAAAAAAATGAATTCTTGGAGTGATGTCCTTTTGCCTATCTTAACGGGGGGTACATGATATACATAAAGTTTTGTTTTATTTCAAGATGTATACAATATATTTGGGAAAAGTAAGATACCACAATCAAAAGCAGAATCGAATTATGAACGATATCTTTTTATATACATTTTAATGCGGTGCTTTTGATATTACATGTTTTATGAACAAAAAAGGTCCGCACTTTCGGAAGATTTTTCCCACTGATCTATTATTCCCAGTGGACTGCGGATTTCATGCGACAAGTAATCAAAATTAATGTACCGCTTGACCCTATCAGAGATAACGCATGTACGTTCTGATGGGGAATCTAACAGGTGGCCCAAATAATATGATAGCTCGGACATGTTCGGTGTTATTAAATTTTGTCGTTATATAATTTCAACTTTGGGAATACAACAAAGGGATAAATACTTAATAGACTTTGCAGATTGTTCTCTACTGATTCCTTTTTCATATTAAACGAGGAGAATTATGCTATAACTGAAATGAGTGAGGATACAAAGAATTTGCCGCCGGTAATGAGAAAATCTTTTGTATTGGGCTGACCTACATAAGCGTTCTCCAAAAAGTTTCGGAAGGACCTGCAATCTCCCATTTTTGTCTTATGGGGCACCATGTTTGTCTTATGGACCGATACTTCTTTTACGACCCTTGCCATATTAATACCTCGTATGTCCGCCATTCTACTGATGTGATTGTTTCCTTCCCTTTTTTCTATTTAGTGTTCACTACTTTTTTATACCATGTACAGCTGGTTCCTGAAAAAAAAAACTGATATGACTCTTAGTAATATTGGATCATTTTGAGCAGTTTGACATTAGTCCTGTCGCCAGTGTAGCCCGATCAAAGAACAATCTGACCCCAAAAAAAATAAAGGAAGGATGAAAATTTGGGAATAGGTAGTTGAAATTGTTTATTATTATATAAGAAAAAGCGACGAAATTTCTAGAAAAAGCGACGAGAAATTTGAAAGTTTTTTTCAAGTAATAAAAGACGTATGTAGACAGAACACCGAGAAATTTGGAGAAGTTTTTAGAACATTCGATAAGATACAGAAAAGTGTAGACGACAATAAATAAATGTTAGAAGAGAAGATCAAACAACTAGAGACTATGGTAACCAATACGAAAGTTCTACCTTCAGTTAATGCAGTAGTTTTGGCCGTAGAAGAGAAGATCAAAGAATTAGAGAGCATGATTACAGATACAAAAGTGCAACCGTCAGTTCATGCAGTAGCTTTAGATCCTGTAGTGAAAGATGAACTACTGAGAGACGAAATGTCGCATAATATGAGATTCAAATTACCAAGCATTTGATGGAAAGTCCTCTTGGTCCATATACCTTAGACAATTCGAAGCTATTGCGACCGCCAATCATTGGACCGAACAAGAAAAGGCTGTTTCCTTGACTGCTGCTTTACGAGGTGATGCTGCAGATATATTAATATCAATTCCTAGGGGTCAAGAAAAATGTTACCAGACCTTGTTCACTCGTCTAGAAAAACTCTATGGAGATGCCCATCTACAACAAGTATACAAAGCACAACTGCGAAGTAGAAGTCAACGAGCAAGTGAGAATCTGCAAGAATTTGTAGCAGATGTGGCTCGTGTGGTGTGGTTGGCTTATCCGGAGGTGCCAGACAGCGTTTTAAAAGAAATTGCGGTAGATACCTTCGTCAATGGGCTGAAAGATAGTGAACTACAGAAAGCGTTACGACTAGCAAGACCGAAAGTTTTAGGTGAAGCACTTGCTATTGCATTGGAACACGAAACGGCTAGTCAAACTTCACGAAGCCATAGAGTAAGAACTATTGAAGAAAGTGACGAACATAACGATGAACGTCTGGAGGATATGATACGGAGAGTATTTCGTAACGAGATGCCAAAGAGACGCGAGCCTAGTTGTTGGAATTGCGGCGACGTAGGCCACATTCGTCGTAATTGTAAGAAGATCGTACAGCCGTCGGAAAACTAGAGCGGGTCGACACCAAGGGGCAACTGCCGACCTCGAGAACTAGAGCCCCCATAGTAACTGTCAATCTTACGTCCT
This sequence comes from Diabrotica virgifera virgifera, assembly GCF_917563875.1. Taxonomy (NCBI): domain Eukaryota; kingdom Metazoa; phylum Arthropoda; class Insecta; order Coleoptera; family Chrysomelidae; genus Diabrotica; species Diabrotica virgifera. The sequence continues at coordinate 74,793,144 of NC_065451.1, forward strand.
CCGGTGGAATCCATAACTTATACATCGAAGGTCGTATGAATAATAGATGTAGATCGTTTTTGGTGGATACAGGTGCAACGAGAACTATCGCACGTCCAGACGTAGTACGAGACCATCATAAGTTAGCACCTGCAACAGTAAAGCTTAGAACAGCGACTGGTGAGCTAATTAATACATATGGCGAGACTAATATGTCAGTATCCTTTGGCCAGACCACAGTTGAACACCAACTATTAATTGCCGAGATCTCCGGCGAGTTCATATTGGGGATGGACATACTAAGAAAAGTTGGGGCAATATTGGATGTTCAAAATGACAAAGAAGATGTCATCCGCTTACTAACTACACGTGACGTAACCATACCCGGTAATAGTGAGAAAATTCTGATGACCAGACTTGATGGACACTGCCGAGAGGGAAGTTTAAGGATGGTCGAAGATGTGGATAATGTCGAGTTCCTAACGGCGAAAACTTTGGTGAGAGTTCGAACTCATCCCTGTAAGAGTTATGAACTTAAGGGAAACTGCTATCAAGCTGAGTAGACGAGCTTTGATCGGACAATGTGTTCCCGTGGCTTCAATTTGCTCTGTGAATACCAATGAGCAATCATCGAAGGCGAAGTATCCAAAGGAGCTTGTTGAGAAGATCTTGATCGTGAACGAACGGAAAAAGTGACGTCTATGCTGATAGAGTATCAAGATGTTTTTGCTACTGATAAGAAGGATAAGGGCAAAACAAGCATAGTAACGCATAAAATAAATACCGGAGACGCTCAGCCAATTAGACAACGGCCTAGACGACTTCCATTTGCGAAAAGAGATGAAGCCGAAGAGATTATCAAGGATATGGACAAACAAGGGGTAATTGAACCATCGAGCAGTCCATGGACATCACCAGTAGTTCTGGTAAAGAAGAAAGATGGTTCATTGCGTTTTTGTATCGACTACCACCAGCTGAATGCGGTAACAAAAAAAGATAGTTTTCCTTTGCCCAGAATAGACGATACATTGGATACTCTCTCCGGTTCTCCTTGGTTTTCCACACTCAATTTAAAAATTGGATATTGGCAAGTAGACGTGAAGCCAGCCGATCGGGAGAAAACCGCATTTTCGTAGGATCAGGGCTTTGGCAGTTTACGGCTATGCCTTTTGGTTTATGTAATGCCCCTGTCACATTTGAAAGATTAATGGAGGCAGTTTTAAGAGGTCTAAGATGGAAAACATGCCTGGTTTACTTGGATGATGTAATTGTGGTTGGAAGGTCCTTTGATGAGCATGCCAAGAATCTAATACAAATCTTTCAACGATTGAGGGAAGCGAATTTGAAGTTAAGTCCGAAGAAATGTCACATGTTTCGACGAGAAGTTAAGTACTTAGGACATATTGTATCGAGCAATGGTGTAACAGCTGATCATGAAAAGATTGAAGCAATTAAGGATTGGCCCGTACCAAAAGATAAACATGAAATTAGAAGTTTCCTTGGCCTATGTACATATTACCGACGATTTTTCAAAGGATTTGCCAATATCTCCAAGCCTCTAACCAAGTTGACGGAGGAGGGCAAAGAATATACATGGAGTGAAGAGTGTCAAAAAGCTTTCGAACAACTACAAAGGGCTCTGATCAGTGCACCGATATTAAGCTACCCGGGACAGGCAGGAAAATTTGTTTTGGATACCGATGCTAGCAACAGTGCCATAGGAGTTGTTCTCTCACAAATCCAGGATGGACAGGAAAAGTCATCGCTAATTTCAGCAAAGTCCTGTCGAAACCAGAAAGAAACTATTGCGTTACCAGAAGAGAACTGCTGGGTGTAGTGAAGGCTTGCGAACATTTCCATAAATACTTGTATGGCAGAAAGTTCCTTCTTCGAACAGATCACGCTGCTCTAAAATGGCTCATACAATTCCGTAATCCAAAGGGCCAGATGGCAAGATGGTTAGAACGATTGCAAGAATATGATTATGAGATAGAACACAGGGCCGGAAGAGTTCATTCAAATGCTGATGCCCTTTCGAGACGACCATGCAGTGCCAATTGTAATCACTGTACCAAATTAGAGGAACGATTTTGCCCCGTGAGACGAACCACCGTAGTTAATAAGCAATGGCAGCCCCAACAGTTACAAGACGCCCAACAAGAGGATCCATGTATAAAAAGAGTATTGGATTGGATGCGGCAAGGTGAAAGACCTAGTTGGCAAAACATTAGTGCATGTAGTCCGGAAGTCAAGGTCTAATGGAGCCAATGGAATTGCCTGGTACTAAAAGATGATCTTCTGTACAGAACCTTTGAGAGTGATGATGGTACAGAATCCAAGCTTCAGTTGATTGTACCTAAAAGTAAAGTGTCAGGAGTATTGCGTCAGCTGCATGACGGTGCATCAGGTGGACACTTTGGTATTACGAAGACTCTACAAAAGGTTCGAGAACGGTTCTATTGGGTGAACTTTAAAGATGAGGTACGAAGATGGTGCCGGAATGTGTGCATTCAGTAATGGTCCAGTTGGTAAAAGGAAGCACCCATGAGACAGTACAACGTTGGCAGTCCTATGGAAAGAGTAGCAATCGACATTGCAGGTCCATTTCCAGAAACCGATGCTGGAAATAAATACATCCTGGTAGCCATGGATTATTTTACGAAATGGACTGAGGCCTATGCATTACCAAATCAAGAAGCTGCTACCGTTGCAGAGGTACTTGTTAAAGAATTCTTCAGTTGATTTGATGTTCCCTTGGAGATCCACTCCGACCATGGGCGAAACTTTGAGTCAGCCCTTTTCCAAAACGTTTGTAAATTTATTGGTGTCAATAAAACCAGAACGACACCCCTGCATCCTCAATCAGATGGAATGGTAGAGAGGATGAACCGAACGATGGGTAAACACTTGTCCAAAGTTGTAGCTGAACATCAGCGAGATTGGGACCAACACATTCATTTATTCCTGATGGCCTACCGCTCGGCCGTGAATGAAACTACAGGTCAAATACTAACCTGCCTGATGTTGGGTCGTGAAGTTCGTTTGCCCTGCGATCTAGAGTTTGGCTGCAGACCTTTCGAGGAACATGTTGCAGGCGAAGAATACGTCGACCGCGTGAAGTTACGAATGAACAACATTCATGAAATTGCCCGACAACACATCCAGATAGCCAGTGACAGAATGAAAGATCAATATGATTCTCGATGCAAGAATGAAAGCTTCGAAGTAGGTGATCTTGTCTGGCTGTATAATCCACAACGTCGTCGAGGCTTGTGTCCTAAACTGCAAAGACAATGGGAAGGTCCGTATGAAGTTAAGAAGAAAATAAATGACGTAATATACAGAACTAAGAAGTTGCCAAACGGTAAACCAAAAGTTATTCACATAAATCGTCTTGCATCATATGCTGGCTCAAATGAAACAGAAGAAGCCCGAGTCCTCCATCAGGAAATGAAAAATGCCGCACAGCCAAGTTTTAAGGAATTTATGTCAAATTACGAAGAGAGAAAGAGTGCTAGATTCGGAGTGACCACAGAAGTTCAGCAAGGTCTGTTTAGCGTTCCAGAAAACGTCTCTCTAGCCCACTGTGTTGCCCAAGACCTCGAGGTGACTAAAGGAATCTCGTCCTTATTCAATAGAAAGTTCGGCCGCCTGGACGAGTTAAGAAATCAGCAGCATAAAATTGGAAGAGTACTGCGATTGGAAGATGGTCCTCGATCTTTGCTGTATATGGTGACCAGAAAGTCTTATACGGTCACGCCAAGGTACGAGAACATATGGCGTGCTGTAACTAATTTGAAGAAAATCGTGCGTAATTATGACATCAAAGATTTGGCTTTACCAAAAATAGGCCATGCAGTAGAAAATCTGGATTGGAAGATTGTGAGAAGCATGCTTGAAGTGATCTTCAGAGAAACTGGCGTACGAATTACTGTGTGTTGCATGAACCCGAAGATGTCATACCCTTCAAAGACAGTAGACTGTTACTTCTTTTCTAGGGGTGTATGCAGAGCTGGAGAATCCTGTAGATTCCGCCATCCTGGGCCATCTAGAGTTGCTGATCGGGACGCTCAGATCTTAAGAGGGGAGCAGTGTAACAAAATAATTAATGACCGATCCTCGTATAACAGATCCCATCTCCACATACACATTCCACGTGGATCTTTCTAGATAAGACGCGATGTAGCGGGACGGAAGACGAGAAATTCTCCGAACGTCTGGACAATAACTAGAGATGAGCGTAGATGGTTCCAGAATAACGGCTGGGCTGTAAATTGGGACGGATTTTGTAGATAGAGTTAGTGTATAATATAAATCCGTCTGTAACTTGTATAAATAAATTTGTATAAACGAACTGAGAGTATTATTTTAACAGTAATTACGCTACAATATTTATCTAGGAAAACACAAATTATGAACTGAAATATTATTGTAACCTGATTACTGAACGAATACACAGAATTAATAGTAAAAGTAATTATGTTTTTTATTTTATTCATTGTAATTTTAATATTTCATATATAAATTCATGCGACTGGATGACTGCTTGTGCAAAAGGCCATTGAGAAAAAGACGAAGTTTATGTAAAATTTAGAGGTTACCTCTGTTTTTATTGGCTGTAAGTTTCGTCGGTAGCGCTCTGTCGCGGTTTGAAAGTTGTACTTTTCTGATAAAATTGTTCAAATTCAATGCACAAAACTGCCACTAACAGCGCTGGCGAAAACTGTCAAATCCCCTCTACTCATCGGCTCACAGCGAATAGGTCCCCGGTTCACACCCGGGTGTTCCCTATTTTTTTATTTTTGGTATTGTTTTTATAAAAATTTTTGGAAAGTAGTAAGTATTAAAGTGAGTTTAATATTTAAATAAAATACAAATAAATTGTTTAAAGTATATTTCGTTAAGTATAACTTCTTACGTGCGTACAAAGTACACACACATTTTTTTGTTTTTATTGTGAAACAGATTGTAAAAAATGTTGGATGTTAATAAAAAAAAATTTAATATGGTCATTAAGTAGAAACAACATTAGAACTAATTAAATAGTATTAAGTACCAGAGATTTAAATAAATCCAAGAACGATGTACGTTACGCCACCGTGGAGGTAAATCGTAACTCGCAGGTCGATTTACTGTCCAAATACCGAAATAAATCTTTGACCGGTTGGACATCTACGACAATAAAACCAACAATAACAATGAATATTTCAAAGAATTTATGTCACCTCGTAAACATTTCAGATTAACTTCGCCAATAAAAAAGGAAAAACAATCCATCAACGTATACAGAGAGCTCTATATACATCCTTAATCAGGAAATTTTTCTTCTTGAGGGACAGGGCGCTCGCGAAGATGGCTATTCGGTGTAAGTTATTGCTCGAAAAGTTTTTTTAATGAGGATTTATATCTCAAATTCCTAGTTTAATTAAAAAAATGTGTGGCGCAATTTGCGATGTATTTCCACATTTTATTGGTTTGGCAAATGTCTTCGTTAGCAAAACCGTTACAAGCAGAAATATGTACGAGGATTGTACGATAACTACGGGTTTTATCAAACAATACGGGAACACCCATGAACTACGTCGTTGAAAAGGGGGAGGGGGGTCTTTACTTATAAAAGGGTCGTTTTCACGCTACGTCTTATTGTACGTTTTAGTTTTGTGTGATAGGATTTGTCCTATCACACAAAACGTACATAAGACGTAGCGTGAAAACAGCAAAAGGTACGCCTTGTCGAATCGAAAAAATTAAATCCGCTTATTCACAAAACGTACGTTTTGTCGTACGTTTTGCATGATACACAAGACGTACAGTAAGACGTAGCGTGAAAACGACCCTTTCTCGACGGTATACGACAGGAGGGAGGGGGCCATGAATGCACATCCGACGTCGTTTGATGTACGAATATAAAAAATTACCCTATTTTAGAATTAAAAAGCATTAGTAAGTATGTTAGTTTTATCGCATACTTTTCATTTCGTTTTTATCACTCACAGCCATAATAATATTGCTAGCAGTTTTGTACAGAATAACAAACAATAAAAAATTGTTCTAGTATTTAAACAAACGCTTCTATACAGAACAACGTCTGGAAGCAATAAATATTAAACTGTTCATTTATTTACTGAATACTCTGTGTGAAACAATTCTACAAGAATGAATAGAAATAAAATATTCTATTTTATTTAGTTAGTGCATTGTATTTATACTTAATAAAAGAAATGGTATTGAAATCAAAACAAAACAAGTATCAAGATTTATATGATGCAGTTAAGAAAGCATATCGGAACTCCGATAAAAAGTATTGTCTTTTGTCCCAATAAAGCTAATTAGTTGTACAGTGAATTGAGAGAAAAAAGTGTGCGGATATTAATGAGCTACATAGTAAGTAAATAAACTTTGATAGCTAACTTTAAAAAATTCAGAAATATCATGGAATTTAAAAAAATCACTAAAAAGGGGGGTCATGGGTTGCAATTGCGACGTCGGTTTGAGGGGGGTCAACTTTAAGCGACGCTTTACGACAGAAGGGGGGAGGGTATTAAAAAGTCCGAAATTTTTACGACGTAGTTTATGGATGTTCCCTAGTATTAGTAGCAGAGTGCGAAGACGACCTACAAAGATTACTGCACGAATTCAACATTAACCCTTAAACGCCCAAGGGTGGGCAAAAAATGTCCACCTAATGCGTATTCCCTTGTAACATATTTATTACGTGTTTCAATTTTTTTTTAAAATTATTTATTGTTAAAAAGACAGTCCATTATCGAATGTTAATTTGGTTCTACCAATATTTTTGAAAATAAAAGCAGCATCTTGAGTTAAATATGGATGAGCATAAAAAGTACACCCTTGGCAAAACTTGTTACTAAAGGTTTCTATATAATTTCTCGTTGGTAGGATGATAATCCATATAATTATCGATGTGTAATTACATAATCTACATAATTATCCGCCAATGAGGAGGCTGAAAGAAAGAATATGGAGAAAATCGACAAATCTGATTTACTGGTATGTTAATTTTGATGTACATTGTAATTTTGTTGTAAGGATTGTAAATTGTTTATATTAATATTTTAGAAGATGCTGTTTTTATTAAGCAAAAGATTCTTAAGTTTAATCCATTTTCAACAACTCTCAATAAATATATTAGCTATTTTCGAGGTGGACATTTTTTACCCACCCTTGGGTGTACATGGAACCTAAAAAAGTTGGGCATTTAAGGGTTAATGCAAAAGAAATGAATATGAAAATATCAGCCCAAAAAAACAAAAAGCTTAGTAATAGCCAAATAACCTATAAGATGCAAATTGGAGTTAGACAATCAAATTATACAACAAGTAATGACTTTCAAATACCTGTGAATTAATATATGCCTAAACGACACAATTTGGAAAAACAAACACCTAAGATTGGAAACAAAGGCCCGAATATATAAGTCATTTATTAGGCCAGTTATGACTTACACGGCCGAAACAATACCAGATACAAGCAAAACACGAAGACATCTGGAAACCAACGAAATGATGATCTTAAGAAGGATTGCTGGAAAAGGACTACTGGATAGGGTAAGAAGTGAGGAAATCAGACACATATGTGGGGTAGACAATATAAATACCTGGTCTGGGTAATGAACAGAAAAGAAGAGTGGAATGAACACATAAGCAGGATGTCTGAATCAAGGATAGTAAGAATAGCCAGGGACCAGAGCCGGATTTAAGGCAGTGGGGCCCCTGGGCAGAATTGGTGTGGGGGCCCCTGGGCAGAATTGGTGTGGGGCCCTACCTCCTACCATTGAGAGGAAACAGTAGCGATCAACAGGTAGCAAAAACGCATTCCAAGATTGCGGCTGCAATTTTGAATATTTTTTCGAGATATTTGGCACACGTATTCGTAATATAATAAATAATGGCGGTACAGAGCCCAATTTTAAAAATATATTAATATGTGGAAATTACTCTGTAATTAAATACAATATTAAAAAAACGAGCCAGTACCGCCATTAAGAAGAACAAAAAAATACACTTTCTCCAAATAAACTTTTTTATCCGATGCCTAGATTTTATTAATATATTTTTTATCCGATGATGCCTGGATTTTGTGTCATTTTGGAACTACTAAAATTTTTGATTTCATTATAGTAGTTCCAAAAGACACAAAATCTAGGCATCGGATAAAAAAGTTTATTTGAAGAAAGTATATTTTTTTATTCTTCTTAATGGCGGTACAGGCTCGTTTTTTTAATTTTGTATTTAATTACAGAGTAATTTCCACATATTAATATATTTTTCAAATTGGGCTCTGTACCGCCATTCTTTATTATATTACGAATACGTGTGCCAAATATCTCGAAAAAATATTCAAAATTACAGCCGCAATCTTGGAACGCCTTTTCATTACCTGTTGATCGCTACTGTTTCCTCTTAAACAAATTGTTGTTATGACTATGGTACGGTTAAAGTCCGGATACTTTTCGAGATTTTTTAACTGAAAATTCCTTGATTATGTCGGGCATGTCTAGTTGCCTTAAGGCATTGTGTTCAATGCTCATTATAAAGAGATGGTTCAAACGCTCTTGGCCTATTAAAGACCAAAGTCGATTTTTAATTAACTTAAATTTTTAGAATGATCTCTCTCCACTGTAATTAGTTACCATTAGAACTAAATATAAACGAAGTGTCACTACAACGTTTGCAACCGCATCATTCACATTTTTCTCTTTTAACCGTCGCGTCGCGTCGGTACATTTGAAGTTCTTTACTTATATTTTTGATGAGCTGATTTCCTCTTTAAATGAATTGAAAAATTCTACAAATTGTACTAGTTCGACACCTAGTTTTTTTATCTAAATCATTGCTATAATTGCCAGTAAGCTTCAGTGAGTGAGCTTCAATTTCATTGGGAGTTAAATTTTCCAAATAATGTAAAAATACAAAATTGGAATGAATGGATTCATATGCCGAAAGCCTATGACTTGAAGAGGAAATGAAGTGATCTGTAATAGGTATAAAATTTTGAGTCCCAAATTTCTCTGATGTTGTCATTTCAGTCTCTGAAATATTCCTTAAAAGAATATAAATTTTTTAATTGATTCAAGTGCCGCCACTCCTGAATTAAGGTCAATATTTGGATCTTGGAGAATACGACTTGTGTTGTTTGTCCTCTATAAGATTTCATTCCAAAATATTGCAAATATCCCTGTTTTCAGTAAACACACTCGATTATACAAACCATTTGTATCGCTACGAGTTTCAAATTGTTGCCCATCGTCTTTTGAAATTGTGGATAATACTCCTTTAATCTGATTATAACCTTTAACTAGTTCTTTTGCGGGATCACTTCTAGACGACCATCTAGTAGTATTTACTCTTTTTTAGGAACAATAATATTTCTGCCATGGTCGGCGTTGCTCTCGCTTAAAGACGTTTTTAAACATTCGATTAACAAGTTGTATCTATATGTAGAGGAAATATGTCCTTCCAAGAAATCAAAGAATTCTATGGCAGCAGGACAACACTTAGCTGCAGCTTTAGCAACTAAATTTAGAGAGTGGGCGACACATGGAATCTACAACGCCAAGATATTGTGTTATCTAAATTTTAGCTGAACACCATTGTATTTTCCACTCATAATTGACGCATTGTCGTAGGACTGTCCCCTGCAGCTTTTCAAATCGATATCATCTTCTTGCAAGAATGTCTTCTATCTTCTGCTTTATGACCGTAATTGCCAAAAATACATTTTTAATAGGAGAGAAACCTTCCATATAACGAAATATTACAGTTAATTGATTGACAAATATTATTCTATGTGAATAATGTGCTGATTTTTTTAAGTTTGGGGCTTTGTCGGGGCCCCCAAAATGTGGAGGCCCGAGCAGCTGCCCAGCCTGCCCCCCCCCCTTAAATCCGGCCCTGCCAGGGACAAGTCACCGTTAGGCAGAAGAAGTATAGGACGCCCAAGGAAACGATGGAATGACAACTTAGGAGCAGAATGAAAGGCTCCGTTGAAGAAAAACAGGCAGTACTGCCTATATAAAAGAAGAAGAAGAAGAATAAGATAATCTAGGTTTGAATTCCTTTCTGTTCTGGTTAAAGTTCTTGTAGAGTTTTCGCCTTTCCATTTGTGTGTTTTATAGTGTATTTACTAGTTCTTTTAGTTGATTTTCTATAATATGTTACTTCTTATATATTTTCAGTATTGGTTTTTCGTTGTGTCTCAGCCTGCCTATACTCTTCTGTCTCGTTCTTGGTCCTTGGAGCCTTGTATGTTTGATTTTTTCTTTGCATTGCCTCTGCAGATTAGAGATCGTATAGAGTCCGACACTGATTTTTTCACGCTTTTGTCTTTTTACCATTTCAGTTGCTACCTTTCCCAATATGATTCTACACTGTCTCCAATAGAGTTGTTAGCATCTTCAACAATACTACCTGTACAGTCCTTTAGTTTACTTACCAGACTTTCCTTAAGAGGAAACAGTAGCGATCAACAGGTAGCGAAAACGCGTTCCAAGATTGCAGCTGTAATTTTTAATATTTTTTCGAGATATTTGGCACACGTATTCGTAATATAATAAAGAATGGCGGTACAGAGCCCAATTTGAAAAATATATTAATATGTGGAAATTACTCTGTAATTAAATACAATATTAAAAAAACGAGCCTGTACCGCCATTAAGAAGAACAAAAAAATACACTTTCTTCAAATAAACTTTTTTATCCGATGTCTAGATTTTGTGTCATTTTGGAACTACATACTAATGAAATAAAAAATTTTAGTAATTCCACATATTGATATATTTTTCAAATTGGGCTGTGTACTGCCATTCTTTATTATATTACGAATACGTGTGCCAAATATCTCGAAAAAATATTCAAAATTACAGCCGCAATCTTGGAACGCGTTTTTGCTACCTGTTGATCGCTACTGTTTCCTCTTAAGTTTCTTAGCCATCGCAAAGTATTTTAACGATTCTACGTTAAACCTTTTCTTAGTCAATTTAATTGGCACACATTTTTGCATAGAACTATATTACTGTCAAATGTCATGGTTTAGTATTCGCGAACTCAAGCGAGGGTGCTGCCGCTTATTTGGAACTAGAGGAATTGGGATAAAAACGTAAACAAATCATCCGTTAATCTATGTATCAATGTCGATTGAATGCTTGTCGGGTGTGTTAATTTAATGAATGATTAATTTATATTAATTAATTACATCAATAAAAATATTAATTGTATCAAAATAGGATATCCCAATTCCATCGGCCATTTTCATGCAACTGCGCTGCCACCTATAGACTATGACTATAGACTAATAGGCTATAGTCGATTGAGTTCGCGAATAGCATTTTACCTAAATTCTAATAGTGTTGATTTTTCAATGATATTGATGGAACTCGCTTTCTATTTAAACATTTTTCAGATACGACGTAATAGTTAACAATTACGAGTATATTAATTAATCATTATTCGCAAAATTGTTGTAGGAGTGTTAAAAAACTGCAATTTATGTAATAATATACACCTTGGCCGTGGCCATTAATTCCATTAAGGTGACGTAATTACACTAGCGTTAACCTATAACCAGCTATTATTGTATTATGTAGATGTAGAGGATATTAGTCATAAATTATCTAAACCGCGAACAATATTGATCTGGTTTCACATCTTATACAATTATTAACAATAAGGATATTAAACGATATTGTTAAATATTTCGTTGAACATTTGTTCACATAGGTAGTAAATATGTAATTTTTGTTGTATCATTTATTCAATAAATCTTTTATTGTTAATTCTATAATAGGGAACTTGCACACTTTTATTTTACTACATAATAATGTTCAGTTTTGTTTAAAAATGAGATTTCAAATATTTCACGCTTCAAAAACTCATAATAACTTAGAAATACACATTTAAAGTCTTCTGCGGTATAAAATAGTTCAAACGACCCTTGACGTCACACAGTTTTACTATATAGTTATGATTATGGACTATGGTTATATTTATTTATATTCTTTTTCTCCTTTTTTAGTTTATTGGCCTCCACCTACTTGGGTATTTGGCCAGCTCTTCATCGCGGAATAAAGGAAAAATATTTATATTCTCATGACATTTATCGTACGTCATTGTAATAATATATACCAGTTTGTTGAGATACAGTTTGATACAGTTTTTGAAGGAAAGGAAAGAAGGTTTACTATGGAAAATAAAACCATTTTGTAAAAGTACAAGTTTTCTATGAATAGTTCAAACGATCAAAAACACTTGTGACGTCACATAACTGTATTTTCTACTGACGTTTATAATGTCTAATTTAAAATTATATACAATTTTGTTTACTTTGTTGGTGTAGAATGTAAACATATAACCCGATGACGTTACGACGAGTTTTGGGCTGGCTGGTATAATTTGAATTTTTAATCGTCATTAGGGGCCAAACGAAAGACAAAAAAACTTTTTTAGCTTTGATACATGTTTTAAATTATGTTCTGTTGTGATTTATAACATTTCTTTAGAATTTAAAATTTTATGCAAGTTCCCTATTCAACTACAAATTATAAGCAATTATTGTTTTTTTAAACGGCAATCAACGATAGCAACAATAATCTAGATCTAGAATGATATTCATTCATTCATTAAGCATTACAATCTCTAGGGATTATAGCTAACACCATGGCGTTAGCTATAATCCCTATGACAAAATCCTATTCTTGGGTGAGGTGGATTACTTCTCTGTCATTTTATAGCTTGCTGTGTGTCTTTGCTGTTCTCGTGACTTTTTTCCATTTCTTCCTGTCCTTGCACTGAACTTTCCAGTCTTTCACATTCATTGCTCTTATATCTTCTACATCATCCAGCCATCTTCTTCTAGGGTTTCCACTACACCTGGGCGATTATAGTGTACAGTTTGTTATTATTCTCAATATGTGTGTGTCATCGAATTTCCTGATTGTGGACTGGATTGTGGACATTAGCCGAACTTATTTTTGCTCTACAGATATTTATCTCACCTATTACTATTAAAATAAGATTTTGTATTTTAAAGATATACCTAGATTCTATAACAATAAATGGATAATTTAATCTTTAGCAACAATCATACAATATTACACATTTATATAGATATATCTATATCATAAATATACAGGGTGTTTCGAAAAGGTATGTCATAAATTAAATCACGCATTCCGGGGACAAAAATAAATTGATTGAATCCAACTTACCTTAGTACAAAAGTGTACACAAAAAAATTACATCCCTTTGAAGTTACAAAATGAAAATCGATTTTTTTCAATATATCGAAAACTATTCGAGATTTTTAATTGAAAATTGACATTTATGATTCTTAAGGCAGCAACATCTGAAAACAAAATTATAGTGAATTTGTCCACCCCATAAAAATTTTATGGGGGTTTTGTTCCCTCAAACCCCCCCCCCCCCAAACTTTTGTGTACGTTCCAATTAATACATTATTGTGGTACCATTAGTTAAACACAAAGTTTAAAAAACTTTTTTGCCTCCTAGCATTTTTTCGATAAGCCAATTTTTATCCAGACGCGGCTTCTATTTTAATATGTTTACATAAAAGTTCTATGGGGGTTTTGTTCCTTTAAACCCCCCAAATGTTCCTGTACGTTCCAATTAAACTGTTATTGTGCGACCATTAGGTAAACACAAGTGTTTTTAAAACTTTTTTGCCTCTTAGTCTTTTTTTGAGTCTGTAAAGTCACCTTTTATCGAGATGTGGCTTCTTCTTCAAAATATACCTAAAAATGTAAATTATAAATAAATTTTCAGATTATTAACAGGTATATCATAGGTACTTAACCATAAATATACAAATATGTGGTGGATTCGACAAATATTCAAAATATCTCGATAAACACTGGCTTATCGAAAAAGTACTAAGAGGCAAAAAAGTTTTAAAAACATTGTGTTTAACTAATGGTGCAACAATAATAATTTAATGGGAACGTACACAAAAGTTTGGGGGGGTTTAAGGGAGGAAAACCCCCATAAAATTTTTATGGGGTGCACAAATTTCACTTTAATTTTTTTTAAGATGTTGCTGCCATAAGAATGCCACATGTCCATTTTCAATGAAAAATCTCTAAGAGATTTCGATATATGAAAAAATCGATTTTCATTTTGTAACTTCAAATTTAATGGCTGTAACTTTTTTTTGTGTACACTTTTGTTTGTACTAAAGTTGGATTCAATCAATTTATTTTTGCCCCCGGAATGCGTGATTTAATTTGACATACCTTTTTGAAACACCCTGTATAAAATATAAAAAATTTTTCTTCTTCAATTTTTTCTCAACATATCTGATTGTGGACCTCTCTGTATATGTCCTATCCATTCTAAGCTAAGAGATTTTATGTATCTACCTATATTTTTTCTCTTTAATTCTTCTTAAATTTCGGAATTTGTTTTCATTCTTATTCCTCTCTCCCTTGTAACATTGTGGACCAGTATTGTTCTTATTGTTTTTCTTTCAAATTTCAGAAGGCTATCTTCCTCTTTCTTGTTCATCGTCGTTGTTTCCGTTCCATATGTAACAATAGGTCTTATTAAGTTCTTATATAGGTTCATCTTTGCTTCTCAGAAAGTTTTGCCTTTCAGAATTCTTTCCTCTCTTTTCCGTTTTTTTGCTTAAACCAGTGCCAATAAAACACAAACACACACACACACACACACACACACACACACACACACACACACACACACACACACACACACACACACACACACACACACACACACACACACACACACACACACACACACACACACACACACACACACACACACACACACACACACACACACACACACACACACACACACACACACACACACACACACACACACACACACACACACACACACACACACACACACACACACACACACACACACACACACACACACACACACACACACACACACACACACACACACACACACACACACACACACACACACACACACACACACACACACACACACACACACACACACACACACACACACACACACACACACACACACACACACACACACACACACACACACACACACACACACACACACACACACACACACACACACACACACACACACACACACACACACACACACACACACACACACACACACACACACACACACACACACACACACACACACACACACACACACACACACACACACACACACACACACACACACACACACACACACACACACACACACACACACACACACACACACACACACACACACACACACACACACACACACACACACACACACACACACACACACACACACACACACACACACACACACACACACACACACACACACACACACACACACACACACACACACACACACACACACACACACACACACACACACACACACACACACACACACACACACACACACACACACACACACACACACACACACACACACACACACACACACACACACACACACACACACACACACACACACACACACACACACACACACACACACACACACACACACACACACACACACACACACACACACACACACACACACACACACACACACACACACACACACACACACACACACACACACACACACACACACACACACACACACACACACACACACACACACACACACACACACACACACACACACACACACACACACACACACACACACACACACACACACACACACACACACACACACACACACACACACACACACACACACACACACACACACACACACACACACACACACACACACACACACACACACACACACACACACACACACACACACACACACACACACACACACACACACACACACACACACACACACACACACACACACACACACACACACACACACACACACACACACACACACACACACACACACACACACACACACACACACACACACACACACACACACACACACACACACACACACACACACACACACACACACACACACACACACACACACACACACACACACACACACACACACACACACACACACACACACACACACACACACACACACACACACACACACACACACACACACACACACACACACACACACACACACACACACACACACACACACACACACACACACACACACACACACACACACACACACACACACACACACACACACACACACACACACACACACACACACACACACACACACACACACACACACACACACACACACACACACACACACACACACACACACACACACACACACACACACACACACACACACACACACACACACACACACACACACACACACACACACACACACACACACACACACACACACACACACACACACACACACACACACACACACACACACACACACACACACACACACACACACACACACACACACACACACACACACACACACACACACACACACACACACACACACACACACACACACACACACACACACACACACACACACACACACACACACACACACACACACACACACACACACACACACACACACACACACACACACACACACACACACACACACACACACACACACACACACACACACACACACACACACACACACACACACACACACACACACACACACACACACACACACACACACACACACACACACACACACACACACACACACACACACACACACACACACACACACACACACACACACACACACACACACACACACACACACACACACACACACACACACACACACACACACACACACACACACACACACACACACACACACACACACACACACACACACACACACACACACACACACACACACACACACACACACACACACACACACACACACACACACACACACACACACACACACACACACACACACACACACACACACACACACACACACACACACACACACACACACACACACACACACACACACACACACACACACACACACACACACACACACACACACACACACACACACACACACACACACACACACACACACACACACACACACACACACACACACACACACACACACACACACACACACACACACACATTTTCCGGTTTTCCCTATTGTTACACCCAAGTAGCTATAGGTGCATACAGTTTCAAATTTATGGTCCTTTCCCATCTTCATGTATTTTGTTTTGTGCTGGTTTATCTCTAGGCCTATTCTCTTCGCTTCCTTATCTAATTTTTCAGTTGCTTTTATAAGTGTCATCTTCATCTTCGCTATGAAGACTAGATCAGCTGCATATGGTACTAGTTGAAGTTGATCTCTAATAATGTTTATATAATCTAAAAGCAAAGGCCTGAAACCTTGTTTCACGCCTTTGTTTACTTTGATCTCCTTAGAAGTTGTTCCATTGAAACTGATCTTTGCTGTGGTGGTCTTTAGGCTCATTGTTAGCATATGTCTTAATTTTTCTGGAATTCCAAGATTCTCTAGCTCCTCCATCATTTTCGTCTGATTGATTGTGTCAAAAGCGCTTTTGGAATCTATGAATATTAGATGCATTTATCTTTTGTATTCTCTCAATTTTTGGATTATTTGCTCCACTGTATGTATGGAATTAATTCTCGATCTTCCCGGTCTGAACCCGATCTGGTATTCTCCTAATTTTTGTTCAGCGCATGCATAATTTAAGTCTCATGTTTAGTATGTTTGACGGCAACTCAATTTGCAAACTCACGTGATGGGAAAGTCATACTTTGCCGAAGAGCATAATTCCTTATAAATATTATTCTTCACTATCTTTACTCTATCTATCGCTGATCTGAAGGGTTCTATACAACTGCATTTAAACCAGTCCCTTAAATTCTTCAACCATGACACTCTACTTCTTCCTATACTCCTTCCACCTCTTATGTTTCCCTTTATTATTCATCCTAGAATTTTCCCATCCCTTCATGGAATTTCAAGCAAATATGTATTTATAACATAATTTTATAGCATTTAGAGGGTTTCCCCTGGTATTTCTTTGGTGGTCCAGCTAACATTTAACCTGTTTATTTTTAAAACTGATGACGATTTTGTAAAAAATCGAAAACTTTCTGTAAAGTAGCCCTTAGGGATTTTAATAAAAGTTTTTATACCTTTTACAAAGGTTTTTTTCAGTAAAATTTTTGTGATTAATGGTATACAGCCAGCTACACAGGAACAGTTATTTTCCTAACTAGTGCGGAAAGTGATACTTTCACGCACGAGACTGCCGTTGACGTCAAACGACGCGATAGCGGAGTTCGGGCAAGCAGTCGAGTGCGGGGAAGACACTTTCCGCATGAGTTAGGAACAATCTTTTTTCTAGGGCCGTACGTTTGGAAAAAAGCCACAAAAAATAGAGTTATATCAATTTTTATTTAGAAGTGAAAATACACAAATTGATTCTTTGACAAGGTTGTCAAAACAAACTTTTAATATATTGGGTTACCACGACGACGATATTGGTTTCCATGACGACGATTCAAAACCATTGTAATTGTCTACTGATCTGACTTTTAAATATTAAGTCAAAATAATTTTATTTCATCGAATTATCAGTAGTAATTGCACAAGAGCTCTGAAATTATTGAATTTTTCCCGAGTGACACTTTGACAGTTTTAATTTCACGAGCCGAAGGCGAGTGAAATTATGTCAAAGTGTCACGAGAGCAAAAATTCTATATTAATTTCAGAGGTCGAGTGCAATTTGTTGCGATTATTTCATGAATAAAACTGTTCAAAACCAAAATTTTATTGTAATTTATTTATGTAAGTACCATTAAACACACAGTTTTTATAAATATTTGACGATTGAAAGTCATCACTTTTATAATTTTTAAAACATTAATTGTCATTAATGTCACTGAATGTATTTTTTCGTAGCAATGAAGGGCATCTGACGTAATATACTTAACGACGGGAGATTATCAAAAATTATCGATTTAATTCAGGTTTCTGTAGCTTTCTATTGGTCAGAATCTCCTACGAATGAAATAATCGCGCTAATTTCATTTAAACATGAACACAATAAGACAAATTTGAAATAAATTGGTAAATAATATCTAAATATTAGTTTATTGCATGTATTATAATATATTATAATGCCATATTACAAGGTAATTTACTTTCCCGCATGCCGTGCGGGAAAATTTACTTTCACGCACGCCGTGCGGGAAAGTGCAGCTTTCGGAAACGAAATGCGTGCGTGAAAGTGGCTCTTTTAGCACGGCCGTAGAAAAAAATTCTTTCTTTTCCTTGTGGATTATTGTTATATTGTTATACTATGCTTAACTGTTGTGGCCTACTATTTTTTGTTACAGAAAAATATCAACATTTACCAATTTCCGTACACACATGAAACTATTTGCATTAGATATTCGACGTATTTCGTTGTGTAAAACAAAAGACTGTTTATTGGGCCTTGACTCCAGGAGCAAAAAATAAACACTGCAGTGTGCTCATATACGGATATATCGGGTTACATAACAGCGGAACTAATAATACACCGACTGGCTTGTTGAACGATATTGTTTAAGTGGTTCTACGTCTAGGGAGGTCTTTTGTTTTAGACTACGTCATTAGCCTCCATGAACATATATTAGCGGTGGCTGTACAGGTCAGTTCAGAACATAATTATTTCAGATATTTACGTGTTTAAAAAGCTTTCTTAACCATTGTTGTTGGCTACATCAACTACATTGTTATTCAAAATTATGACAAGCAGGAGACACAACGAATTACGTTAATAACTTCTACTACAATCCTATAGAAATCTAGATCTAGATCAGCGGTTCTCAATCTTTTTGTGTCATGTACCACCAAATACTTTTTATTATTTTTGGTACCACCTAACTGAAATAAACATCTAACTAGGTCATCTAATTAACTATAATAGTGGTGCTGATTTTGGCTCTTTTTGCGTTTTGTGTACCACCTCAAAAAATTAAATGTACCACCAGTGGTACATGTACCACAGATTGAGAACCGCTGATCTAGATAAATGTCAAAATTCACTCTTATAATGTGTGTCTGATAATATCTCAAAAATAAAATATTTGTTTATATGTTTGCCTTGGCAACCTGTCGTTTTAGTTCTTTACTTGTAAACAACTGTGTTTTTTTTAATTTATGAAAAAGGTATTTATGGTGTATACAGGTAAATACCACGAGTTTACCCTCCAAGGCCATAATTGTTAGGTTTAGGACTCGCGACCTAGGAAGAACCATAGTATATTTTTATTTTCGTACCAGTCTAACCCTAACGGTGTTTAAACCTATCACACTACGATACTTTCTTTTTGTTGGGAAAATGACCAATCAACAACGTTTTAATGTAAAGCTCTGTTATAGCGTGTTATAGTATATTAAGTATGGAGAACGGTAAGGGTTTTATACCGATCGAAGACAATTGTTTGGAGGAGGAGCGGAGCGACAATTATTGTCTGAGATCGGTTACCCTTAACGTTCGACATGCTTATAACGTTTTTTGCACGATTGATACCATTATAAATTATACAATTAAACATTTTCGTCATATTGACTAGTTTCATTTATTTTATCAAGATAGATACTTTGGTTGTTAGGTAGTAACTAGGGTGCATAACAACAATGGAGAATTGAGTTTTTATTTAGTTATCAATAATTTTAAGTACAATTTTGATTATTATAAATTAAAATTTGAGCGAAAGTGAATTTGAAGAAATTGAACGGGCTTGGGAAGAAGGGTGTTCCGCAATTATTCCCGAAAAATCCAAAATCCGTTATCAAAATACCTACCAAAGTTTTAAAAAATGGTGCGAAGGCAAGAATTTAAGAATCAAAGAAAAGACTCTATTGGCATATTTCGTTCAAAGACATATGCAGTTGAAAGCTCCTGGAAGCCTCTGGGCAGAATATTCAATGATTAAATCCACCGTTTTTCTTTATGATGGCATTGATATTTCCAAGTTTTCAACTTTGATCGCGTATTTGAAGAGAAAAAATGTTGGCTATAGGCCTAAGAAGTTTCAATATTAATAAATAATTCGTTAGTTTTCTTTATTCTTTCAAAAAATAAATTAAAATTAAGAGATTTTTTAACTCGACGGTAAGTGAATTACTTACCGTCGAGTTGGAGTACTTACCGTCGAGTTGGATTACTTACCGTCGAGTTGCTAGTAAATGTCACCTACTGACGTAAAATCTGTAACGGTAAACAGTCAAAAATGATCAATCGTGCAAAAGAGACTATATTTTGACATTAAATATTCATGTACCCATCTAAACACCTTCTAAATATGTACTCTTATGCTAATTATGTTTTTTCTTTTTTAGGTAAGTTTTGAGAATATCTCCTCCATCAGTAAGTAAGAGTTTTCATTAAGGATTAAATTAAATAATACACATTGCTAGGATATTTTTAAAATTTTAATACTTAAGGCTATTACCGATATATACAGTGTGGGCCAAAGAAAACAGTCCACAGCGATATTTGGCAGTAGTTATTAGATTTTAAGGAAATTACGAAACATGTCGATTTTTGGTCTAAGTGGGACACATTTTTACGGTACATACATTTATCATTTGTCAACCCCCTCCCTTCCACTTCCCCCACCCCTTATTTTTAAATAGGGAATAGGGGTTGTGTGCTAGCTCATTTCAAAGTTTATTCAATTCTCTCTTCTATAAATATTAGCATAATTATTTATACAGGGTGTCCAAGAATAAAAAATTTAATTAAATTAATTGACACAAAAAGGAGAATGTATGTAATTTATTTAATTCAAAATACATTCTACTACTGTCACAAAACAGAAAAAAATGTTTTTGGATAAATTAACATTGCTTTCCGCTTGATTTCAGTGTTCAAGCTGCCACCCATCTGTCTCTTGGTAGGTTGAATATTGAATTTAAGCCACAATCAATGTTTATTTATGAAATAAACATTTTTTTGTGTTTTCTGTCAGCAGTAGAATGTATTTTGAGTTAAATAAATTACATACATTCTTCTTTTTTGTCAATTAATTTAATTCAAAATAATTTTTCTTGGACACCCTGTATAAATAATTGTCAATGTTAATATTACTGAATAGAGAACTGAACAAACTTTCAAATGAGCTAGCACACGACCCCTATTCCTTATTTAAAAATAAGGGGAGGGGGAAGTGGAAGGAAGGGTGTTGACAAATGACAGATGTATGTAGCGTAAAAATGTATCCCCCTTAGATCAAAAATCGACCTGTTTCGGCATTTCCTTAAAATCTAATAACTACTGCCAAATATCGCGGTGGACTCTTTTCTTTGGACTACACTGTATACACATAGTTTCAAAAGTTATGCATCACCCCTCGTATTCACGATGTTCACGCTTTTATAAATCCGTATCTTTATCACATATTTAATGGGCTTTTTTCATAAAAAATATACTATTTTTGGGTTTTTATTTAATTTGATTATCCATTTAATTGACCTGTTTTGCCAAGGTGTAAATATTTGAAAAATTTATTCTGGTGAAATTTTTGAAAACGTGATTAAAAATAAATCGTACTTTAATTTCTGAGTTGGATCGTATAAGAATTATCGATTTAGTTGAAGAAGGCCATTCACAGCGGTTCGTGGCGGAAAGAGTGGGTGTTTCTCAGAGTGATGTCTCACGGATATGGAATAGGTTCCTGGAGACAAACTCGATACGGGATAGAGCTCGGTCTGGTAGACCCCGAGTTAAAAATGATCGACAGAATAGATATATCAGCATTTCCATCTGTAGAAATTTTTCTACGTCTATACCAGCCCTCCAAAGGGAATTCAGGCATGCTACAGGATTCAAAGTATCGTTGGCTACAATAAGAAGAAGAATTTTAGACTCAGGTTTGAGGAGTCGAGGAGTCGCCGACCAATAAGAATTCCTCAGCTACAACCTAGACACGTTTTGGACCGCCTCCAGTGGGCTCAAGAACACATACAGCTCCCCCAACATTTTTGCAATTTTGTGCTTTTTCAGACGAGACCAGAATCTGTTTAAATAGTGATAACCGGCGAATTCCTGTGTGGCTAGTTCTGCAGCTCTTGTTGGCTGCAGCCACACCCGAATTCGCCGGTTATCACTATTTAAACAGAGTCTGGTCTCTTCTGAAAAAAAGCACAAAAGTCCAAAATTGTTGGGGGAGCTGTATGTGTTCTTGGCCCCACTGGAGGCGGTCCAAAACAGGTTTAGGTGGTAGCTGAGGAATTCTTATTGGTCGACGACTCCTCAAACCTGAGTCTAAAATTCTTCTTCGTAGTGTAGCCAAGACTCCTGTAGCATGCCTGAATTCTCTTTGGAGGTCTAGTATAGACATAGAAGAATTTCTACAGATGGAAATTCTGATATATCTATTCTGTCAGTCATTGGTAACTCGGGGTCCACCAGACCGAGCTCTATCCCGTATCAAGTTTGTCTCCAGGAACCTATTCCATATCCGTGAGACACCACTCTGAGAAACACCCACTCTTTCCGCCACGAACCGCTGTAAATGGCCTTCTTCGATAATTCTTATCTAAATAGATAATTCTTATACGGTCCAACTCAGAAATTAAAGTACGATTCAATTTTTATCACGTTTTCAAAAACTTCACCATACCAGAATAAATTTTTCAAATATTTACACCTTGGCAATACCAAGTCAATTAAATGGGTAATCAAATAAAATAAAAAACCAAAAATGGTATATTTTTATAAAAAAAGCCCATTAAATATGTGATAAAGATACGGATTTATAAAAGCGTAAACATCGTGAATACGAGAGGTGATGCATAACTTTTGAAACTATGTGTAATATGTATACATAGTGAGTTTTATGTATGGAAACACTCAATTATCTCGAAAACGGCTTGCACGATTTTTATAGATTTTGGTAGGTAGGGGTTTCCTAATGCGTTCGATATTATAATGCTAATTACATTGTTGTCAGATCTTCTGTTTTTCTGCAAATCTAATGAACTTTCTTATTTCAAATGGAACACCCTATATATTTTTGCGTTTTGAAGTCCTTAAGAAATGCTGATTATTTTTCATGTTATATTCCCTATACCTAAATGCCATAATTTCGGAGTTATTGCTACATTTATTTAAAAAAAAATTTTTTTAAATTTAAATAAATTATAAAAATCAATTTTCTCGGCCCAGGTGGATATTATTTTAGGTTCTTTGGATCATTGGGAAAAAAAAGGTCTTTTGTAATTTTTCTCAGTTAATCGTTTTCGAGTAATCAACAATTTAAAACTGAAAAAAATCGAATAATCACGATATTTAAGGTTCTAAAACAAAAGTAAAAAATATAATTTTTGAAATTATAAAGTACCTAAATTCAAGCCGAACTCTTCTTCTGATAGCTTGCCATAAGATTTTTTGTCTCTTTTGTCTCTTTTGTATCTGATAAAATAAGGCTTGAGGTTGAATTTGGGTATTTCGCAGTTTTAAAAATAAAATTGTTTATTTGTGTTCTTGAACCTTGAAAATCGTCATTATTCGATTTTTTTCAGTTTTAAATTGTTATAACTCGGAAACGATTAATTTTAGAGAAAAATTATAAAAGATCTTTTTTGTTCACCATGATCCAAACAACCTAAAATAGTGTTTACCCGGGTCAAAAAAATTGATTTTTATAATTCGTTTAAAACTTTTTTTAAATAAATGTAGCAATAACTCCGAAATTATGGTATTTAGGTATAGGGAATATAACATGAAAAATTATCAGTATTTCTTAGGGGCTTCAAAACACAAAAAATATACAGGGTGTTTTATTTGAAATAAGAAAGTTCATTAGATTTCCAGAAAAACGAAAAATATGACAACAATGTAATTAGCACTATAATATCGGCCGCATTAGAAAACCCATACCTACCAAAATCTATAAAAATCGTGTAAGCCGTTTTTGAGATAATTGCGTGTTTCTATACATAAAACTCACTCTGTATATCGATATAAAATATTAAAACTGATTCTTAAAGCCAAAATAGAGGGCCGTAGAGGCGTAGGAAGAAAACAAGTTTCTTGGTTAAAAAACATTCATGAATGTAAGATATCAAATGCAGGACAATTATTCCATATTAGAGAAGATCGAGAAGCTTTCGCAATGGTGATTGCCAACGTTGGATAATTCTGATATGGCACGCGAAGAAGAAGAACGCTGTTACCTTAACAAACCATTAATAAAAATTATTATTACTAATACTAATAATAAGGTAATATTACTATCGATACTAATAAGGTAAAATACTAACAATAAGGTAGGTGGAGAAGATTAGAAATTCCACAGTACTAGAACGTCTCAGCAAGACGACTGAGATTATAAAAACCTTCAAGAAGATAACGCTGGAGTATTTCGGACATGCAATGAGATAAATGAGAAGCCCTATATATCGGTTGCTACAAAATATTCTGCAAACGAGAATCAGGTAAGCGTAGTTCAGGACGAAGAAGACATTAAAGAACTTGCGAGATTGGTAAGGTGTTGTTATAAGCATGTTATCTAGGCTGGCAGTGAATCGAACTAAGGTAGTTATAATTGATGGATTCGACCGTTACTTGATGGAAGCTCATTTTATCTAACAATAAAACACTGAAAACGTTTGTTTTCTGTACTTCCACAAAATTTATAATAACTATGTGACTACAGCTGTTTCGGCAGAGTGCCTTTCTCAAGTGATTTAGTTTACTATGAGTTTGCCTTTTTAAAGTCTTAAACTGAAGAGGTTGAGGAGTGGGGAGCTTTTTGTCTCGAGTTGGTCATTCAGAATTATTTCTGTATTTTTTAATTTATTAATTTCCATAGATTCTAATAAAGATAGCCTAAGGCCTTTATTTTGAATATGGAAAATTTGAAATTCTTCATTAAAAGAATGATTATGATCTAGAAGGTGAAGTGCGTATGTAGATGCAGAAGTATCTGTTTTTCTATTGTTGAAAGCCCTTTTGTGTTCTGCTATCCGTTTGTCAAAGGTTCTGCCAGTTTGACCGATGTAAGTTCACATGACAGTCACCATAAGTTAGTTTGTAGACACCACTCTGTAGTTGTTTTCTCTTCCGGCTCTTATTGTTCTTAATGTATTTGCTTAAGTTGTTGTTAGTTCTGAAAGCTGGTGTTATTCCTTTCTTTTTTATGTATCTGGCTATTTTTGTTATTATCTTGTCAGTATATGTGATATAGCAGAAGGAAGCCTGAAATTAGTCTATCCACCACCACAGAAAGAACCCAGTACCTTCTGCTCTATCACATATACTGTCAAGATAACAACAAAAATAGCCAGATACATAAAAAAGAGAGGAATAACACTAGCTTTCAGAACTAACAACAACTTAAGCAAGTATATTAAGAACAATAAGAGCCGAAAGAGAAAACAACTACAGAGTGGTGTCTACAAACTAACTTGTGGTGACTGTCCGAAAACTTACATCGGTCAAACTAGCAGAACTTTTGACAAACGGATAACAGAACACAAAAGGGCTTTCAGCAATAGAAAAGCAGACACTTCTACATACGCACTTCACCTTCTATATCAGCGGTTTCCAACCTTTTTTATCTTGAGGCACACTAACTTAAAAACTGGTGCAGCCACGGCACACTTGGGTAAATAATCTCTCTAATGGTAGTGGGTATAATTAAATTTTGCGGCACACCTACAGGGACTTCAGGGCACACCAGTGTGCCGCGGCACACTGGTTGGGAACCTCTGTTCTAGATCATAATAATTCTTTTCATGAATAGTTTCAAATTCTGCATATTCAAAATAAAGGCCTTAAGCTATCTTTATTAGAACCTATGGAAATTAATAAATTAAAAAATACAGATATAATTCTGAATGACCAACTCGAGACAAACAGCTCCCTACTCCTCAACCTCGTCAGTTAAAGACTTTAAAAAGGCAAACTTATAGTAAACTAAATCACTTGAGAAAGGCACTCTGCCGAAACAGATGTGTCACATAGTTATAATAAATTTTGTGGAAGTATAGAAAACGAACGTTTTCAGTGTTTATTGTTAGATAAGATAGTTATGATAGTGTTTGTAACCAATGTTCTGAAAGGACATGGTACATCAAGATGAATGTAGGTGATTTGTGTTTACGCCCACATTTTTCTTTCCATAAATCTTTTTTTCTTGCCACCATTTTATTGATTTTATAATTCGTTGATTAGGAGCCAAACGTAGAACAAATAAAACGACAGTTTAATTTATTTTAATCATTTTAGATGTATCCGGGACGAATATAATAAAATACTAGTTCATGAAAAGGAAGTACCTATTCCACGAATATACATACGATTGTTTTGGATTGTCGCGACAACGAATATTTTAGTATCCAACGTAAGAAGTACGAAAGTAGTAAATTGCTCTACTTATCATTCCAATAAACAACAATGTAATTTGCAAATTACATTCCTTATTCATATTTTGCACAGTAAAATATTGGTTGTCGCGATAATTCAAAACAGTCGTATATTAGTGGAATGGGGTATATTTTACAGTTTACTAAATGAAGAGTTTAACGGAAAACTGGTTGTGCTAATGAATCAGTAACAGCAATGGCCACTTAAATAACAAATTCCAAAAAAATAAAAAGTTGCCCAAGCACTTAGAAAATTAAAGCAGGTTCTATCGCAGAACTGTAGTTTGTCATTAAAAAAAGGGAATCCAACCATAAAATCTGTAATCAATAGTTTTCTAAAATGAGCCGTGAAAACACAGATTACAAAAATACAGATTATATTCATCTCTGTACTTATTATTATCCGGATGATCTTATCTTTCGATATACATACTATGGTGTACAGTGTACATGTTTGGAATAAATTCGGTATTTCGTAAATACGCCAGTCAATGGGAGCAAAAATAGGATTAATAGGATATTACCTCCGAATTCTATCCTACTGCATGGATTAATGAAATTTTGGGAATAGCCTCTACTTATCTCCTAATTCAAAGTCTACCCTATGCCGATGTGTGCTTTTATCTTGGGGGTGGTTCCCACCCCTTCTCGGGGGTAGAAATTTCTTGGTTAAAATAACCACGGAAGTGGCTAGAGAACTTAATTGTAAGTAAAAACTGTTCTATAATTTTTTTTTGAAAACTCAATATTTTTTAAATTATTTGTGGTTGAAAATTGGCCATTTTCATTGAAACATATCACCTTTTCGAACGGTTTTTTGCAAATATCTTAAAAACTATGCTAGTAAGTTCTTTGAAGGTAAAATATTGCAAAACCTCTAAATTTTAAAGAACTGCTTGGATTGACATGAAATTTGGCATACACATAACTAATAAGTCAAAGAAAAAAAGTAATATTGTGCTAATGTGTGCTTTTGCCCTAGGGGTGAGTTTCACCCCCTTTTGGGGATGAAAAATATATGTTCGAAATAAGTCCGGAAATGGATAAAATACCTAATTCTAAGCAACTTTTGTTCTATAAAGTTTTTTCACCAAGTTAATACTTTTCGAGTTATTTGCGAGTTATTATGTTAATTTTTCTACAAAATATCTACGTTTTCAAACGGTTTTTCGCAAATAACTCAAAAAGTAAGTATTTAGTGGAAAAAAATTCCTATTAAAAATATAGCACGTAAAAAAGTAAAAACTTGGTGTATATATTAGGTCACTGTATCTAGTAGAAGCAGAGTTATAGCTAATGAAAAATAGGTTCATATTCGTCAAATTCCAAATCGTATATTTTAACGTACCATGACCCAAAAACGAAGCACTTTTTTGGGAAAAGAAAAACTCATTTTAACTTTTTTAAAGTGTCAGTGTTTTTTAAGTAAAGTGTTTTTAAAAAAAAAATTTAGCATCAAAGGTAAACAAGTTACGCTCAAAATTAAGTTGGTCCCTTTTTTTTGGTAAAAAATCGGGGAAATCACCCCTAATTAGCATTTCAAATGAACTTAATTATTATCACTTCACAAGTTTTTTACTCGCGTATGTATTGATCATACCGTCTGTAGGTTTCATCGGTTCAAAGCCCTTATTTTTGAAAGAGCTGTAGTTAAAAGGGATTGAACGAGTCACTTATCACGAGTGTATGCAAATTTAGAAACACCGAATCTTGACCAATTTTTGTCTTACAGAAAAACAAAAAAATACAAAATATTCAGAAAAGTAAAGCCGCCTTTTTTATATTTTAAGACTTTTGGTATCTTTAACAATTTTTACGTTATTTTGAAAAAAAGCATTTTTTTCAAAATTAAAATTTTTAAAATTTTACTTTAAAACCCTACTTTATCATCTACAACCCTACTACATCTACTTTAAATCTTTATACAAAAATAAGCACTTTAAATCGATGTAACTTACAGATCATATAAACACAACATAAGTAAAGTAACTTGTGAAGCGGTAACGATTAATTTCATTTAAGTTGCTAATTGGGGGGTGATCTTCCTGATATTTCTTGCCAAAACAAAAGGGACCAATTTTATTTTGAGCGTAACTAGCTTACATTTGATGCTAGAAATTTTTTTTATAAAAACAGAAATAAAGATTTTTAACACTTTAAAAAAGTTGTAATGTGTGTTTTCCCCAAGAATGCTTCATTATTTGGATATTTCACATTGAATTATTCTATTTGGAATTTTTCGAATATGAACCTATTTTTCATTAGCTATAACTCTGCTTTTGCTAGGTATAGGGACCTAATATGTACACCATTTCTTTAACGTTTTTATAGGCTATAATTTTACTGAGAATATTTTTTTCGAGAAAATGCTTACGTTTTGAGTTATTTGCGAAAAACATTCTAAAAACGTGGTTATTTTGTTGAAAAATGAACATATTCACTTGCAAATAACTCAAAAAGTATTGATTTGGTGAAAAAACTCTATGGGACAAAAGTTGCTTAAAATTAGTCAGTTTATCCATTTCGGAACTTATCTTGAACATATATTTTTTTACCCCCGAGATGGGGTGAAACTCACCCCCAGGGTAAAAGCACACATCGGCACCATATTACTTTTTTTCTGTGACATGTTAGCTATGCGTATGCCAAATTTCATGTCAATCCAAGCGGTTCTTTAAAATTTACAGCAAAAACCGTGAAATAATGGACTATGCATCTAACTAAAAAAACTATATAAAACATTTTTGTAGCTTATAAAAAAACTAGTTTATAAAAAAGAGACTAGTTGTGTAGAACCAAGAAAGAAGAGTAAATCTATAGTATCAAATATTTTTTTATAGTTTTTATAGTTTTAATAAATTATTTGTATTTGGATTTAATTTGAAATGGTATCCCAAACTAGGTTTATTACCAATTGAAGTTTGTTTTAAATAATACATATTCTTAACAAATTCTCTTTACTAAACACTTTCAACATAATATACAATGTATGTATTCCAAGAAGATTATATCCTAAATACTTGTCCCACACGAATAAATATTAGCGGTATAGTTCAAACGACTCATCTAATTCTGAGCACGATTAGCTAGTGACAGACAAATTACTTGATGACGGTTGAACACGTTAATAAACAAACTTATTAACATTTTTACTTTAGTACGGCAGATATGTCCACAGGTTATTTCCATTACACTTTTTAAATTTTTTTGGTAACAAAATTGATTTTGTGCAAAATTCGGAATAATTAGATACTTTTGGCATAACCCGCTCGTCCAAAAATTGCCCGGAAATGTTTTGTTTTGCAACGTTTTTCAGCTTTTAGGTAGACTATAATGCTTTATCGCCATGCTGATTATTAATTTTCCACTCAGTTGAGGTACAGGCCAAATTGGAATTTGGAAGTTTTTGTTTTAATAGTATTTCGGGGAGCTATATTAAAGTTCTGTTTTTGTTATGAGTTAAAACACTGAGTAGGTCCATCATCAGTCTGGCCTATGTATTTTTTATTGCGGTCTTTGCAAGGGATGCTGTAGACTACATGTGACATTTGCTGCTTAGGTGTTTTATCTTTTACTTTCTTGTGAATACTTTTAATTGTAATGACCGTTTTGGTGGCAAATTTAAAATTATGAAAAGAAAAGGGTACTTAATTATTTTCAGAATTTTAAATTTGTTAACAAAACTTCTTCTTCCTTCTTGTATGCAGGCTTTAAAGCCTGTTTCTCCTTCAATAATAGCCTTCTGAATGGTGTGACAATTGTTTAAATTATCGCACCATCTTTTTCTTGGTCTGTCAATACTTCTTTGTCCATTTAATGACTTATCTCGTGCTATTCGTACCATCCTATCCTCTGCAATTCTACTAATGTGTTCGTTCCACTCCTGTTTCCGTTTTGTCACTCATCCATTTATGTCTACATTGCGTGCTCTTCTTATGTTTTCGCTTCTCTCACTATCCAACAGACTTTTCCCTGATATTCGTCGAAGTATTTTCATCTCTGTTGTTTCTCGTAATCGTCTCGTTTTAGATGTGTCAGGTCTTGTCTCCGCCGTGTATGTTAATATAGGTCTAATTGCTGCTTTATAGATTCTTGCTTTTGTGTTTGTTCTTCCAGATTGTGTCATTAAGAAGTCCCGCCGCTTTACTTGCTTTAAAGCTTTGTTGTCGTACTTCTTCAACATCCCCGTAACTAGTTATATTTATTCCTAGATATCTTAGCCTTGCTTCCTACTTTATTATTTTCCCATCAATTTTGATTTTACATTGTAGTGGGTATTCAGATGTTGTCATACATTTGGTTTTTTCTGCCGATATTATCATATTTTATTTCTTGGCTGTTGTATTGAAGATGTGTGTTACACTTTCGAGATCGTTTTCTGTAACCCATTTCTTTGTTCTCCATTTTGTAACCATGACCTTTACATACTGCTTCTATTATTTCGTCCATTATTATATTAAAGGATAGAGGGCTTAACGAGTCATCTTGTCTGACTCCGCTTTGTACTGGTATAAACTGTGTTAGTTTTCCATTTATCTTTGCCTGTATTGGATTATGAAAGTAGATGTTTTAGATGGTTTGTATAATAATGATTGGTATGTTTCTTCTATACAGTAGGTGTACGACGTCTTCGACTTGGATGCTATCGAAAGCTTTTGTCAGGTCAGGTCAACAAAACGGTCTTTACAATTAAAAGTCTCCACACGAAAGTAAAAGAAAAAAACACCTAAGGTGCACATGTCACCTGTAGTCTACAGCATCCATTGCAACGACTGCAATAAAAAATACATAGGCCAGACTGAAAGGCATCTAGAAAATCGCATAATTTCTCACAAGAGTGACTGCAGACTGCATCATGACCGTTGCTCACTAGCACTTCAAGTAGTAAATGAAGGACATCAGATGGACTTTAATTTTGGAGAGATTCTAGAAAAAGAAACCAATTACAAGAAACGCCCTTTCCTAGAAATGGTTTACATAGCCCAGAGAACAACATAAATAAAAAAAACAGACATCCACCACATAAGTGAAATCACTATTTTCTTCAACAGTCGATAAACAACATATTAAATTTAATAACTCAGTAGACTTCATTTTACATTTAAAAAATAATACATTACCACATTAGCACTAGTTTAACAATAGACCGTTAGGGAAACATCTAACAGTACATATTTAATTAAAAATTAATAATTCTTGTCTTTTAATTAAATAATTAATCAATAATGCTCTTTAATCTTTACAAAAATAACTGAATCTTAAACCAACCAAGATTTAGTTATCTAGTGATATATCTATATATATATATATATATATATATATATATATATATATATATATATATATATTATATAGTTATCTAGTTTATAAAGTGATCTTCAATCACTTTAACAATTTCAGTTGCTTTTAATCAAATAAAATTACCTAGAACTTCTCAATTATTAGAGATTCTAGTATAGTGCAGATATATGCATTCATTGAAGGCAAAGGCCGCTAAAATCTCCATTCTACTTGTAACATCTAAAAGTGAAGAATATTTTAGAGGTTAGTGTTTTCAAACCTATAAATGAAACACATGTTTCAGTTTCTGCATTTCAAAATAAAAAAAAGATGCAAAACTCTCTAGAGAGGATTTGTAGTCCGATGCATCCAGTAAAACACTTTGTTTTGTACCAGTTTTTTGTACATACATTGTATGTTTTTTATAAGAAAACTTATACACTATTTTGTTATATTGACCAGCTTTTATTACGGCGCTATTCCCACATTGTAAATAGCGTATGCAAAAAAGTTAACATACAAAAATACTGTCAATTTTTCATGTAAATTTATTGCAGCATATCCCTGATAATGTTGCTGACTACCAACGAAATATTGCAATAAAGAATAAAGAGTACACATAGCCTATATTCTTTCTTCATGAAATGTAGGGAAAGAATCATCTCTCGGTAACGAAAGTGAAATATGAATTCTAAGCCTTCATTAAAGCTATGAAACGTTGTAAGGAACCTCTTTGTCCCACAAATACATCTACAAATCGACGTCATGTGCCACGCTTCGTAAAATACGGAGAACCCGTAAGATGATAAAATTGGCGATTGCATTCTACTTCATTCCGAACACCATCGGTACCCTACACGTGTTTCGTTTTCATATCAAAAACTCGTCCGGAGCGCCTAGATGCGTGTTCGGAGAGAAGCAAAATGCAACAGCGCTGGGTAGTTTAGTAAACTAAACCAACTTCAGTACGCTAGGTACGACATCTCTATAAAATAAAGGGAAAGAATTCTCTCTCGGTACCGAACGTGAAATGTGAATTCAAAGCCTTCATTAAAGCTATGAAACGATGTAGGGAACCTCTTTGTCCCACAAATACATCTACAAATCGACGTTATGTGCCACGCTTTATGAAATATGGAGAAGCCGTAAGATGAGAAAATCGGCGATTGCATTTTACTTCACTCAAAAGACCATGGGGTACTCTAGGCGAGTTTTTGATATTAAAACCAGAGAATATAATACTCTCCTAGAAGAAGCTTTTATACGGAACGGATGGTCACGTTTATTTGTCACTCCAAAGCAGGCTTGTTGACAAGGGATGTTGCGGCCGCGGTGCGGGCGGTGGTGGATCGCGTAAGCTCCGTATTCGTTGTCAGGTCTATGCACCTGCTCAGTAGAAACACAAAATCCTATGCTAAAACGTTACAGGGCAGTACTCTTCTACTCACGTCTATATTCTTGGTTAAAACGAAACACGGAACACGGGTTTATCATAACGTTTATCATAACATTTAATTCTTATGCAGTTTACTGTTATTAGCGTTTATCGTACCGACTATAGTCGTGTATCTCACGCAACAGTCAGTCTCACAGAAGCACGTATTTCTGTTGACAGTCTGTCGTTCATTAACAGAATCATTTTGTCGTTATTGATAGATAAATTGCGAGACTAGCGACTAGTGATAAATGTTTTTTGATACCATGCTATTGACAACTTGCGAAAGAAAGGGTTCTACATTGCAAAGATTGCCCTGTTCATCATACTTAACTAAGGATATAATTACTTAACAATGGAGTATTCGACCCAAGCAATTTCTTCTATAAATTTCTGTTGAAATCTGCTGAATTTCAGGAACACCTAAGAAGAAACGTTCCAAAAGCCACCAGAAGGTATTATTCCTGACTGGACAGCTCTTACAATGCAATTGGTACAAAAGGAATAAAAACTTAAAAACAGTAGTGTGACGACACGCTTCAATTACTATTTTACTATTTTTTTAATTGCTAATTTTAAATATTAACTTTCCTCTCTAAACGAAATAATATGGGTCATTTAAAATTCACATGTGTTTCGCTCCCAATATACAAAACCAGAATGTATAAAATTAATGACTTTTTCATGGGAAACACAAATTCCAAAATAGATTACGGTACCAGAATAGCCACCCTCTTTATGCAACTTCTTAAAAACCACAGAAATTTTTTCAGTTTTTAAAACGCCAGATCTAATAAATTGTTGCCTGTCTGGCCATATGGTAGAACCACATAATGACAGATTAGTGTTTGTGGTCTAGTTCAGTCGATACACAGCCTCCAGCCGGTTCACACAACCCAACAGGCGTCGGTCATAAACCCTCGCTGGGCAAAAGAATAACAAACCCTTAAGTATCAGATATAAACACAGCACGCCTTTTTTACCAAAAATAAATAAATATATTATTGACAGTTGTTTGCGTTTTATTAATATTATTTTATTTATGTGTTTCAGTGAACACCACGGAACAGTAGTAACCTACCTATTAGGTATGCCTATACAACAAGCGAGGAATATTCTAGTAGATAATTCTTTTTCTTCTTCT
Source organism: Diabrotica virgifera virgifera (assembly GCF_917563875.1). Classification (NCBI taxonomy): domain Eukaryota; kingdom Metazoa; phylum Arthropoda; class Insecta; order Coleoptera; family Chrysomelidae; genus Diabrotica; species Diabrotica virgifera. The sequence goes on from NC_065451.1 coordinate 74,828,419, forward strand.
TCTTTTTTTTTTCTTCTTCTTCTTCGTCTTTATAAGCAATTCTGCTTGTTCATTGGCGGATTGATACCTGTCTGGAAGGTTGTCACTCCATCGTTTGCGCGGACGGCCGATACTTCTTCTACCGATTGGTGATTTATATCTTGCTATTTTGACTACACGTGTCTCCCCCATTTTCGTTATGTGCTTATTCCATTTTTTTTCTATTTAGTGTCCATTCTTTTATACACTGTACGTTACATTATCTTCTAATATTTTCACTCCTCTTTCGATCTCTCAGCGTATTTACTGTAATTTTTCTTAGTACTCGCATCTCCGTCGTTTCCAGTAGTCTTTGCGTTGTAGCTGTATCGGGTCTTATTTCTGATGCATATGTCATTATTGGCCTTACATTGGCTTTATAAATTTTTGACTTCATCTCAGTGTTAATAGGCCGGTTTCGTCATATAGTGTTATTAAGGCATCCTGCCAGTCTATTTGCTGTTTGTACTTTTTTGTTCAGTTCTCCGTAACTTGACAATGTAATTCCAAGGTATTTTACTTCCATTACTTGTTTAATACTGATACCAACAATTTCTATTTTACATTTGATTGGTTCTTTACTGATTACTATTGTTTTTGTTTTCTAAGATGGCCTATCAATATTGAGTCGTCTGCGTAGCAGAGTATTTTTAGATCATTGTTTCCCATTCTATATCGTCTTCCAGGGCCGTAACTACGATTTCGGGGGCCCCGGGGCAAATGTGATCTGGGGGCCCCCTACCGGGAAGTCTGGGGAATTTACCCCCAGCGCATAGGGGGTCGGAAAAAGTTTGATATTTAACCCCTTGAAAGCGCATTTTCCCTCCTATGTGAACACCACACTCTCTTCTTTCTTTTTTTTTCCAGCGTATCATGCAATAACTATAAAATTAGCAGCGCTAATAATTACAGCTTTATCTATATCTGACATTGCGGACAGATTATCAACGAATGCGTTCATTCGCTATATTGTAAATGGTCTTACTTTATACCGAACGAATAACCAAGCGAACACCTGCGAATTCGTTCCTTCGTTCGTGTTCACTTTGATTTAAAAGCACCTTAAGGTGCCTTAAGCTACTACAATATGAGCCAAGCACACTCAGTGAAGTTGGTCAGTGTACTGGTGGGACTGATCCTGATGTGCTCATTTTATCTTATTATGTACACCTTTCTTTTCAATATGTGGTTCCTTTCACGTACCAAAATGTGGGCTGGGGTAAATTGATTAATACAAATTAGCTGGGACCTGGGGTCCCTTAGTTATTTCGCCAAAATAACTAATTTCCTCAGTCACAATTTATGTGTTTACGAAAGGTCTCTGGGGCCCCAGCTTAGCCCGGCCCCCCTCTTCCAATGTCCAATGGCATTTTAGGGTGTATTACGCCGAAATAACTAATTTCTTAAGTAATAATTTAAATTTTTATGTTAAGGTCTCGGGGGCCCCAGTTTAGCTTAGGCCTCAGGGGACATGTTCTGTTCCAATTGCATTTTAGTCTGAAAGACTAATTTCCCCAGTGAAAAATTAAAAGTATGTTGCGGTCTTTTTAAAATTGTATCATTTGAAAATATTTCGTTGGGATCGGCTTTTAAAATACATATTTTTATTTTCCTCGTTAAAATCTATGCACTGCCCCGGTTGCCCAAATGGTAGTTACGGCCCTGTCGTCTTCCTTTGTTGACGTATTTGATAATTTCATCCATGATTAAATTGAAGAGCATAGGACTCAATGAGTCCTGATATGTAGAGAGTTTGAGATTGTTTTTAGAAGGATCTGAGGGATTGTATACAAATATTGAGAAATACATATTATTATTACATAGTAATTTTTAAAATGTATTTATTTTTACCTACTCTTGACAACTCGATTAAAACTCTTGATAACGCAAACTCTTGTAAACTCAAACTTTCGAAAACATCAACACAACAAATTGAATTGAATTGAAATTTGAACAAATTTTCCTGGTCCCGAGACGAGTTAAAGTTATCCAAAGTGGACATAGCGAAGGAACTAAGTAAAATAATACCGTTTATAACATCATTAAGTATGTAATCTTAAAAAATTATTATGCAATTTATTACTTTTAGCGTTTATCCTCCCTACTATAATAGTCGTGTATCGCACGACTGACAGATGCACGTATTTGTGTTGACAGTCTGTCGCTCATTAACAGAATCATTTTGTCGTTATTGATAGATACATTGCGCGACTAGTGATAAATGGTTTTTCAGTCAAGGATGATGCCGATCCGTGCTAATGACTAATTAGAAAAACAAATTGATTTAATTTTTAATTAGGTGATATTACAGCGACTAAATTAGCAATTGTTCGAACGGTAAACTGCAGTGTTCTCATTCATTTGTAGAATTGTATAATATTGCAATCCCATATTTAGAATGCCTCTATTAAAGGTTGATCACTCTTTGACCTCGGTTACTGTTTTGATCCTGTTGTATACTTATGTATTTTTTCATATTTACAAAAAGTTAGGTCCGGCCACAATATTTATTATTTTTAAATTTTAAGATCCTCATGATTATTTGAGATATCTTTTTATTATTTTTTCCTTTCTGCCACCCTCTTTTTGTCACTCTGTCGGTTTACCTCCTCCTCTTTCTTCTTTTCTTTCCATGTCTCCCCCTCCTCTTTCATGAATATATTTCTCTCTCTCTCTCTCTCTCTCTCTCTCTCTCTCTCTCTCTCTCTCTCTCTTTCTCTCTCTCTTTCTCTCTCTATCTCTCTCTCACACTCTCAATCTCTCTCTCTTTCGCTCCTCTCTGGTAGCAACCTGCAGAAGCTAATATGTTATCCCTCTAATTAATTATCAATACACTTGTTTATTAACCCCTGAGTCGAGACGCCCTTCAGAGACCCTTATGAAAATGAGCATACTAAATTATTGTTTCTAATCTTCAGCAGGGGACGTTAAAATAAAAACCTTTTATCGCCAAGCGTCACTAAAGTAATTCATTATTGTACGCATTTGACCTCATTTGCGGCAGTAAAGTAACACTTTATTGTACTGAAAGAAGAATTTTACTTTACCTGCCGCGATTAATCAAATTAACTGAGATTGAATGTAAGCGGTCGATGGCAGTAATCGATTATTTATTTGAGTGAACTACAAATTTATTTACTTTAATGATTAAAAATATTGTACAAAATTTACGTTATTAACTTATAACTTATTACATTTATGTCAGAAAGTGAAAATCTGTAGTATCTTGCAATTATATTCATAAAACATAAATCGAAACTTTACAGAATTACTAATTAGGTACTTATTCAATATTGATTACTTGAACAACTATCGATTAAACATCGAAATCGGCCATCATGCAAAAGCATTCTGTCATCGTCATTACTGTCATACGAAATTTTTATTTCGTCTAAAATTAATAAAATTCTTAAATCTTTTAAGTTTTGTATTAATGCAAATATATTATGAAATGGTGTTTTTGTTAATTCGAACATATACAGCGTGTTTCATTAATAATTGTCCATATAGTAACTGGAGAGACCTTAGCACAAAACACGAAGATTTAACCTAAAACACATAAATAAAATGTGGTTACTTACTTAGTTACAGGGTGTTTTATCTAAAAATTTAAAAATTATTTTTGCTCAGCATTTTAAAACTATTCGACGTATCCTTTTCATACGTGGCAAAAAGTATAGATACTACACAAACTACTAAATTGTGTTAAACAAACGTTTCTGTCTATTACCAGAGGCGTACGACGGGAGAAAGTGAATGGTTGACCCTTTACAAATTCTGCGCCACTGGCGGAATTGCTATTTTAGTTCAATTTTTGGATTCTCCAATACTTTCTATAAAAATAATATACTCTTCATTCGTAACGATAAAGTTTAGTTTTCGAGATCTTTGAAGTTAAAAATGAAACGACACGGTTATTTTGATTAATATATTGTGTCGCTTCCTTTTAATTTCAAATATCTCGAAAACTAATCATTTTATCGTTATGAATGAACAGTATTTTATTTACATATGTATTGAAAAATCAAAAAATTACACTAAAATAGCAATTTCGTCAGTGGCGTAGAATTTGGGAAGGGTAAACCAGCCACTATCCCCTGTCGTACGCCTCTGGTAGTAGCTAGAAACGTTTATTAATCTTAATTTTGTAGGGTGTACAGTACCTACACTTTCTGCCAAGTATGATAAGGATACGCCAAATAGTTTTAAAGTACTGGGTACAAATAATTTTTAAATTTTAATCATATGAATCATATCCATATCATAAATTAATCAAAATAACTGTGCCGTTTCATTTTAACTTCAAATATCTCGAAAACTAATGACTTTATCGTTACCAGTAAGAAGTATATTATTTACGTAAAAAGTATTGGAGAATCTAAAAATGGCACTAAAATAGTAATTTCTCCAGTGGCGTTGAATTTGAGAAGGGTCAACCATTCACTATCCCCTGTCGTACGCCTCTGGTAGTAGCTAGAAACATTTGTTTATCATAATTTAATAGGGTGTATAGTAGTCGCACTTTCTGCCAAGGATGAACAGGATACGTCGAATATTTTTAAAATGCTGAGCAAAAGAAGTTTTTAAATTTTTAAATAAAACACCCTGTAACTCGGTAAGTAACCACATTTTATTTAAGTGTTTTAGGTTAAATCTTCGTATTTTGTGCTAAGGTTTCTCCAGTTACTCTACGGACAATTATTAATGAAACACCCTTATAGAACGGTGACAGAAAATAATCATAATTTGTTATCAAATATATTTATTTAGATTTTCTACTATTCATCAAGGGAAAAGCAACTGAGCTGCGGAAGGTTACACTTCATAAATAATAACGTAACTATTAAGGGTATTTTTAATTTTTGATATTTTATTTTAAGTGCTAAAATTGGTTTAATATTTAAATAAAAATACGATTAAACTGTTTAAAATATATTTATTTCCAATATTTCGTTTAAATTATAATAATAGAAGTATAACGTCTTACGTGCGTACCAGGTACACACACTCTTTTTTCATTAGGATGTAATTAAGTAAGTGTTAAGGCTTTTTATGATTGGCGATAAAATTTTGTATGCACCACGTCAGTAAAGACTCTTTATCAAACTCGTCTGTTATTCGCCTCGCTCGCCTAGGCTCGCTCTGCTCATAATATCAGACTCGTTCGATAAAGAGTAACTTTACTGACTTGGTACATAAATAACTATTATTGTTAAAAGAACAACAAATATATTTATTATGTTCCGTTCGTGTTCGGGAACGATTAACTTGAATTAAAATAAGTGTAAAAACAACAACTTGGTCAATAATATATTTATTTGTGTTGGTAAATTAGCGTGAATATTGCTCAAAAGAGGGTTTGCTATTCTTTGCGAGTGTGGTGGTGTGTCCGCGCCGGGTGGTTGCTGTGACTACACTGACAAAAAAAAACACATGTCTGTGGTCTTATGTTGAAGACTAATTTATCGACATAAAGAGGCTGGTCCTTTATCTGATGTTTTAAAAGCTGAAAACATTTCTGTCAAGAAGCGTTCTCGAATGCATTCAAAAAGTGATTCATTGACATAAGGTCTGATAAGGTTTAATATTTAATGGGGAATTTTTAAACTGAGACTGAACAGGCCATTACCATTTGGTTTCGTATAGAAAGAATTTTGAATTTTAAATGACCCATATTATTTTCGTTTAGAAAAGAAAGTTAATATTTAAAATTAGCAATTAAAAAAATAACAAATGAAGCGTGTCGCTATAATTATTATAATATTTGCTCGAAGACACCGTTGCTCAGTCCTCTTAGATTATGGGCGGGGTCATTCATAAAAGCGAGAGTTTACCCCTTTTCGGGGGTGAAAAAAGAAACCTTTATATGTTAAAAAATATGTCCGAAAGTGGATAAACTGATTAATTCTAAGCAACTTTTGTTCTATACAGTTTTTCACTAAGTCAATACTTTTCGAGTTATTTGCGAGTGAATATGTTCATTTTTCAACAAAAAAAACCACGTTTTTGGTGGTTTTATAAACAATTTTGAACTGACGAAACTTACAAATCATATACATATAACATAAGTAAAGCAATTTGTGAAGCGGTAACGATTAATTTCATTTGAGATGCTAATTAGGGGGTGATTTTCCTGTTTTTTTTTACAAAAAAAAAATGGAATCAACTTTATTTTGAGCGTAACTTGCTTATTTTTGATACTAGATGCCTACTTTTTCAAAAAAACAAGAATAACATTTTTTTCAAAGCTTTAAAAAAGTTTGAATGAGTTTTTCTTAAAAAGTGCTTCATTTTTTGGTTATTTTATGTTGAAATATCCGATTTGGAATTTGACGAATATGAAGCTGTTGTTCATTATTAGCTACAACTCCGATTTATCTGGGTCTACGGATCTCACACATACACCATTTTTTTCACTTTTTTATAGTGTACATTTTTGCTAGGAAATTATTTTTTGAAAAATTACTTAGTTTTTGAGTTATTTGCGAAAAGCCGTCTAAAAACGTGGATTTTGTTTTTGTGTTTGTGCCCACATCGGCACAATATCATTTGTTTTTTTGACATGTTAGCTAGGTGTATGCCAAATTTCATGTCAATCCAAGTGTTTTTTTTAATTTAGAGCAAAAACCGTGAGTAAACGTACTATAAACCGTTATTGTAGCAATAATTTATTAATAACAAAGTCGGAACGTGGTTTAAGCTATCACGACTAGTGGCAATCTATTTAACGTATAAAAATACTATGAAAGAGACTATAAACTTGCTGTAGATCGCGCATTATTTCCAGCTTTTCGGCGAATAAACAATTATTCTGTTATTAACCAAATAAGAACATATTTTGGGTAATCGCGACTAGTAGCATTCGATACAGCGACCAAAAATACACCAGAGAAGACCTTAACACTATCAATTTATTTACAGGGCTTCTAATAATTCCTGACCTACCTAATTTTACCATAATTTGTTAATAACAATTAAAAGCACCATATTTGGGCTTCCAGACCATCTCCATTGGATTCAGCGACCCAAAAAACCTATAATACCACCACCATCAAATCACGGCGAGCTAGAATTTCCCACGGGACCTCCTATGTTGCGACTAGACTTATGTAGATGTATTGTAGTGGATAGTCTATTTCTGTACCTGCTTCTGTAACGTTCGGTATTTTTTTTTTCAGTTTCATGTTTGTTAAATGAGACCACGGTATTCCGATACTTTTGCATTGCATTGCATACTATTTGCGTTTCTCATTCAACCAATTTTTCTTTGTTACTCTTTTTTTGGATGTACATATTTTACTTGTATTATTTTATCTTCTCCGGAGCCCGTTAATATTTTTTTACTAACTACTAACCTATAGATAGACCATGCTGTATCAGTGGTATATTTATTAAACGCGGATATATAGGCGTCGATTATTATTTTTAGATAGTCCGTTACATTTAACGCACAAATTAAACCCGTTCAATATTTATTTATGCGTAGCGATCGATAAGAAAATTTGATCTAATTTGTTTCGATTAAATGCTTTTCAATTGATTTCATCAAGGTTGTTCCTATTAGTTCTAAATATCGGAATAATCGATCTAAAAGATTTGTACCCGATTTGGTAAGACAACATTATGATTGATAACGTAAATTAGGATACGAATACCAACAGAGATGGTGGATTTGAATCGTTTTCGAGATCCGATTTTAGAGATCCTGGTCACGAATATCTGTGTTGGAAACATAATTCAGCATGTCAATAAATTATTAAATAACAAATTCATAAATCAGCTTGTAGGCTTGTACTACTCACAGTATTTTCGTTTTTATTTTATTTTATGAAACTTGCGAAAACTTTGAAAACTGTTTATGCAAGTAGATACTCTAGTCTTTATTACGAAATATTTAACTCTTACTACGCTGATGAGTAGAAAGTACGTAAAACATTCGTTTATATTGAAAATTATACAAACAATTGGATTCACTTTGACAGACGATCGAGAAAGGTAATATTTAAAAAAAAATTTCTATATTGAGGCCCTACCTTTCTCTGGCATATCCATAACTGCCTGCCCCTTTCACGAAAATCACTTGAGTTATAAAAATAAAAAAAAATACCAAATCTTACAAAAAATGTAGACAAATCTCAACTAAACGAAGCGAGAACTTGTTCCGAAGTGGATGCTGTAAAATTTGTTAACTAGTAACGCTAGTTGAGATGGGCTGGTGTCAGATGACGTCACATGTCACCTGATTTAGGGACAAAAATCGGCCCAAAAGACCAGAGTCTTAGTTAAGTTCGATATCGTCAACAAATACTTTATCCTGAATATCCGATTATAGCACCTCATACGTTAATGCTATGCTTGGAAAAGTCGTGAAGATTCAGGATCAGGAACCAAATATATTATGGCTTAACTAGTATTCAACGGAAATGATCTAGTCCAAACGGTCATATCATGTCCGGATTATATTCTTCTCATAAAGTATGCTCTGTAGTCCATTCACTTCAAACTTGCAGTACACACCTGAGTGCATTCTCACCTAGGTGTGGATTATTTTTTTCTCGACCAGGATCATTTTTGAGATAGTAGATGAAATGGCAAAGAATTCAGCAACTTTAAATGAAATAGTAGATTTAACAATCCCCAGCGATTACATTCCTCTCTCCTCAGTCGTTTCCTCATTACTGAGTGTCGTGATTCCCTATAATACGAGCAACTATCTCTTTCCATCGGCTTCTGTCCTGAGCTTCCCTCATGGATTCAGAGAATGTTTTTCCACTGGCTTTCTGTACTTGATCCGTCCATCGAGTAGGTGAGCGACCTCTACTTCTGCGCCCTTCAACGTTACCCGAAATTATAAGTCTCTCAAGATTATCATTACTTCTTCTTGCAATATGGCCGAAAAATTTTAAGACGGTGGAGAGGTAAATAGAGGAAAGTCGAGTCTGAATATTAAGCTCTTGGAGGATTGAGTGATTTGTTCTGTGTTCCGTCCATGAGATCCGAAGCATTCTTCTCCAGCACCACATTTCAAAGGCGTCAATCCTTTTTCTGTCGTCCGATTTCATTGTCCATGTTTCGGATCCGTAATTAAATATGGGAAAAATTAAGGCACGTACTAATCTTATTTTGGTGTTCTTCGACAAGGAGCGATCTTTCCAGATTTTCGATAATCGACTCATAGCGTTTTTGACCATGCCTATTCTCCTACGTATTTCTGTTTCACAAGATCCTGTATTACTGATGTAGGATCCTAGATAATTGAACTCGTTAACCACTTCAAACTGGTCTAAGGCTCCTGTTGTCTGAAGTGAATTTGAATAATCTGGATTACATTCCAGAATTGCATAAAAAATTAAGAAAGAAATGGGAAACTATTTGGCTCAAGTTTTTACAAACTTCGAGGAATCCATACATTTACATATACCCACAACTTCCGCAAAATATCCCACATATATTTGATTATCACGTTACTCGATTTTATTCGACATCCCTAAGTCGCTTAAGATTAAACCATGGCAATTTTCCTGCACATTTAGCTAAAATAGGAATGCGTATCAACTCTCTCTGTTCATGTGATAACTACTCTACTGCAGATTTAAATCATGTAATCTTTAATTGTGAACTTAGTAAATACCATACGAAAGCACTATTTGCTAGACTTCAGGAGCAGAATGTAAGTTTACCGCTGAATATTTCACACCTACTAAGCTTCAACACCAAAACTATTAATGATATTATCATACAATTTCCTAAAGATCCACATGGAAAAAGTTTTCCTGTAGTTGGCTGTATACCATGTGATACAAAAAACAGTAAATCCTGTATAAAAGGTATATTTAAAAAACCCTCAAAAGGGCCACATCAAATTCACATAACTAGTTTTCGACTGGTTTACCAGTCATCATGAGTACTTACGTGCAATGTACATGCTAACCACCAAGATAGTATTATACAAAAATATGTGGGTCAAAGCCCAGTAAAAGTAGTCCGTCAAGGAAACATAGGTAGCATTTTATACCTATGTTTCCTTGACGGACTACTTTTATTGGGCTTTGACCCACATATTTTTGTATAATACTATCTTGGTGGTTAGCATATACATTGCACGTAAGCACTGATGATGACTGGTAAACCAGTCGAAAACTAGTTATGTGAATTTGATGTGGCCCTTTTGAGGGTTTTTTAAATATACCTTTTATACAGGATTTACTGTTTTTTTTTAATTTCTTAAAGATTCTAAAATAAAAATTTAATATGACATCTTCGATCTTCAACTTTCAAATATATGTGACAAAAAGTTTATCTAATGCCATCCCCTCTTTGTGAACACACACAGGATCATTTTTAATTTCGGTCTTTAACCATCGAGTTGTAAGATCCGCGACTCATCTAAAACGATACGATGTTAAGAATCGAATCAGCGGTTTCAAAGTCCGACTCACTGATCCGGATGAGGTCAGTTTCCCCCATCACTAATAAAGTAATAAAAATTAAGAGTTCAAAAAGAAATATATGCGTGGACCACCAATGGTTTCATATCTTGATTTGTTTTAGATCAAATATGTTTTGTTTTAATAAGAGTAATGAGGTCGAATCCATTAGATTGGAAAGATATCTAACGATATCTAACGATAACTACGTGATTACGTTATTGCATGTACGCATGTGTTATTATTTGTTGCCGCACAGGATTTTTCATTTATAAAATTTGTGCTTTTTATGTAATGTTCTTAAAAAGTGTAGTGTTTGATGGTGAGGTTAAAAAATCACTATAGGGCAAATTAGAATAATAAAGAGATCAGGAAAAAATTGATTCAAGTCGAAGAACAGATTAAAAACGAAAAAATATTGGAATAGCTGAAATTATATTAATTATCCTCCAAACTTATGTTATACACTCACCGGCACAAAATTCCGCCACTCAAAATTTTTGATTAAGTTTGAAAATCTATAACTATTAGTTGTGGGTACTCCGATTTTTAAGATTCTTGCATCAGTTTGTAGGTATTCTTTTTCTCATAGACATCTTTCGGTGCGTCACCGTTTTTCGATTTCTTTGTAATGCATTAAATTGTATGTGACAGAAAAAAGGCACGTCGGTGATTACAGACATTTATAACATTTATTCTAGTTCGTCGATAGATGGCGCTATAATCGAAAAAAATTATTTACGTATTATATAATATATCTACGAATATAATCTGTACGATTTATAAGACTATACATATCAAAGAAAATACCATTTTATAAATGCAATAAACACAATTGATTTGTTTTTATGCCAAATTGCAAATAAAATGTGACAACTGTCAGATTTAACTAAAATGTCATGTTAGAATAAATGTGTATTATCACGGACTTACCTTTTTTCTATTATTTGTGACGCAGTGAAAAATGCTCATGAAAAGGACAATGCATGTGTATTGATGTCGTTTGTAATTATTCCGGTTACAAATTTTTTTTGCTTACATGACAATATACGGGGGTGAATGGAAGCGTTGTTTTTTCTCCTAATTTTAAAAAATTCTGTGGAAAAATTGGAGGGCTGATTTTGTTTCATACTCATTTTGTATTATCCTGAAGGTATTACTAAGGTTTTGTTTTTGAATTATCGAAATATTTCTTTTCTTGTAAGAGCTGTAATAAAAACACTGCTTTGAAGGTTTATTTAATTAAAAATATCAAACGCACTAAAATTAACAAAACAAAACAAAATTAACAACAAAACAAAACAATTCAATAGCACCTCTTGCAGCAACGACTGCTCGCAATCTGTTTAGCATCGAATAAAGATGTGTTATCCTTGCCTGGGGAATAGCCCGATATTCCTCTATCAGGGCCATAACGGTACCAAATTTTCTGGAGGCCTAGGATGACGGCAAATATCTCTTTTAATTCATCCCATAAATGCTCAATAGGATTGAGATTAGTGTTGCATGCGGGCCATTCTAATCTTATCAATCCAACGTCATTTTATGAGTCCAGTGTTTTTATTTACAAAAAAAAGAATGTGTACTTTGTACGCACGTAAGAAGTTATACTTCTATTATATAATTTCAAAGAAATAAATATACTTAACAGGTTATTTGTATTTTATTTAAATATTAAACTAACTTTCTTACCTACCACTTTTAAAATTTTTTTATTAAAACGATACCAAAAATTAAAAAAAAAAAAAAGAATGTGTGTACTTTGTACGCACGTAAGAAGTTATACTTCTATTATATGATTATAAACGAAATTAATATACTTTTTATTTATATTTGATTTAAATATTAAACTAATTTATACTTACTACTTCTCAAACATTTTTATTAAAACAGTGCCAAAAATTAAAATAATAAAAGATTAAAACACACACAAACACATTAAAAATGCCACAAATGATTTCTGAACATTAATTGTCAGAAATTTTTTTAACTAAATACGTATTTTCTGAATATAAAATTATATAATAAATATACTTACAATCATAAAATGTATAAAAAAATAAAAAAATAAAAGTTTCTACTGGGATTCGAACCAACTTACCAGCGCGGCTGGTATTGGCGTTGTATTGGGTTCACTCGCATTAAACGCTTCGCAACGGAGACAGTGTGTCATTATGTGCGGAGATCGACTAACTAAACGGATTAAACTTTTGACATTTTTGAATTATGTAAATCAAATTATTTTGATTTTGAATTGAAATGATTTAGAATTGAGAAAATACAACAAAACATAGAGTAAGAAAACAATATATTAGGTGAATATTGATAGAAATTTTGATGGTAATCAAATTATGTAAATAAAAGTATTACATACTATGTATTTTGGTAGGTTCAAATAGGTAGGTACCTATGATACATTTACAATTATTACGTACCTGTTGCTTTAAAAACTATTTAAAAATCACTACAATTATAAACTTTTTTGTTTCTGTCCTCACAACAATACAACTAATATATTATACATTTGTTTACCTTCATATTGAACAATTATTTATTATTGACAGATCATTTCAACACCCAATCAGAGCCCGTATAACGACTAATAAATTTCGCAATCACTTGCATCGTGCAAAGTGGCTATGTTCAAATATCATAACAAAATTTGATCAACTATTTTTAAAACACTTACCAGTGTAAGATTCTTTAGCTTTGAATAAGCGAGATCGTAGATCGTCCCGGTTGATTGTTGTTATCCACAGTTCTCTACGCCTTCGAGCTAATAGGTTTTTTATCAGTAATTTTGCGGCACTCATACTAGTCACAGTTTGATGGGCTTTCACATTGGCATGCAACAATCATCTTTTCTATGTTAATAAGTCCAAAAATATAATATGAAAACTATTTAAAAAGGCAGTATAACCATTAACTAACTTTTTGTTTGTTGTTTCTCTTCCTACAAATTTTAAAACGCAACAACCATACATAACCAAACGACAGTCCCACAGCTGTGCCACAGCTGCCATATTGGATAATTTTTGTCATGTCATTTGAACATCCAATCAGAACAAAGTTGTAATGCGACTGCGCCGGGATCAAAGGTTTTAATCCTATTAAAATTCACCCTCATATCGCGCGTAAAGAAGTATAACTTCAAAAAAAATATGAATCGTCCGGGATTTGAACCCGGGACCTCTCGATCTTCGGTCACACGCTCTCCCACTGAGCTATATTCCCTTCGCTTTGACAGGTTACACGATTTCTCATACATACTGACAAATTTAATAGACCAAGTGAAGTATACAAAAATACTTTAAATATACATACTTACTATTATTATATAATATTTTATTCCCGAGTAAGACAAATCCAAAAACACAAAAATTATAATAAATAATACATTTACTAAAAACACTAATATTATATCCTTTTAATGACTTATTTGCGCTGACAGCGCTGATACATACATATCTTGAAAGATTAGCAACGAACTACATACTGTCTGTGTGCGCATGCGCCCGGTATTATAAAATTTCACTCTCGATCGTAAAGAAGTATAACTTCAAAAATTGTACAGCTCCTACAAGAAAAGAAATATTCGAATAATTCAAAAAACAAAATTTTAGTGATGCCTCCGGAATAATATGACAGGACTATGAAACCAAATTAGCTATTTCATTTTTCCACAGAATTTTTTAAAGTTAGGAGACAATACAACGCTTTCATTCACCCCTGTATAATGCGATGCAAGCAAATTTTTTTTGTTACCGGAATAATACCAAATGATATCAATACATGTATGTACCTACAAACTGGTGCAAGAATCTTGAAAATCGGAGCACAAATAATAAAGTTATAAATTGTCAAACTTAATCAACAAATTTTGGGTGGCGGAATTTTGTGCCGGTGAGTGTATAATATATCCTCTCGTCTTCGGTTCCAAATCTCGATTCATCCCCATCTCGATTTCAAACAAATGCCGCCCTGAGTTTGAAAAAATTTATGTCACTAACATGAGCTTTTTAAAGCTGGCCCATTAAAGCACAAGAAAAGTAAATTTAGGAGGGGAGGATTATACCCAACCCCGGATGCAATGTTTCTTTGATACATTTTTAGCAGAATAAGTAATTATTACTCTATTCAGTTTACTGCTATTACTGCTTAATTCGAAATTTTTAGATAACGAGTCCGCAGTCTTAACGACTCCTTTGACAGTATGTATATAA